>NC_089219.1:30468019-30778970 GCF_963924675.1 Phocoena phocoena | reverse complement strand
TCTTGGCCCTGATCTCGTCCATGTTGACCTTTTCTTGGGCTCCAGGTGATGGTGTTGGCAAAATGGTTGCCACAGCTCCAAGCCTCACATTCTCTGCCTTTGAGTCCAATGTCTCTTGTCCAGAATTCCCTGCAAAGTCCCATAGTGTCTCAGTAGCTCTGATCAGACTGTGTGCCTATCCTCAAACCAATCGTGGTGGCCAGGGAGATGCAATGTTATGAGTGGCTTAGCATGGGTTATGGGCCCACCCCTGGAGTTGAGGAATAGACTCCAACTAAATCACATGGACTAAAAAACAGGGAGTGATAGATTTCCAAATGGCTGTTCCTGCAAGGAGAATCAATGGCTACTAAACACCGAAAAAAACAGATGGCCATCACTACAGTGGCTAGGACAATTAATCGTGGTACATCAGTGTATCCCGGAGTGTGTGCAGTTGGATACTAACCTCTCAAAATCCTCTGGGATGGAGGTTAGGGCAGGAAAAGATATTCATGGGTAAGTAAGTTTGGGAAAAATTGAATCTATCCCTGCTGCCCCTAGGGATGCACGGTGCATATTAGCATATTAGGGGCACTGAAATCTCCTACAGCCACGAAACCTGTCTGGCTTTATTTAACCCTAAATATATTTGAGTGTCCACCTCTCTCCCCGTTTTATGCTATAGAATTGATTTTGAAAAATCTCACTGTGTTGAGTTTTTTGCCTGCTTTTTGGGTTATTCTCTCTTCCCTCACTTTCAGCTGTGATTTCCTGCTGCTCTAGGTGCTTTTGCTTCTAGAAGCCTCTCTCTCCCTCCTCTTTCTACTTCTAAATCTTCTGGAGGCTGGACAAACAAGAATAGGGACCATCAAAACCATTTGTAGGGGCTTCCCTGGTGGCGCAGTGGTTGAGAGTCCGCCTGCCGATGCAGGGGACACGGGTTCGTGCCCCGGTCCGGGAAGATCCCACATGCCGGGGAGCGGCTGGGCCCGTGAGCCATGGCCGCTGAGCCTGCGCGTCCGGAGCCTGTGCTCTGCCACGGGAGAGGCCACAACAGTGAGAGGCCCGCGTACCACACACACACGCAAAAAACTATTTGTAAAGTAAGAGAAAGGAGCTGTGAGTGAGGTTCTGATGCATCCCCCTGTGAGTCAGGTATGTAGATTCTGCGGTATTTTGTCTTTGTGGGTCTGATTCTCTGAGCTCCTGATCCTTGGCTGTGTTCTAGAAAGATGGAGTTGTCAGAGAGCTGAGTTCTGGATATGAAACTGCTCTTCTCCACTGACCCCTCTCAGTGTAAAGCAGAGTTCAAGAGAGATTCTGGAGCTCTGGGCGTGTGTGTGTGAGTGTGTGTGTGTGTGTGTGTGTGTGTGGCGGGGGCGGTAAGCATACCTGCGTGTATATGCATATATGAAAGGGTGCCTTTGGAGGAGAAGACAGACATATAAAGGGATGGCTATATGTGTATAAGAGAAAGGCAGAAAGAGACTTGACCCATCTTAACCAGAGGAAGGGTATGCAGAGAAACACAAGGCATAGAGCTATCGTGACATATTTCCGAAAGCAGGCGTCATGGACTTCTCTGGTCTGATACGTGGGTTTCTCCTCGATCTGTCTCACGAATCTATACATGATCTGATATGTAATCTGACGCACACACAGGCCTGTGGTCTGACTTGCACTCCAATGCGGTCCATCGCAGCTCCACCCAGAGACCGACTGTCCAAAATCGGGCCAGGCACAGAATAGGCGGCTTGCTGGGCTGGGCTACACGGTCCTCCTGCAGTCTGTCCAGGCCCCCTTTCAGGAGAGAGGCGTCGGCGGCCCCTGTGAGTTATGACTTTTATTATGTAGAAAACAGGCACATTAACTTCAGGTCCCTTGAAAAATGTGGTCCTGTAATCAGAGGCTGTGTCTGTCCTGATGCACGGTGGCACCAGGCCAGAGAAGTGCAGGGATGAAATAAACATTTAGAAAGACAACTGCATTTGCAGATCTAAGAATTGAGTTATATTCATTTCTGACAGCTTCCTGAATCACAGCCCACATCTCCACCCCGCAAAACTGGGACCTGGCCCTTTAACTAGACTACATTTCACATAATTAAAGACTCACAAAATTAAATGGCCTGCATGGAAAGTGGCTTTCAGTGGACTAAATGCCGGGAGCAATCTCCTCGCCAGAGTGGAAAAGTGACACTAGCTTGCAGATCAATATCATCTCTGTTATTAATATCAAAAGCACATTACTTTGTTTTTGCCTGGCTCCCCTCCAAGCCTCCGGCCCTGCCGCGGAGCAGCCATTTGCTCAGGCCATAATTTACTTTGGTGAGTTTTTAAGGTATTGTTTTGTCAGGACCAATCACCGTGACGTTATAAATGGCTGGGAGGGCTTGCGCTCCCCCTCAGTGGCATATGCCGCGAAATTAATTTTTAAAAGTTTCACGTCAATTACTCCTGTCCTTGAGTTATGCAAGAGGACAAAGGAGCAGGGACGTAAGGACGTGAGTGATCTCAAACAGATGAGGTAACGACACACAGAAGCCGGGGCTGCAGACCAGAGCAGACATTACACTATCTTTAATTGATGCATTGAATTAAGCAATGCTAAAGCCAAATAAATATTGACCACTTAGCAAAGGAACCATTGATTTTTACAATGGACAACAATGCCATCCTCCACTTGGCTGGTTGGGGGTTTCAAGCTCGGGTCTTGTGGGTTCCAGGACAGTCCCTTGGCTGGGACTACACTGAGATGCCGTGGCCCTTTGGTGGGACTTTGCAAAATGGGTACAAATGTTTTCTCTGTTTCTTGCTCTGCCTGGCTTGTGTTCTCTCACTCTGGTCTTTGCATGTCTTCCTCCTGGTGCTTGCTTTTAAGGAGACTCCAGGCTGGCTCTGCCAACATCTCGACTTCGGTGTTGGCAGCCAGGACGGAGGCACACTGTCCCCTGACCCCAAGGACTCCACGTATTTCCCGTCCTCCTCCTACACCACCTCCCTGAACCTAAAGAAATAGCTCACCTACAGGAGAGTGTCAGGGCAGGAAAATGCTCCGTATGATCCTGTAATGATGGATACGTGTCATCATACATTTGCCCAAACCCATAGAATGTGCAACACCAAGAGTAAACCCTAATGGGAACTATGGACCGTCAGTGATTATGTGTCAATGCAGGGTCATCAGCTGTAACAAAAGTACGACTCTGGGGCGGGGGGGATGTTGATAATGAGGGCGGCTATGCTTGTGTAGGGATGGAGTGTATGGGAAATCTCTGCACCATCCTTTTAATTTTGCTGTGAACCTAAAACTGCTCTAAAAAAGAAATTTTTTTTAATGGCTCACCTTCAGCCCCGAGCACAAAACTCACCTCTCATATCTTGCTTTGCCTGAAAATCAGGGCAAGGAGGGAGATACAGGAAGGGGGACACAGATCTGTGTCTGGAGAAAGAAAGGGGTGTCCAACTTACAGAGTACCCTGGATGCACCCAGTGCTACACCAGACGCTATGCAGACATCATCTCCATTAATTCTCCCAGAGACTTGAAAGATTCAGACTTGAAAATGAGCAGCAACTTTCAGAAATGGGCATCTAAAACCAATGGGTCTAGAAGTGGACTTCCTCAACCTCACAAACACCAGCTGCTGGAAAACTTCCACGCTTCTCCTGCTAGAATGCAGGCTCCATGAGTGTGGGGACTTGTCTGTCTTTTTCCACTGTATCCCCAGTGCCTGGCATGGTATTTGCACACGGTAGGTGCCTGGTGACTATTTGTGGACTGAGTGACTATTACAAGAGAGGCAGTGAGTAGTAAAATTTAACATCATTCTGTAAGACAGGTCACCACCTGGCACCCCATCACACGGAACTACCTGCCAGGATGCCTTCAACCTGAAGGAGTGAAACAAGGAACAAGGCCAAGGTAGGATGAAGGCAACCGGCAATCAAATAGGGCCACTGGCCTTTGGCAAACTGCCTGACATATATTATGATCCCCATTTCACAGATGAGAAAACTGAGGCTCAAAGCAACTAAATAACTTGTCTAGGGACTTAGCATCTTCACCCAATCATCAGTGACAACTGCACATTTCAGTTAACCAATTGTTTCCCCACATCTCAAAACTGGGCATCACGGCGATCAAGTATGCAGGTTTGGAACGTGATCTTCAGCATTTACCAGGAAGGTACCAGGTCTTTGCACTTAGTCCAATTTGCGCCATGCCCACGGGCACTTCCTGGAGACTGGGTGTGCAGGCTGCTCAGTGCCCAGGGTGGGCTAGGGGGAAGGGGAGGGGAGCCAGATGCCCCCTGCAGGGAAACCCACAAGCCTTAGCCCAGTCCACCTGCTCCACGTGGTGGGAAGAGAGTTTGGTGGAGGGAGTTAGAGGGAGACAGTTTTTAAATACATTCCTAGCTTAATAAGGAAACGCACAGTTCTTCTATACCCATAGGTTAATTAGAACCAAATCAGGCAGCCTATATGGTGTTCAGTGAAAAATAAAGGTTTACAACCAAGTATTTACTGGAAGTATTCTAACAAATGTCTTCTTCCTAACTCAAGTATTTACAAGAAGTATTTTTTAAAATGTATTCTTCTTTAGCAAACATTCATGGTCTCAAGGTAACAAGAGAACAGTCCTTGAGAGAGAGAGAGCTATTCACATGTCGACGATCACAGACTATTGCTGCTTTAGTAAACACTTAGAAACTTAACCTTCAGATGTCAAAATTCCTAGTAAGTATAGATTTAATGTGAATGTTACGGTAAATAGTATGTTACCATACTTCTCATCTTATTATCTGTTTAAACAAAGGGTGCTTGCCCATCTAGTGCTTTTGCCAGTGATGGGGATGCTCGGGGAGGTCTCATCAAGCAGAAAGCATCTGTCAGCCACGCAACCTGGGCCGGCCTGGTGCAGGGCCCTGGCTCTCAGAGCTAAGGCAGCCATGGTCCTGTGCTGGAGGAGCTCCTTGTCCAGCCAGGAGAGGGACCCGGAAACAGGCATCAGGCTTTCCGCTCACTGCTGGAAGTAGGGAAAGGCGATGAGAACTTGAAGTCACCCTGCCTGCAGGGAAGGGGGAGGGAACCGCAGGGAGTGTGTCTGGGAGCTGAGTCTGGAAGAGTGAATCGGAATGCTCTCTAGAAGTAAAGGGAAAGGCATCCTTGGCAGAAGGATTTGCAGGTGCAAAGACCTAGAGACACAACAGTGTACAGTATGTCTGGAGAAGAGTTTGGTGTGGGTTAGGATGTGTGGCTGTCTTGGGAATCTACTTCCTGTTCTCCACACGGAAGGGAGAGTGAACCTCTACAAATGTCAATGGGACCATGTTTCTCCCCTGATCCACCCCCCCCCGCAAGAACTTCCCATTGCACTTAGGGTAAAATCTCAGGTCTGACCGTGGCCTACAAGCCTCTGTATGATCTGACCCTTGCCCACCTCTCCCCTTGGTCACCCACCACTCTGCCCCTCACTCCCCAAGCTCCAGCCTCACTTCTGTTCCTTGGTACAGCTCATTCCTACCACTGAGCCCTGGCACTTCCTTCTCCCTTGGCATGAGGTGTCCTTCCTCCAGATCTTCCTTCAATAGGCTTCTCACTCGAGTCTTGGTTCAAAAGTCCCTTATATGCTAACCAAGCAGTAGACACACACACACACACACACACACACACACACACACGCATACCCCATGCCCTCAGTCACTTCCTGTCACACCAACTTGCTTTACTGATATCAAGGCACATGTCACCCCCTAAAATCCTCTTGTTTATCCACTAGTTCATGGTCCCCCTCCAGGAGGACAATGGCCTCATCTGCTGTGTTCACTGCTGTGTTCCCAGCCCCTGGAACAGTACCCAAAACGTACCACGTACTCAAAAAATATTTGTTGAATGAGTGAGTAAAGAGCCTGGAGAAGACTTTGGGCTCCAAATCTGGGGACATTTGAGAGGCAAGGAAAGCAGAAGAGGAGGCTCTTTGACCCCCATGCCCAAGCTGTGGGGAGGAAGCCCTAAAAGATGGATGGTGGGACAGAGGCAAGTTTGAGAGCAGCTGGATCAAATCCAAGTGGGACCTGATTCATCCATCACAAACCAGCAGGAAGATCCCCACTTCCCTGAAGCTCAGAGGAGGGGGGTGGGCTTGACCCTGAGACAGAGAGGAGGGAATGTGGGTGAAGCTGAAGGAGACCTTGGCGATCACCTGGCACACATCCTACTGGCCCCTCCCCCACCATGAACATCTCTGCAACCCAGTGAGGGCAGTGAGGTCTGAACTGTGTCTGAGGCCCAAGAGAGTTCAGGACCAGCCAGACTGAAACGTTCACATCCTCTAACCAGCCTTCTCCTTTCTTGCCGCCATGCTGTTCCCTCTCCCTGGAACATGATTCCCCACGGTTTACCTGGCAAATCCCTTCTCATTCTCCAAATGTCAGCTTAGAAATCCCCTCCTCCAGGGAGCCTCCCTGCCACTCCCCTGCCCCCTGCCAGGCTGGATCTGAAGAGCTTCTCTCAGTAGAGCTATTATCATCCTGTATCCTGATAGCCTGCGTCTGGAATCACACACACACCAGGGCTGAAGTTTCAGCTTCCACACCTATAAAACTGGAGAAAGAAGATATATCTTGCAAGTGTGTTGGGAGGATTATTTGGCATGGTGTCTGTAGCTGGTGAGTCATAGGCTTTTAATAAATACTAGATATGATAATGAGAAAGAAGAAAATTTTCTGAATCTACCCCAGATGCCTAATAGGTGGGCAGCTGGGCTGTGGTTAAAAAAAACAAAACAAAAACCTGCCAGACTTGGACTTGGAATCTGAAGCCCTGGCTCTGCCACTATCAGTGTGATTTGAGTAGGTGTCAAACTCCTTTTCAGCTTCCAATCTTCCTCTGCACAGTTGGAACTCCAAGTACCTTCCTCGTGGGGTTGTGGTAGGTTTACATTTATTCTATCATTTTTCAGGTATGTGAAGAACACCTCTATGTGCCTAGCACTGGGCTCGGTACTAGAGTCAGACATACTGTGAACAGACTCTGATCTTTGTGTTCATGGCAGGCAGGGGCATCAGACTAGCCACGAGGACACTCTAGCGCGTGCGTGCTTGCATTCTGCTGTATTTATTCAGCACCTACTATGTGCCAAGCTGGGAGCAAAAACAGGTAAGGCTCCTGCCTGAATAGTATTAAAAAATAATAGTGAATATTCATTGAGCATTCACTGCATGGCCTTGGGCTTCAGTTCTTTAAGCTTCCTAAACATAGATGCAACTTACAGCTACCTCATGGAGTGACAGTGAAGATTATGTGAATTAATGCATGTGAAGCTCAGAACAGAGGTCCTGGCACCTCGTAAGTGGTCAGTAAATGGAAGCCCTAATCCTATTTATTAGCTCACTAGGTAGCAGTCTTGTGTTTAGACCTTTATGTGCCTTATCTCATTTAATCATTTAATCTGGGGTGATAAGTACTAAGATACTACACGTGAAATCGCCTATAAACTTAAAAGCCTTTACACATGTGAGTATGTGTTAATGTTCCGGGGGGCAGTGGAGGACTGTGGGATGGGATGAAGCAAGATCAGCTAGAAATGCTTCCGGAAGGTGAGCCTGGATAGGCTGAGGGGAGCAGGGATGAGTGGGGCTGAGCATCAGAAGGCAGGGGGGCCAGCCTCTGTCCTGCAAACTGAGCCACCAGGGCATTTCTGCTACTGCAGAAAGCCGGATTCAAGCAGGGCAATTTAAAAACATGTAAAAGGCATAAAGCGAGAGCAGCTGTGCACAGCTGCTGCGGAACGCTCCATCACTGCCTCGCTGTGGACTCTAAATGACAATAAACCTTCCACCCCTTATAAATTAAGCAGACTTTCAAAAAAACCATATCTCCTCCTGCAACTTTTTATGGCTGTTTGGCAACTTTAATCATTTTGCAAAATGCAATTCCTGACCATAAATTCTCTCCCAAGTACAGATTTAGGGAGATGTAGAGGACTGTGGCGGGTTGATAGGTAAGTTTTAATCTGACAAGGCCAAAAAGTCTATTAGATTTATAGGGAGGCAGCAGATACCCTGTAATTACACCAGGCCCGACCTCCAGGGAATCTCGAATGTGAAGAGGGGAGAGAGCAGGAAGGAGGCAGGTGGGGCAGCAGCAAAGGCAGACTGGAACCCCCTGTGTGTGCCAGCCCCTGGCCCCAGCCTTTCAGTCACAGGCCATGGTGATTTCCCACAAAGGTGCAAAGACCTTGGGTTCCAAGTCGCGGAAGCCTGTGATTGATGCACGTGCTTTGGCCACGGCTGGTGCCTGTCAAGAGAAGCTGAGCTCTTTGGAAAGAGATCACATATCCCTGAACAGGGTAGAGAGTGAGTGAGAAGGCAGTAGATGTCATTCAATTACGCATTCACAAATATCTAGTCCACATTTGTGCTATGGGTCACGCGCTGTATGAGGTTCCGGGGACAGGACCATGGACAGCATGCGGGTTGTACCCTGTGCATGCACCTGGCTAGGAGAGCCCCCAGGGAAAGGGTGGTAGCTGCCATATGCCACAGCACAGGCTGCTTCAGCCCAGAGAAAGGAGAGTCTTTCCTGACTGGGCTGCCCAGGACCATCCCTCTCCTCTCACTGCGGTGCTAGCCTCCCTGCAGCCCCGGCTCTGATCATGGGGTTCTCACAGTCTAACAGGTCCCCAAAGAGCACACTGGCAATCTGCAGGCTGAAGGTTTTATGTGGTCAGCACAGTGTTTTAAAATTTCTCAACTGGAAACAGGTTTTCCTTTGCCATCACACCTTATTATCTTACACTCAGAGAATTCCTTTACTTTAGCTCCTGGCCCCTAAGGGCACATGAGTTTGAGACTCCTGGAAGAGGGCGAAGAGTGGTGATGGAGAAGTAAAGGATGTCACAGGAGCACCAGGCACAGCACCCAACCCGAACCCCCATGGAAGTGTGGTGGGCAGAGGAGTATTCCTATAACAAATTATCATAAACTGAGTGGCTTAAACTATAGAAACATAATTTCTCAGTTCTGGAGGCTAGGAGATCCAAGATCAAGGTGCTGGCAGAGTCACTGTCTGGTGAGGGCCCCTTTCCAGGTTTGTAGGCAGCCATCATGTCACTGTGTCCTCACTTGGCAGAAGGGCTGAGGGCACTCTCTGGGGTCTTTTTTATAAGGGCACTAATCCCATTCATGAGGGCTCCACCCTCATGACCTCATCTAATCCTAATTACCTCCCAAAGGCCCCACCTCTGAATCCACTTCTGAATACCATCGCACAGAGGGACAGGGAAGTAGATGTCAACATATGAATTTGGGGGGTGGAGGGACACAAACATTCAGTCCATAACTAATCCCCTAAACTGAGAATATGTTATATGGCAAATGGGGGAACTTAGGTTGCAGATGGAATTAAGTTTGCAAATCAGCTGACTTTAAAGTAGGGAGATTATTCTGGGTTATCTGGGAGGGCCCAGTATAATCACAAGGGTCCTTAATAGTGGAATCAAGAGGCAGAAGAAGGGCTTCTCTGGTGGCGCAGTGGTTGAAAGTCTGCCTGCCGATGCAGGGGACACAGGTTTGTGCCCCGGTCGGGGAGGATCCCACATGCCGTGGAGCGGCTGGGCCCGTGAGCCATGGCCGCTGAGCCTGCGCGTCTGGAGCCTGTGCTCCACAGCGGGAGAGGCTGCAGCGGTGAGAGGCCCACGTACCGCAAAAAAAAAAAAAAAAAAAAAAAGAGGCAGAAGAAGAGTCAAGGTCACAGTGATGGGATGTGAGAAAGACTGGACTGACTTTGAAGATGGAGGAAGGGACCACAAGCCAAGGAATGCAGGTGGCCTGTAGAAACTGTAAAAGACAAAAAAAATATCATTCTCCCTAGATCCTCTAGAAGGAAACATAGCCCTGCCAGCACCTTGATTATGGCACAGTAAGACCCATCTTGGACTTCTGACCCCCAGAACTGTAAGATAATAAATTTGTGTCATTTAAGCTACTAAATTTGTGGTAATTTATTACAGCAGCAATAGGAAATAAGTGACTTTTAAGCTGAGGCCCAAGAGATCAATAGCTTTGGGATGGGAGTGATTCAGGCGAAGGAAACACACCCAATGTCATCCCTCTGTCTCCCCATTTTGTGTCCTGTGCTCTGGGACTTGGGTTGGGTTATCCTGGGGATGTGAAGTGTTTGTGGATCTGGCCTCCACGTGGGTGCAGGGTGCAAGCAGAGATTGCCAAAGGAGGCCGAGCCACCAGTGAGTTATTTTGAGGTCATGTTTATTAGGCTTTGTACCAGGACCTGTTCATCTTGACAAGCAGCCCTGTGAAACTAGATCTCACAGCAGCTAAGAGTCTGGCGCCTGGATCCAGAGTACATGGTTCTCAAGCAAACTCCACCTGCTACTAACTATATAGCTGTAAATTTGCCTCTTGTGCTGCCATTCCTTCATCAGTACAGTGGTGATAATTATAGCACACCATGGCGTTGTTCGGAAGATCAAAAGAGAGAGTTCATGAAAAGCACTTAGAGCAGTGCCTGGCACTGAGTCGATGCAGGCTGTCATTGTCAGGTATGTTGGACAGACTCGAAGGTGATCCCCACCTCCTGGTTCATGCCCTCATGCAATCCCCTCCCACCAGTGTGGGCAGAACTGGGATTTGCTTCTAACCAATAGAATATGGCAAAGATGATGCACTGTCACTCCCGTATAATATGTTACATTATAAGTTACATTATAACATATACATCATACGTTGTGTTATACAGACATTCTTCAACTTACGATGATTCAACTCATGGTTTTTTGACTTTACGTTGGTGTGAAAGCAATACACATTCAATAGAAACCTTACTTCGAATTCTGAATTTTGATCTTTCCCCAGGCTGGCAATACATGATACGTTACTCTCTCCTGATGCTGGGCAGTGGCAGTGAGTTGCATCTCCTGGTCAACCACACAATCAGAAGGGTAAACAACTGATACACTTACAACCATTCCGTACCCAGACAACCATTCTCTTTTTCCCTTTCAGTACAGTATTCAATAAATTACGAGACACTTAAGACTTTATTGTAAAATAGGCTTTGTGTTAGATGATTTTGCCCAACTGTAGACTAATGGAAGTGTTCTGAGCATGTTTAAGGTAGGCTAGGCTAAGCGATGATGTTTGATAAGTTAGCATTAAATGCATTTTCAACTTCAGATATTTTCAACTTATGATGGGTTTATCGGGACATAACCCCACCATAAGTCAAGGGAGATCTGTATAAGACTCCACCTTTGCAGGCTGGAGATAGAGGCTTTCCCTGCAGGTTTGATGAAGTGGATGACCATGTGGGAGAAGCCCACATGACAAGGAGCTGGGGCCACATCTAGGAACTGAGGGCCACCTCTAGCAGACAACAAGCGAGTAGTCAGGGCCTCCAGTCCTACAGCAGCAAGAAAGTGAATTGTGCCAACAATCTGTGTAAGCTTGGAAACAGACTCTTCGGCAGTCGAGCCTCCAGATGAGAACACATTCCGCTGACACCTTGATTGTAGCCTGTGAGACCCTCAGAAGACATTCCAAGTAAGCCATGCCTGAACCCCTAACTCCCAGAAACTGAGAAACATATGTTGTTTAAAGGCACTAAGTTTGTGGTAATTTGTTAGAATTTGTGCAGAAATAGACAAGTGGTATATCAGTTGAGTACCAGTATTCTTCCCATTTTACAAATGGGAAACTACAATTTGTAGGTAGTGAGTACCTTCCCCATGGTCACATATCTGATTAGAGGCACAGCCAGAATTCAAGCCCAGGACTGTCTAATTCCAGAACCCTTGCTCTTAATCACTACTCCAGGCTGTCTCTCTCTCTCCAGGGTAGCCAGAGCTCATCGTGTCACCAGCACTTCAGGCTCCCTCAGCTGCTTCTTACCTTTCCTCTTCTTCCTTCTCCTCTCCATCCTCCTCCAATCTGTTGTCCTTCTCCCTCAAATTCCTTTCTCCCCTTTCTCCTCTTTCCCCTCCCTTCCCCACTGGGGGATAGTTGCCTTGTCACAGTCCCTGCCTTCCCAAATCTCTCCCTGCAGGGCGCCCTCTAGGACCATCCCTAGAAGAAACAAATGGGGAATCTACAGCAGCTTCAGCCCACCTGGCCCCACAGCCCTCTCCCCTGACCGCAACAGACAGCCTGAGTTCTTCTTCCAAAGAGCCAGAAGCAGAACCCCTGAGGTAGGGCTCCAAGGTTCAGGGACAGCCCACCACACATGCCCCACACCCGTACCTGCAGCTCCAGGTGCAGAAAACAGGTAAGAACCTCTGCCCCCTCTACTCCAGCCCATCTGCATGTCTCTGGCCCCACTCCCTTAGCAGGAAAGGAAGAGGGACTTCTTTAAAGATAGAACAGAATAAAATGTAGTTAAGCATTCGTCAAATGAAATTAATGCCTCCAATATTGTTCTAGGCTTGCTCATATGCATCAAGCGTTTATGATACTGCAGCTTATCAAGTGGGGATATTGCAGTTATATATTAGCTGACTATCTGGTGACCACTCCAACAGCTCTCTCTGGACCCCGGGTCGCCCTTCACAGGCAAAGTCAGACTTGCTGACATCCATCTCCTTCCTCTGCCGACACATCCCCAGATGCTGATAAAAGGCCTTGCCCCCAAAAATATATGAATATTTAAATGACAGTTAATTATTCAGCATATAATGATATTATTAGCATCCACTTCAGAGCTGGCTGTGGGCCCAGCTAAGCCTATCCCACACAAAAGGGTGCTACAGAAAAGACCAAACGCAGGCAAACTCCATGTCTGCTGCATCTGCAGGAGCCCTTTGTTATTTGGGGGAGACGTCAATTCACAAAAATGATGGCCAGGATCTCCCCCACCTGCCCTGTGCCAAGTCATGTGCTGGGTGTAGGGAGGAGATTTAACCAACATAGTCTCTATTCACACATGCTTACATGTTCACCCTGCCAAGCACTTCATGTGAGCTTCACTGGATCCATAAAACAGCCTTATGAAGTCAGGACCACTATTATCCCCTTTTCTTATAAATGAGGAAACTAAAGCTTAGAGCAGCAAAGTGGCATACACAAGGTCACACAGTAAGTGAAGGGGCTGGGACCTGGGATTTCAACCTAGACAGCCTGACCCTGAGCCCCTCACTCTACCAGCCATGAGCACAGCTTAAGCTCCCAGACAACAGGAAGGATGTGATGCCACAGAGATGCAAGCAAGGACTCTGAGATCTGCAAGAGAGGATGAATGGAGAAGAGGCAGAAAAGGCTTCTAGAAAAAGGTAGCATTGGAGCTGGACCTTAAAGAATGATTGGGCATGAGGCTGGGTCGGGTAAGGGGTGGGTAATAGAGAAGGCATCCTGACAGAGGGAACACCACAGGCAAAAGCTTAGCAGAGAAAAGGTGCTCTGAAAATAGTGAGACTCTGGAATAACTACAACACAAGATTTGTGTGGGGTACGTAATGGGAAGGCAATTTGGGAACAGATCAGGGAGGGCACAGGGAGCGAGCTAAAGGGTTTGGGTTTTATCCTGAGGACACTGGGAATCATGTGAGGTTGTGGTAGACTGCAAAAAGGATGACACTTTGCCCCTTCCCATAAAGAGGTGGAGTCCCTTTCTTTACCCCAATCTCCCCATTGCATCTGGGTATGGTCATATGACTTGCTTTAGTGAGTGGGACACTAGCAAAGGTGATGCAAGCAGATGTGTAAAGCATATGAAACACGTTTGTAAAGTGCTTGAATATTGGGGGCAGCAGCAGGGTTTGCGGCAAGAATCACAGCTTGCAAGCTGTCCCGGGCGGTCTCGTCTTCCTGCAGCTTGTAGACCCTCAGGCTTAGGAGCTGTTTCAAGCACACAACCTTGAGAGAGTAAGGTGTTCTTGAGACCATCTGTACCGAATCCATGACTGAACCCAGTGAAGACCTCTATATAAACGTTTAAGATTCTGGCAGCACATGCGGAGACCTACTCTTTTAGCCACCGGCTGCTGGAGACAGCCTAGAAGACAAACTGCTCCCAAGTCAGCCTGTTCTAGATGAGCAGCTATTGTAGACCTTCATAATCTGACTTTAATGGAGGCTGCCACATTCACTGCCGTGCGGCTGATAGGACCTTGGTGCTCTGGCCGGCTGTCAGGCCTGAGCCTCCGAGGTGGGAGAGCCAAGTTCAGGACATTGGACCACCAGAGACCTGCCGGCCCCAAGTAATATCAATCGGCGAGAGCTCTCCCAGAGATCTCTGTCTCAACACTAAGACCCAGCTCCACTCAACGACCAGCAAGCTCCAATGCTGGACACGCCATGCCAATCAACTAGCAAGACAGGAACACAACCCCACGCATTAGCAGAGAGGCTGCCTAAAATCATACTAAGTCCACAGATATCTCAAAACACACCACCAGACGTGGCCCTGCCCACCAGAAGGACAAGATCCAGCCCCACCCACCAGAACACAGGCAGAAAGCCTACACAAGCCACTGAACCAACCTCACCCACTGGGGGCAGACACCAAAAACAATGGGAACTGTGAACCTGCAGCCTGCGAAAAGGAGACCCCAACCACAGTAAGTTAGACAAAATGAGAAGACAGAGAAATATGCAGCAGATGAAGGAGCAAGGTAAAAACCCACCAGACCAAACAAATGAAGAGGAAATAGGCAATCTACCTGAAAAAGAATTCAGAGTAATGATAGTAAACATGATACAAAATCTTGGAAATAGAATGGAGAAAATACAAGAAATGTTTAAGAGGACCTGGGAGAACTACAGAGCAAACAAACAGTGATGGACAATACAATAAATGAAATTAAAAACTCTCTAGATGGAATCAATAGCAGAATAACTGAGGCAGAAGAACTGATAAGTGACCTGGAAGATAAAATAGTGGGGAAAACTACTGCAGACCAGAATAAAGAAAAAAGAATGAAAAGAATTGAGGACAGTCTCAGAGGCCTCTGGGACAACATTAAACACACCAACATTCGAATTATAGGGGTCCCAGAAGAAGAGAAAAAGAAAGGGACTCAGAAAATATTTGAAGAGATTATAGTTGAACACTTCCCTAACATGGGAAAGGAAATAGTCAGTCAAGTCCAGGAAGTGCAGAGAGTCCCATACAGCATAAATCCAAGGAGAAACACACCAAGACCCATGTTAATCAAACTATCAAAAATTAAACACAAAGAAAAAATATTAAAAGCAGAAAGGGAAAAGCAACATACAAGGGAATCCCCATAATGTTAACAGCTGATCTTTCAGGAGAAACTCTGAAAGCTAGAAAGGAGTGCCAGGACATATTTAAAGTGATGAAAAGGCAATACCTAAAACCAGGATTACTCTACCCAGCAAGGATCTCATTCAGATTTGAGGGAGAAATTAAAACCTTTATAGACAAGCAAAAGTTAAGAGAATTCAACACCGCCAAACCAGCTTTACAGCAAATGCTAAAAGAATTTCTCTAAGTAGGAAACACAAGAGAAGGGAAAGACCTACCAAAACAAACCCAAAACAATTAAGAAAATGCTAATAGGAACATACATATCGATAATTACCTTAAATGTAAATGGATTAAATGCTCCAATCAAAAGACATAGACTGGCTGAATAGATGCAAAAACAAGACCCATATATATGCTGTCTACAAGAGACCCACTTCAGACCTAGGGACACATAGAGACTGAAAGTGAGGGGATGGAAAAAGATACTCCATGCAAATGGGAATCAAAAGAAAGCTGAAGTAAAAATTCTCATATCAGACAAAATAGACTTTAGGGCTTCCCTGGCGGCGCAGTTGGTGAGAGTCCGCCTGCCAATGCAGGGGACATGGGTTCATGCCCTGGTCCGGAAAGATCCCACATGCATGGAGCAGCTAGGCCTGTGAGCCATGGCCGCTGAGCCTGCGCGTCTGGAGCCTGTGCTCCGCAACAGGAGAGGCCACAACAGTGAGAGGCCCACGTACCACAAAAAAAAAAAAATAGACTTTAAAATAAAGACAATTACAAGAGACAAAGAAGGACACTACATAATGATCAAGGGATCAATCCAAGAAGAAGATATAAAAATTGTAAATATTTATGCACCCAACATAGGACCACCTCATTACATAAGGCAAATGCTAACAGCCATAAAAGGGGAAATTGATAGTAACAAAATAATATTAGGGGACTTTAACACCCCACTTTCACCAATGGACAGATCATCCAAAATGAAAATACATAAGGAAACACAAGCTTTAAATGACACATTAAACAAGATGGACTTAGTTGATATTTATAGGACATTCCATCCAAAAACAACAGAATACACTTTCTTCTCAAGTGTGCATGGAACATTCTCCAGGATAGATTATATCTTGGGTCACAAATAAAGCCTTGGTAAATTTAAGAAAATTGAAATTGGATTAACTGTCTTTTCTGACCACAAAGCTATGAAACTAGATATCAATTACAGGGAAAAAAATGTAAAAAATACAAATACGTGGAGGCTAAACAATACACTACTAAATAACCAGGAGATTACTGAAAAGATCAAAGAGGAAATCAAAAAATACCTGGAGAAAATGACAATGAAAACACGACAACCCAAAATTTATCGGATGCAGCAAAAGCAGTTCTAAGAGGGAAGTTTATAGCAATACAACCCTACCTCAAGAAACATCTTAAATAAACAACCTAACCTTACACCTAAAGCAATTAGAGGAAGAAGAGCCAAAAAAAACCCCAAAGTTAGCAGAAGAAAAGGAATCATAAAGATCAGAGCAGAAATAAATGAAAAAGAAATGAAGAAAACAATAGCAAAGATCAATAAAACTAAAAGCTGATGCTTTGAGAAGATAAACAAAATTGATAAACCATTAGCCAGACTCATAAAGAAAAAAAGGGAGAAGACTCAAATCAACAGAATTAGAAATGAAAAAGGAGAAGTAACAACTGACACTGCAGAAATACAGAGGATCATGAGAGATTACTACAAGCAACTATATGCCAATAAAATGGACAACTTGGAAGAAATGGACAAGTTCTTAGAAAAGCACAACCTTCCAAGACTGAACCAGAAGGAAACAGAAAATATAGACAGACCAATCTGAAATTGAAACTGTGATTAAAAATCTTCCAACAAACAAAAGCCCAGGACCAGATGGCTTCACAGGCGAATTCTATCAAACATTTAGAGAAGAGCTAATACCTTTCTTTCTCAAACTCTTCCAAAATACAGCAGAGGGCGGAACACTTCCAAACACATTCTATAAGGCCACCATCACCCTGATACTACAACCAGAAAAAGATGTCACAAAAAAAGAAAACTACAGGCCAATATCACTGATGAACATAGATGCAAAAATCCAAAATACTAGCAAAATACTAGCAAACAGAATCCAACAGCACATTAAAAGGATCATACACCATGATAAAGTGGGGTTTATCCCAGGAATGCAAGGATTCGTCAATATACACAAATCAATCAATATGGTAAACCATATTAACAAACTGAAGGGTAAAAACCATATGATTGGGAGGGAGAGGCAAGAGGGAAGAGATATGGGAACATATGTGTATGTATAACTGATTCACTTTGTTATAAAGCAGAAACTAACACACAATTGTAAAGCAATTATACTCCAATAAAGATGTTAAAAAGAAAAAACCATATGATCATCTCAATAGATGGAGAAAAAGCTTTTGACAAAATTCAACACCCATTTACGATAAAAACTCTCCAGAAGGTCCTAAAGGGAACCTACCTCAACATAATAAAGACCATATATGACAAACCCACAGCCAACATCATTCTCAATGGTGAAAAACTGAAACCACTTCCTCTAAGATCAGGAACAAGACAATGTTGCCCACTCTCACCACTATTATTCAACAAAATTTTGGGAATTTTAGCCACAGCAATCAGAGAAGAAAAAGAAATAAAAGGAATCCAAACTGAAAAACAAGTAGAACTGTCACTGTTCACAGACGATATGATACTATACATAGAGAATCCTAAAGATGCTACCAGAAAACTACTAGAGCTAATCAATGAATTTGGTAAAGTAGCAGGATACAAAATTAACGCACAGAAATCTCTTGCATTCCAATACACTAATGATGAAAAATCTGAAAGTGAAATTAAGAAAACACTCCCATTTACCATTGCAACAAAAAGAATAAAATACCTAGAAATAAACCTACCTAGGGAGACAAAAGACCTGTATGCAGAAAACTATAAGACACTGATGAAAGAAATTAAAGATAACACAAACAGATGGAGAGACATACGATGTTCTTGGATTGGAAGAATCAGCATTGTGAAAACGACTATACTACCCAAAGCAACCTACAGATTCAATGCAATCCCTATCAAACTACCACTGGCATTTTTCACAGAACTAGAACAAAAAAGTTCACAATTTGTATGGAAACACAAAAGACCCTGAACAGCCAAGACAATCTTGAGAAAGAAAAACGGAGCTTGAGGAATCAGACTCCCTGGCTTCAGACTATACTACAAAACCACAGTAATCAAGACAGTATGGTATTGGCAGAAAAATAGAAATATAGATTAATGGAACAGGATAGAAAGCCCAGAGATAAACCCACACACATATGGTCACCTTATTTTTGATAAAGGAGGCAAGAATATACAATGAAGAAAAGATGGCCTCTTCAATAAGTGGTGCTGGGAAAACTGGACAGCTATATGTAAAAGAATGAAATTAGAACACTCCCTAACACCACATACAGCAATAAACTCAAAGTGGATTAAAGACCTAAATGTAAGGCCAGACATTATCAAACTCTTAGAGGAAAACATAGGCAGAACACTCTATGACATAAGTCACAGCAAGATCCTTTTTGACCCACCTCCTAGAGAAATGGAAATAAAAATACACAAATGGGACCTAATGATACCTAAAAGCTTTTGCACAGCAAAGGAAGCCATAAACAAGATGAAAAGACAACCCTCAGAATGAGAGAAAATATTTGCAAACAAAGCAACTGACAAAGGATTAATCTCGAAAATATACAAGCAGCTCATGCAGCTCAATATCAAAAAAACAAACAACCCAATCCAAAATTGAGCAGAAGACCTAAATAGACATTTCTCCAAAGAAGATACACAGATTGCCAACACATACATGAAAGGATGTTCAACATCCCTAATCATTAGAGAAATGAAAATCAAAACTACAATTAGAGTCAGCTCTACCCACCACCACTCCCTCCCATCAAGCCTCTTAGATAGCCTCATCCACCAGAGGGCAGAGAGCAGAAGCAAGAAGAACTACAATCCTGCAGCCTGTGGAACAAAAACCACATTCACAGAAAGATAGACAAGATGAAAAGGCAGAGGGCTATGTATCAGATGAAGGAACAAGATAAAACCCCAGAAAAACAACTAAATGGAGATAGGCAACCTTCCAGATAAAGAATTCAGAATAATGATAGTGAAGATGATCCAGGACCTCAGAAAAAGAATGGAGGCAGAGATCAAGAAGATGCAAGAAATGTTTAACAAAGACCTAGAAGAATTAAAGAACAAACAAACAGAGATGAACAATACAATAACTGAAATGAAAACTACACTAGAAGGAATCAATAGCAGAATAACTGAGGCAGAAGAACGGATAAGTGACCTGGAAGACAGAATGGTGGAATTCACTGCTGCGGAATAGAATAAAGAATGAAAAGAAATGAAGACAGCCTAAGAGACCTCTGGGACAACATTAAATGCAACAACATTCACATTATAGGGGTCCTAGAAGGAGAAGAGAGAAAGGACCAGAGAAAATATTTGATGAGATTATAGTCGAAAACTTCCCTTACATGGGAAAGGAAATAGCCACCCAAGTCCAGGAAGCACAGCGAGTCCCATACAGGATAAACCCAAGGAGAAACACACCGAGATACATAGTAATCAAATTGGCAAAAATTAAAGACAAAGAAAAATTATTAAAAGCAGCAAGGGAAAACCGACGGATAACATACAAGGGAACTCCCATAAGGTTAACAGCTGATTTCTCAGCAGAAACTCTACAAGCCAGGGAGTGGCATGACATATTTAAAGCAATGAAAGGGAAGAACGTACAGCCAAGATTACTCTACCCAGCAAGGATCTCATTCAGATTCGATGGAGAAATCAAAAGCTTTGCAGACAAGCAAAGGCTAAGAGAATTCAGCACCACCAAACCAGCTCTACAATAAATGCTAAAGGAACTTCTCTAAGTGGGAAACACAAGAGAAGAAAAGGATCTACAAAAACAAACCCAAAACAATTAAGAAAATGGTCATAGGAACATACATATCGATAATTACCTTAAACGTGAATGGATTAAATGCTCCAACCAAAAGACACAGGCTCACTGAATGGATACAAAAACAAGATCCACATATATGCTGTCTACAAGAGACCCACTTCAGACCTAGGGACACATACAGACTGAAAGTGAGGGGATGGAATAAGATATTCCATGCAAATGGAAATCAAAAGAAAGCTGGAGTAGCTATACTCATATCAGATAAAATAGACTTTAAAATAAAGAAAGTTACAAGAGACAAGGAAGGACACTACATACTGATCAAGGGATCAATCCAAGAAGAAGATATAACAATTATAAATATATATGCACCCAACATAGGAGCACCTCAATACATAAGGCAACTGCTAACAGCTATAAAAGAGGAAATCGACAGTAACACAATAATAGTGGGGGACTTTAACACCTCACTTACACCAATGGACAGATCATCCAAAATGAAAATAAATAAGGAAACAGGAGCTTTAAATGACACAATAGACCAGAGAGATTTAAGTGATATTTATAGGACATTCCATCCAAAAACAGCAGATTACACTTTCTTCTCAAGTGCTCATGGAACATTCTCTAGGATAGATCACATCTTGGGTCAAAAATCAAGCCTCAGTAAATTTAAGAAAGTTGAAATCATATCAAACATCTTTTCTGACCACAACGCTATGAGATTAGAACTGAATTACAGGGAAAAAAACGTAAAAAACACAAACACATGCAGGCTAAACAATACATTACTAAATAACCAAGAGATCACTGAAGAAATCAAAGAGGAAATCAAAAAATACCTAGAGACAAATGACAATGAAAACACAACAATCCAAAACCTATGGGTTGCAGCAAAAGCAGTTCTAAGAGGGAAGTTTATAGCTATACAGGCCTACGTCAAGAAACAAGAAAAATCTCAAGTAAACAACCTAACCTTACACCTAAAGGAACTAGAGAAAGAAGAACAAACAAAACACAAAGTTAGCAGAAGGAAAGAAATCATAAAGATCAGAGCAGAAAGAAATGAAATAGAAACAAAGAAAACAATAGGAAAGATCAATAAAACTAAAAGCTGGTTCTTTGAGAAGATAAACAAAATTGATAAACCATTAGCCAGACTCATCACGAAAAAGAGGGGGAGGACTCAAATCAATAAAATTGGAAATGAAAAAGGAGAAGTTACAACAGACACCGCAGAAATACAAAGCATCCTAAGAGACTACTACAAGCAACTCTATGCCAATAAAATGGACAACCTGGAAGAAATGGACAAATTCTTAGCAAGGTATAACCTTCCAAGACTGAACCAGGAAGAAAAAGAAAATATGAACAGACCAATCTCAAGTAATGAAATTGAAACTGTGATTAAAAATCTTCCAACAAACAAAAGTCCAGGACCAGATGGCTTCACAGGTAACTTCTATCAAACATTTAGAGAAGAGCTAACACCCATCCTTCTCAAACTCTTCCAAGACATTACAGAGGAAGGAACACTCCCAAACTCATTCTATGAGGCCACCATCACCCTGATACCAAAACCACACAAAGATACTACAAAAAAAGAAAATTACAGACCAATATCACTAATGAATATAGATGCAAAAATCCTCAACAAAATACTAGCAAACAGAATCCAGCAACACATTTCAAGGATCATACACCATGATCAAGTGAGATTTATCCCAAGGATGCAAGGATTCTTCAATATACGCAAATCAATCAATGTGATACACCATATTAACAAATTGAAGAATAAAAATCATATGATCATGTCAATAGATGCAGAAAAAGCTTTTGATAAAATTCAACACCCCTTTATGATTTTAAAAAAACTCTCCAGGGCTTCCCTGGTGGCGCAGTGGTTGAGAGTCCACCTGCCGATGCAGGGGACGCAGGTTCGTGCCCCGGTCCGGGAAGATCCCACGTGCCGCAGAGCGGCTGGGCCCTTGAGCCATTGGCCGCTGAGACTGCGCGTCCGGAGCCTGTGCTCCGCGAGGGGAGAGGCCAGAACAGTGAGAGGCCTGCTTACCGCAAAAAAAAAAAAAAAAAAAAAAAAACTCACCAGAAAGTGGGCATAGAGGGAACCTACCTCAACATAATAAAGGCCACATATTAAAAAAAAAAAAAACTACAATGAGGTATCATCTCACACCGGTCAGAATGGCCATCTTCAAAAAATCTACAAACAATAAATGCTGGAGAGGGTGTGGAGAAAAGGGAACCCTCTTGCTGTATTGGTGGGAATGTAAATTGATACAGCCACTATGGAGAACAGTATGAAGGTTTCTTAAAAAACTAAAAATAGAAGTACCATACCACCCAGCAATCCCACTACTGGACATATACCCAGAGAGAACCATAATTCAAAAAGAGACATGTACGGGCTTCCCTGGTGGCGCAGTGGTTGAGAGGCCGCCTGCGGAGGCAGGAGACACAGGTTCGTGCCCCGGTCCAGGAGGACCCCACATACCGCGGAGCGGCTGGGCCCGTGAGCCATGGCCGTTGAGCCTGCGCGTCCGGAGCCTGTGCTCCGCAGCGGGAGAGGCCACAACAGTGAGAGGCCCGCGTACCGCAAAAAAAAAAAAAAAGAGAGACATGTACCAAAATGTTCATTACAGCTCTGTTTACAATAGCCAGGACATGGAAGCAACCCAAGTGTCCATCGACAGATGAATGGATAAAGAAGATGTGGCACATATATACAATGGAATATTACTCAGCCATAAAAAGAAACGAAACTGAACTATTTGTAGTGAGGTGGATGGACCCAGAGTCTGTCATACAGAGTGAAGTAAGTCAGAAAGAGAAAAATAAATACCATATGCTAACACATATATATGGAATCTAAAAAAAAGGTCATGAAGAACCTAGGGGCAAGACGGGAATAAAGACACAG
This sequence comes from Phocoena phocoena, assembly GCF_963924675.1. Classification (NCBI taxonomy): domain Eukaryota; kingdom Metazoa; phylum Chordata; class Mammalia; order Artiodactyla; family Phocoenidae; genus Phocoena; species Phocoena phocoena. The sequence goes on along the minus strand of NC_089219.1, from coordinate 30,755,800 downwards.
ACCTACTAGAGAATGGACTTGAGGACACGGGGAGGGAGAATGGTAAGCTGTGACAAAGTAAGAGAGTGGCATGGACATATATATACTACCAAATGTAAAACTGATAGCTAGTGGGAAGCACCCGCATGGCACAGGGAGATCAGCTCTGTGCTTTGTGACCACCTAGAGGGGTGGGATAGGGAGGGTGGGAGGGAGGGAGACGCAAGAGGGAAGAGATATGGGAACATATGTATATGTATAACTGATTCACTTTGTTATAAAGCAGAAACTAACACACCAGTGTAAAGCAATTATACTCCAATAAAGATGTAAAAAAAAAGTTCCCTGGTGGCCTAGTGGCTAGGATTCCAGGCTTTCACTGCCATGGCCCAGGTTCAAGGTCGGGGAACTGATACCCCGCAAGCCAGGCGGCACGGCGGAAAAAAAAAAACAAAAAAAGATGATCTGGCTACGATGCAGGGGATAGGTTAAGAGTGATAAAATTGGAGCTGGGGACCCTTAAGGAGACTGGTGTCAGAGTCCAGTTGAGAAGATGAAGATCTGATCAAGACAATGGGGATGGATAGAAAGAGTTGTCCTAGGGTCTCTGAGGGAGACACAATGATGTCAGGGAAGCATGTCTTTGAGTCTGCTCCTTACACACATGCACACACGCACCCAACACCCTTGGTTACCTTGGTCTCTCTCCCCCCATCATTTCACCCCCTCACCTTTCCACTTAGCACCCCTTCTCCAGCTCCTTCTCTACTCCAAGAAGGAATTACAAAAATAGTAGAGTGGAAACTGAAAAGAGCACTAGACAAAGAGTCCAGCCTCTCCCCTCTGCTCCACTCCCAGCCGTGCCTCCAACTGGCTATGGGACCTGAGGCAAGCCTCTGCCCCTCATTGGGCCTCAGTTTCCCCCAATGCCTTCTGCTTAGACTGGGTTTGTGACCTGGTACTTTGGATTCCCAGCATGAGGAGGCCTCCGCAGGCCTCACTGCCCACCTTGTTCCATCTGTGCTTGGAATCTTGGGAGAGGCAGAAGATGTGCCCACTCACCCACTCAGCGCCTTCCCTGGCCCTGGTGATGTCATAGGGAGACTGAAAGAGACAGCCATTGACCAGATGCATCTTCCTCACAGGCCCATCCCAGCATCCAGCCCCTCAGGGCCTTCTGGGGACATGGGCTCACCAGACTTGCCCAGCACAGCTAAATCCAGGCAGTTCATCCATTGGATGAGCAGAAACCTGAAGATGGAGGATCCAGGGAGAGGGGACAGCATGGTTGGGCACAAAGAACCCAGAACTTTTGGGGAATAAGAAATTTAAGTTAACTCTGCTATTTAATTGATTTTTGTGACCTTAGGCAAGGGAATTAACTTCTCAGAACTTCCCCCTGCATGAAGTGGGTGACAGAGAATAGAAGGAAAATACCCAGCTCTGTGCCTGACCCTCAATAGTTGCTTAGTAAATGTTCACTTCTTTCTTCACCCCACCACCTCTGGCGTAAAACAGGGATGTCCATCTCCTTTCCTCAAAATTGTTTTGTGAGTCTAGGTAAGATAACTCTGCAAAGTACTCTGCATATAATACACCACCACTAAACCTTATTTCATTCTTTTAAAGTAAACTTCAAGAAAAATTCAAAGAAACCAGAATGCATTTTTGATGTGTTGCGGTATGAAGTGTAGCTGGGGCATATTCTCGTGAATCTAATTTGAATCTAATTAAGCATCTTGGACTGACTTCCAGTTTATAGGATAAACATCGGAAGGAGGAACAAGTTAAATGACACCAGGAGGAGACAATCAGATAAATTTAGCATCTAGAATCTTCTCCAAGAAAACTGGCCTCCACTTTTCAAAAAGTTAATGAAGTAGTAAGAAAAAAAAAAGCTATGAGGACCATTGTAGATATTTAAAGACCAAATGCAAAACATATACCTTGATTGTATTCTAGTTCAAAAAAAAATTTTTAACAACCATTTTAGGATAATTGGAAATATGAATATGCACTAGAAATTGAGTGATGTTATGGAATTGCTGTTGATCTTCTCATGTGTGATAATGGTACAGCAGATGTGAAGAAGAGTGTCTTTATTCTCAGGAGAAGCATGAGAAGTGTTTAGGGGTGAGGTGTCATGATGTCTACAACTTATTTTCAAATACTAAACCAAAGAGAGAGAGAGAGAGAGATGTAGCAAATATGGCAAAAGGTTAACAAATGCTGGATCTAGATGGAGGATTTATGGGTAATAACGGACTAGTCTTTCAACTTGTCTGTAAGTTTGAAAACCCCCAAAATAAAATGCTGGAGGTGGGGGCAAAAAACCAGACAGTGGATCCAGAGCTGCGGAAGCAAACTCAGCCAGCTGCAGAGGCCCTGCCTGGCAGTGCGGCCGGGCCATCGGGGGACAAGGACTGAGTCACTGTTGGAAGCAGTCCTTCTGGCTCTGGCTCAAGCTGGGGAGGGCAGGAGGGCAAGGGGTTGGGGGCCCAGCTGCAGCCCCACATCCCCCTTACCCCCTTCTTGGAAAGGTCAGTTCCTCAGGCATCAAGGAGGGCCCTGTCCCTGGGGAGGCTGGAGCAAGGAGCATTCTGTGAAGCTCACTTCTCCCTGACCAGGAGGTGACCATGGTCACCAGCCCCTTGGTACAAACATGCCTTTGTTTTCATCAGTCTGAGCTTTTGGTCCCTGGTGCGAGAGCTGCTGTTGGTTCCCATTTCCAGATGCTCCTGTAGCAACTTCTTCCCACCTTCTTAGTTCTACTGGATGGTAGGGCACCAGCTTCCTGGGAAGGGGATGTTTGTGAGATTTGGGGGAATGCTTCCAGGGGGTTCCAGACTGAATGGGTTGGGCCAGGCAGAAGAGAACTAACAACTTGGGGATACATAAAGAGGGGGCCTCCAGAAGACAGGACTGGAGAGCAGCTCAGACCCCCAGAGAGAGGGCAGGTGAGGCCTGGATAAGGTCTGAGGGGGGCAGGAATTGTGGGCTTTAATCAAACCATCCAAGAGGCTGCTGGAGGCTCCCATGCAGCCTGGATCCCTGAGGCAATGACCAGATCTCAGAATCCATGGGAAGGAGCCGTGGGACCCACTGAGTCTGGCGGTAAGTTCTAGCACCCTCATTGACCTCAGTGAGGACACATGAAGAGACAGGACCCATGCAGCTGAGAGCTGACGACAGCTTAGTATTCACAGAGCCCTTCCCAAGCACCAAGCACTGCGCTAAGTGCAGTCCATGCATTACCCCTTTCGGTCCTACTAGAAGTCCTGCTTCAGCTCCCTAATTATAACTGGAAGATGTGGACCATCTTTCTCCTGTGTCTGGGTATGGATGAAATACTAAGGAAATAAGAAATGTTGTCTAGCTCATGAACCGGGTAAACCAGGACTTGCACCCAAATGGATGGTCACTCCTGTCCACCCAGAGGACAATATTCCTCCTCTGAAAACAGCGCTAGCTCCAACCCAACCCATGGACAAATGGACCATCAATAACTCAAGTGTGGGGCTTCCCTGGTGGCGCAGTGGTTGAGAGTCCGCCTGCCGATGCAGGGGACACAGGTTCGTGCCCTGGCCCGGGAAGATCCCACATGCCACGGAGCGGCTGGGCCCGTGAGCCATGGCCGCTGAGCCTGCGCGTCTGGAGCCTGTGCTCCACAACGGGAGAGGTCACAACAGTGAGAGGCCTGCGTACCACAAAAAAAAAAAAAAAAACCTCAAGTGTGTGTCATAGACAAGGTTTTCCAGAGTGGGTCTAATTGGCTGTGTTTCCATAAGAAGGGGATTCTGTAAATGAGCTTAGGAGACTCCAGACTACATTCCTGTCTTGGACACTCACAAAGGACCCCAGCACCTTGATGGCTCTGAAAAGTCCTGGAGTAAAGAAATCTCCCAATTCTGTTTAACCCAATGCCTCCCCAAAACCATTTGCCCTTCATAACACTTATTAAAGCTGGAACCATAATATACTTGAACACCTTGAGGAAATTCTACCATGGTCGTCATTCTAGCCTGCAGGATAAATCTAGCTCTTGTTCCATCTCACTCATTCAAATTCTTCCCAATACATTGGCCAAACTAAAATTCAATAAGGTGCAGACATGAAGTCACCCCAAGTCCCTGGAAAGGGCAAACATGGAGAAAAGAACCCTTCTGAGATGGAACCCTGAGCTGGGGATGGGAGAAGCACGGGGTGGTCTAGGGTGCTTGCTGGTAATTCTGAGGAATAATTCAGTCACGAGACCAGCTGTTCTCAACAGATCCTTCCCTTTCTAAATCAGACCCCAACTCAACGGGAACAATAAAACGATTGTATGAGTCAGAGTCTAACCAGGAAAACAAAAACCAACTTAAGAATGTATAACAGAAAGAATTTAATGCAGACAATTGGTTACTTAGGTGATAGTAAAGCTGAAACCCAACCAGGTGGCAGTGAGGTGCCCAGAGGTTAGCAGGAAGCCACTGTCACCTCTAGATTAGAGACAAAGGGAGGAGGAGGCAGTGTCACTGGAGCCCAGGGGCAGAGCCCAGAGCTTTGAGCTCAGTGGAAGTCATGGGTTGGACTTAAAACCCAGCAAAGTCCAGGCAGAGGGCACCTGAAATATGACCACACTTGACCCCTGAATCCCAGCTACCCAGCACTGGCCAAGGTCGTGGCAAACTTCATCCATACAAAACATAATCTCAAATGTTCAGAATAATCTGAGCAGCAAAAGGCTGAAAAGGGTCAAGGTGGTTAACGTAGGTTGGATTCCCCAGAAAACAGACTCTGAGATGGGGGTTTGCGTGTATGGAGTCTAAGGAATCCGACACCTGCCAGGGAGTGAAGGCCGCAGAACGGAGCAGAGGGAGAATTTGAATGGTGATACAACATCGGCAAAGGCCTCGGCCAACCAATGGGGAGCTCTGGGACTTGAATGGGACTGCAGAGAAGGCTTGAATTGAGGACTTTCACCCTCGCACAGCTGGTCTTTTGATGTGGGCTCCCCCGGGGAGGAGGTATCACCTTGAGCAAGGCAGGTATCTGCAACCAAGGGAAGTTCCCAGAAAGGGACTCGGCAGGAAGCAGTCACCACTCCAGAATCTAGGGGGATGAGTGCCTCCATCCTGAAGAAGGATCTGGACACCACACCACAGTATCCACTACAGTTGTCCAAAACCAAAAGAATTTTCCAGGCAAAAGAGGCCCAAGGCTGAGGGTGGCCTTTTGGGAGTCAACTTTGCTTTATGTTTTTGTTTTATTTATACAGCCCGTATAAATTGAAACAAGAGAGTGAGGGATACTACATGAGCATCTGAGTCAAGGATTTTCCCATCCATCCATGACATTGATGATACCTGGAAATTCATCTTGTTATGTGAAGAAACAGGTGTCCTAATACACAGGTTGTGAATTGGAAAGGTTCTGATAAGAAAGGGTGATGTGCCCCAGGGTTCACTGCAGCACTATTTACAATAGCCAAGACGTGGAAACAACCTAAATGTCCATCAACAGGTGAATAGATAAAGTCGTGACACACACACACACAATGGAATACTACTCAGCCATAAAAAAGAATGAAATAATGCCATTTGCAGCAACATGGATGGACCTAGAGATTATCATACTACGTCAGAAAGACAAATAGCATGTGATATTGCTTATATGTGGAATCTAAAAAAATGATACAGATGAACTTATTCACAAAACAGAAACAGACTCACAGACTTCGAAAACAAATTTATGATTATCAAAAGAGAAAGTCTGGGGGGGAGGGATAAATTAGGAGGTTGGGATTAACATATACACACTACTATATATAAAATAGGTAACCAACAAGGACCTACTGTATAGCCCAGGGAACTATACTCAATATTGTGTAATAACCTATAAGGGAAAAGCTTCTGAAAAAGAATATATATATACTGTATATATTATATGACTGCTGTGCTACACACCTAAAATTAACAAGATATTGTAAATCAATTACACTTTAATTTTTTTAAGTAATATAAACAGTTAATATTGCAAATAAACTGACAGTACCACTTTACAAGTTCAAATAAATGTGGAGTAAAATGAACCCTGAAAAAAAAAAAAAAAGGCTGATGTGGGTTTGGGAGCTGCTAGCCAGAAACCCTTCTTTTAAACAGCAGTTAGCAGCAAAACCAGCTGTTTATCAAAGACACTCCTTATTTGTTCAGATGAAATCATGTCAGTGGCATCTAGGAAACTGCTGTTCTTTCTTTTTCTTTGGAGACAAGGGGACAGGCGTCCAGCCACGTAGAAGCCGGAGCAAGCATTTTGAGAGAAATTAGCAGAACGAATGGGTCAGAACCTACACCTGTTCTAGCCCTGATCAGTCAAGAGACTGGTCCTGCCAACTTTCCCTTTGACTTGTAGCAAAAACTGGTCAGCCTTGACCCAGAGTGATGGCTGTACATGAAGATTCCAGACCACAGCCTTAAGAACACACAGCTCTTTTCATAAAGCTATTTTTCAGGCCATAAAATATCTGGAAATGACACTGTCCTTTGAAAACCTACATCGGTTGTGACTCTCCAAACCACATCCCCTGCCCCTACAGCCCCGTCAGGCCAGCCACAGTCTGACCATGAGAAAGGAAGTAAGCAGAGAGATGCCATCTCCCTGTTACACAGGCCACCAGCAGCACAGAGAAGTAAAAGCACCTCGTTAGAAATACAGTTGACATCGGTGCTGTATTTGAAACTTGAACTTTTCAGACCAAGCCTGGGAATCTTCTGCTGTTAGCATTACAAGAAATGACCCTCCTGGTGCCAAGGTGTGAGACTTGATTGTCAAGCAACACACACAGAGAAGAGACACAACAGGAGGAAAGGACCACGCTTCATTCAACGGTCTGTTTACTAAGTGCCTTCCGTGAGCCAGGCACTTGGAATAAAGCGGTGAGCAAAGACACAGGGGCCTTTCCTCACAGAGCTCAGAGCCAGTGCAACACAGATTGGAAAAGCTAGCATCGCAAATAGAGGGGGTAAATGCTACAAAAAGCAACACTAGTGACTGTGAGATCTTATAGCAGCAAACCTGACCCAGCCTGGGGAATTGGAGACCAGAACAGACGTACTCCTGTTAGCGAAGGGCTGCTGCACATATTTCTCTATTTGTCTGCATCGTATATGTTTGCATGTGGATTTATATAAATATACATACACACACTAAGCATAGATGCTTGAGTTAGCCATGGAGTAACCTGTATATCATTCTCATTCCAAAGCAGATTGTTCTGGTCTCAGTTAATCCTGTTGTTGACTTTGTTTTTAACTGAAGTATAATTGGTTTACAATGTGTTAGTTTCAGGTATACAGCAAAGTGATTCAGGTTTGGGGTTTTTTTTTTGCGGCACGCGGGCCTCTCACTGTTGCGGCCTCTCCCTTTGCGGAGCTCAGGCTCCAGACGCGCAGGCTCAGCGGCCATGGCTCACGGACCCAGCCGCTCCGCGGCATGTGGAATCTTCCTGGACCGGGGCACGAACCCGTGTCCCCTGCATCGGCAGGCGGACTCTCAACCACTGCGTCACCAGGGAAGCCCAATTCAGTTATATATATATATTTTTTTTTTTTCAGATTCTTTTCCATGATAGGTTATTACAAGATATTGAATATGGTTCCCAGTGCTATACAGTAGGTCCTTGCTGTTTATCTATTTTATATATAGTAGTGTGTAACTGCTAATCCCAAAAATTTATCCCTGCCCCCCTTTCCCCTATAAATAAATTTGTTTTCTGTGTCTGTGAGTCTATTTCTGTTCATGTGGATCATTCTTGTAGATTCCACATATGAGTGATATGAGATGATGTTTGTCTTTCTCTAATCCTGTTGTTGACTTAGTGAGCCCCTTCAGGTATTGTTGACCATCACTTGTGTCCAGAGTGAGCCGAGCAGGTCAGAGCCCTCATCCAGAACAGAAGCTTAGCCAGGGAGCATTCTGTCCCGATGCACCTGCTTTGGAGAGTGTGTAGGAGATTTGGATGGGGATGTGCCTGCAGGCCTGTGAGGGAGACCCTGTGAGCCTCACCGTGTGTGTGTGTGTGTGTGTGTGTGTGCGTGTGTGTGTGTGTACACACGCATGATTACACGAGAATCTGTGTGTCACATGGGCCCATGTGCGGATATGTGGTTGTGTGGATGATCCGTGTTCTGCCGAGGCAGGGGGTGGAGGGGAGAACCTCATTTTCCTGGGTCGGCAGTTTTGTGGCTCAGCACCTCTGGGAGTTGAGCACTCACTGCACGCCCTGGTGTTCCTTACAGCCTTTTTGCCTGCAGCAGTCACACAGTTGAAAAATCTGGGTCCCTGTGACTGCTCAGAGGCTCTGCAAAGGCAAACAAGTAGGATCCGTGGCCATTTTGCAATTCCTGCTCATTAGACATGTCTGGGGTCTTGTGAGTGAGCTCTGAGGATAAATAAGTATAAATATTATATTCGCCTCCAGGTTATCTTTAAAAATGTATTTCCCTCTCCCTCTACCTGCCCCACAACCCTCGCGAACAACTGTCAGTGCCTCCAGAAAACTCCTGGGTATCAGGAGCGCCAGAGTGAGAGTCTAGGGTCTTTGCAAGTTGTTTACTTCCCAGGGATGCCCCTCGTCACCCGGTCCATGAGGTGGCCACAGGCACCAGGGCACCCCATGAGATTCTTCGTGCCCTCTTAGGTGGGGAGGAAGAGCATGAAGGTCCCCTATGTGCTGAGAGTCTGAGCCATCCAGCGACACCCCACACAGAGGACAAGGGGCTTCTTCCTCACCAGCTCTGCCCGACCCACACAGTCAGGGCCTCAGAGTCAAGGCTCATGTGTGCCAACCCTCAGTTGGCACGGTGTCACCACCCAGAAGCAACAAAAGCTCCCATGTCCAGGGAGAGGAGGTCCAGGTCCCTCTCATTTGTGGGTCATTCGGTGTTAAGAGAGCAAAACCTACTCCAGTAACTCAAGGAAAAGAGGGGATTTGAGGGAAGCATATGGGGATTCAGTGCTCATCCCCAGGATCTACTGACTCAGCAGTGTTTTCCAGGGTGGGATTCAGGAAGTGGTATTTTTAGAAAGCTGCCATGTGATTCTGGTGTTCAGCCGGAGTTGAGAGCCCCTGGCATGAAGTGAGAAGAGAACAGAGGTCTGAGCCCTGCCCATCAAGTTTTGGACGGGCCTGTGAGCCTCAGAATCTGCACTGGGGCACAGTGCCTTCTCTGATCCCCTCCCTCCTCTCCAGGTTACAGCAAAGTATCGGCTCTCTCTGCCCATGACAACTTTTCAGTGATCTAAAAAGAAGAATCCCCCACGTGGATCTTCTCCAGACTGAGCTGCCTCGGTCCTGCCTCACAGGACAATATTCCCAGTTCTCCCACTGACCCCAGCATCTTCCAAGGGAGCCCCTGTGCCACTGTCACCTGAAATACAAGACACGGTGGGATATTCTCAGTGTCTAGCCAGAAAGCAGGTCATGGGCTGCCCCAACCATGGAGACCGTCCGTCCTCCCTCCTGCCTATCCTGCCAAAGAGACCTTGGATTCTTTATATGGGACGGCATTGCACCACCCTAACAACATGAAAAGTGCCCCCCCAAATTGCACAACAATAATAGCTATGATTCGTTTCATACTTCCTGTGAACCAGGTATCCAGCAGACTGCTTTACAGGCATGCTCTTATTTATCTCTATTATAGTAAAGATAGCATTATTATCATTTTGCAGATAAGGAAACTGAGACCCAAAGGATAACCATCCTAAGGTCCCACAGCTTGAATCCAGGTCTTTCTCTTGACCACAGCTCTATACTGCCCATAGAATTTTCATGAAGCAACAGAGTCCAGCTGCCTACGAGACCTCCCCCCTTCAGTGATACTACGGAGATGGGAGCTTCAAAGTCTCCACATGGAGATAGAGTTTCTCCAGAATCATGAAAAGAGATGACGCATCCCTACTTACTGGAACATGACTGGTCTACACCTGTTACCTACACCCAGGATCATATCATTTGACTTGCTGGGCTCCCTGTGGTATGACCAGAGACCATGGGCTACATCAAGCCTGAAAACAGAATTTGGAGAGTAAAATGAGAAGAGGGTCATTGATCCCCTAGAAATCACCTGATCCAACCCTCCCATCATACAGGGAGAAACCCAGACCTAGAGAAAGAAAGAGCTACTTGAAGCTGCAGTGGCGATGGATTTCATCTCATATACCAACTCCTGCCAGTTGGCTGGCTTTGAGTATTGCGTTGAGAAAACTTCTGGAGCCATGTCTGGTTTCAGTGGGAAGGAATGCATAGCTAACTGGCAGTGACCACCATGGCTTCGGGAAGAAGTAATGGTAGCAAACATGTCAGGTGACCCCAATCCTCTGTTAGAGCCATGATTCAGTTTCAGGTGTCCTGACGCAAGTCCAATGCCCAGCAGGCACAAGCATTCTAGTTAATTGAAACATTAACTAGTAAAATGAAACATTCTAGAAAATTCAGTTCTAGAAAATTGTGAAACAAGGACACCTCAGAGTGTCTCAGTGGTTGTCTTAGGCATAATACATTTGGTTGCCAAGACTAGAAACTCACTCAGCTTAGCTTAAGTAAAGGAGAATTGGTTGTCAGGATATGACAGGCAATCTCATAGATAGGAAAGAGTGCATTCAGCCCACAAGACCCAGAAGTGGGAATGTAACCTCAGGGATAGAGGCCATGCTCTTTGCCTCTTAAAGACACATGTGGCAGAAACTATTGGCTGCCTGTACAATAGTGATTCCCCACCTTCTTCTGCATCAACAGACACAGAGTTTGTTCAGAAATCAGGCAGTATTGCGTCCAGCCCAAGAGATGCATCATGACTGTTCTAAACCAGTCTTGATAATCCTATTCCCCTTTGCCAGTGGTTGATTTATCCTAGTTCTGAGAAATGATGCAGAAGGAAGTCTGCAGGGGGCTCAATGAAAGAAAAAAACACAAGGAGAAGCTTATCCCTTCCTCCCTGCCTTAGATGCGGCCATGTGAGGTTGTTGCCATGTGATTGATCCAGATTGGCCAGGTGTTTATCCCTGGTCCAATCATCTGTGAGCAGATGTGGATCAGCTGCTGCAGCCATCTTGCCAAGACAAAAGGAGTAATCACCTACACTCTGAGAGTAGCAGAGTGGAGAGCTGGGAAGAAACTTGAGATTCTTGAGTCACCAGCTATGCCTTCCCTCTTTTGCCTCACTTCCTTGTGTCCCTGTTAAGTGAGATAATAAATGGGCATGTTGTTTAAACGTTTTGTAGTTGGGTGTTCTGCTTCTTGACACTAAAACATCCATCATAATTTATCTCATTTGCTCCACACCTCAATGTCCTCATCTGTAAATTGTGAATAATAATAGGATTGTTTTAAGGATTAAAGGAGATAATGAATGTAAAACACTTAGAACAGTGCCTTGCACACTTGTTAGCAATCATTACTGTTAAAAATCATTACTATCTGTGCTAGCTTGTCTCCAAGATGGCCACCATGAAGTCCTTCCTTCCCTTTACCACTGACATTTCCCCATCTAGAGATAGAGTCCATTTCTCCCACCCCTTGAATCTAGGCTGGCCTGTGACTGCTTGGAGTGATAGAATAGGGCAGGAATGATACTGTGCCAGTTTGAAGCATAGCCTTTAAGAAAATCTTTGCTTCCCTTCTCTTCAGACACTTGCTTTTAGGACATCCTACTTGGAACCCAGCTACCACATGCAGTGAGAAGCCCAAGCCACATTGAGGGTCCACCTGTAGGTACTCCAAGTAGTACCCTCAGCAGAGCTCCTAGCCTACAGTCAGAAACAATTGCTAGCCAGTGTGTGCACCATCTTGGACATCTAGCCCAACTGAGCTTTGAGATGACACCGTTCCCAGCCACACTCTGATTAAAACAACATGAGACGGATTCCTCGGTGGCGCAGCGGGTAAGAATCTGCCTGCCAGTGCAGGGGACACGGGTTCGAGCCCTGGCCTGGGAAGATCCCACATGCTGCAGAGCAACTAAGCCCGTGCGCCACAACTACTGAGCCTGTGCTCTAGAGCCCATGAGCCACAACTACTGAGCCTGCATGTCACAACTACTGAAGCCTGCATGCCTAGAGGCCGTGCTCCGCAACAAGAGAAGCCACCACAATGAGAAGCCCGTGCACCGCAACAAAGAGTAGCCCCTGCTCACCATGACTAGAGAAAACCCGCACACATAAACAAAGGCAAAACACTGTCAAAAATAAACTATTTTCTTTAATTAAAAAGAAAAGAAACAACATGAGAGACCCCAACGAAAACCATCTAGCCAAGTCCAGTCAACCTTCTCAAACTCTTCCAAAATACAGCAGAGGGAGGAACACTCCCAAACTCATTCTATAAGGCCACCATCACCCTGATACCAACACCAGACAAAGATGTCACAAAAAAACAAAACTACAGGCCAATATCACTGATGAACATAGATGCAAAAATCCTCAACAAAATACTAGCAAACAGAATCCAATAGCACATTAAAAGGATCATACACCATGATGAAGTGGGGTTTATCCCAGGAATGCAAGGATTCTTCAATATACACAAATCAATCAATGTGATAAACCATACTGACAAATTGAAGGATAAAAACCATATGATCATCTCAATAGATGCAGAAAAAGCTTTTGACAAAATTCAACACCCATTTATGATAAAAACTCTCTAGAAAGTAGGCATAAAGGGAACCTACCTCAACTTAATGAAGACCACATATGACAAACCCACAGCCAACATCATTCTCAATGGTGAAAAACTGAAACCATTTCCTCTAAGATCAGGAAAAAGACAAGGTGGCCCACTTTTACCACTATTATTCAACACAGTTTTGGAAGATTTAGCCACAGCAATCAGACAAGAAAAAGAAATAAAAGGAATCCAAATCAGAAAAGAAGAAGTAAAGCTGTCACTGTTTGCAGATGACACAATACTGTACATAGAGAATCCTAAAAATGCTACCAGAAAACTACTAGAGCTAATCAATGAATTTGGTAAAATAGCAGGATACAAAATTAATGCACAGAAATCTCTTGCATTCCGATACACTAATGATGAAAAATCTGAAAGTGAAATTAAGAAAACACTCCCATTTACCATTGCAACAAAAAGAATAAAATACCTAGGAATAAACCTACCTAAGGAGACAGAAGACCTGTATGCAGAAAACTATAAGACACTGATGAAAGAAATTAAAGATGATACAAACAGATGGAGGGATATACCATGTTCTTGGATTGGAAGAATCAACATTGTGAAAATGACTATACTACCCAAAGCAATCTACAGATTCAATGCAATCCCTATCAAATTACCACTGGCATTTTTCACAGAACTAGAACAAAAAAATTCACAATTTGTATGGAAACACAAAAGACCCCGAATAGCCAAAGCAATCTTGAAAAAGAAAAACGGAGCTGGAGGAATCAGGTTCCCTGACTTCAGACTATACTACAAAGCTACAGTAATCAACACAGTATGGTACTGGCACAAAAACAGAAATATAGATAATGGAACAGGATAGAAAGACCAGAGATAAACCCACACACATAGGGCCACCTTATCTTTGATAAAGGAGGCAAGAATATACAATGGAGAAAAGACAGTCTCTTTAATAAGTGGTGCTGGGAAAACTGTAGAGCTACGTCTTTTTTTTTTTTTTTTTTTTGCGTTACGTGGGCCTCTCACTGCTGTGGCCTCTCCCGCTGTGGAGCACAAGCTCCGGAAGTGCAGGCTCAGCGGCCATGGCTCACGGGCCCAGCCGCTCCGCGGCATGTGGGATCCTCCCAGACCGGGGCACGAACCTGTGTCCCCTGCATCAGCAGGCGGACTCTCAACCACTGAGCCACCAGGGAAGCCCCGAGAGATACGTTTAAAAGAATGAAATTAGAACACTCCCTAACACCATACACAAAATTAAACTCAAAATGGATTAGAGACCTAAATGTAAGGCCAGACACTATCAAGCTCTTAGAGGAAAACATAGGAAGAACACTCTATGACATAAATCACAGGAAGATCCTTTTTGACCCGTCTCCTAGAGAAATGGAAATAAAAACAAAAATAAATAAATGGGACCTAGTGAAACTTAAACCTTTTGCATAGCAAAGGAAACCATAAACAAGATCAAAAGACAACCCTCAGAGTGGAAGAAAATATTTGCAAATAAAGCAACTGACAAAGGATTAATCTACAAAATTTATAAGCAGCTCATGCAACCCTATCCAAAAATGGGCAGAAGACCTAAACAGACATTTCTCCAAAGAAGATATACAGATCGCCAACAAACACATGAAAGAATGCTCAACATCATTAATCATTAGAGAAATGCAAATCAAAACTACAATGAGATATCATCGCACACGGACCAGAATGGCCATCATCAAAAAATCTACAAACAATAAATGCTGGAGAGGGTGTGGAGAAAAGGGAACCCTCTTGCACTGTTGGTGGGAATGTAAATTGATACAGCCACTATGGAGAACAGTAAGGAGGTTCCTTAAAAAACTAAAAATAGAACTACCATACGACCCAGCAACCCCACTACTGGGCATATACCCTGAGAAAGCCATAATTCAAAAAGAGTCCTGTATCAAAATATTCACTGCAGCTCTATTTACAATAGCCAGGCCATGGAAGCAGCCTAAGTGTCCATTGACAGATGAATGGATAAAGAAGATGTGGCACATATATACAATGGAATATTACTCAGCCATAAAAAGAAATGAAGTTGAGTTATTTGTGGTGAGGTGGTTAGACCTAGAGTCTGTCATACAGAATGAAGTAAGTCAAAAAGAGAAAAACAAATATCGTATGCTAACATATATATATGGAATCTAAAAATAAGGTCATGAAGAACCTAGGGGCAAGACGGCAATAAAGACACAGACCTACTACAGAATAGACTTGAGGACACAGGGAGGGGGAAGGGTAAGCTGTGACAAAATGAGAGAGTGGCATGGACATATATACACTACCAAATGTAAAATAGATAGTTAGTGGGAAGCAGCCGCATAGCACAGGGAGATCAGCTCCGCGCTTTGTGACCACCTAGAGGGGTGGGATAGGGAGGGTGGGAGGGAGGGAGATGCAAGAGGGAAGAGATATGGGGATATATGCATAACTGATTCACTTTGTTGTAAAGCAGAAACTAACACACCACAAAATACATGTATAACTGTAGAAAAAAAAAGATGGATCTCTGTGATTTCAAAAAATAATAATAAATTGTTTTAAGCCATTAAGTTTTAGACTAGTCTGTTAAACAGCTATAGGTAACCAAAACATTATTAATATAATTATTATATCTGCTTCTCTGTGATTCCCTGTAACTCCTACTTGTGTGTGAATGGAGTATGTCCCAGAAGCAAGTGGGCAAGCTGGGGCATCCACTTTTGACCCCAAATTTACATGACTTTTCAGTTCTAATGCCCAAGTAGGACCATCTTACTGACTTAATCCCTGTGTCTCTGTTCCAAATGAGTAGGAGAGAAAACCTGATTGGTCAGGTTGAGTTACGTGTTCACCCCTATAAGATCACTAATGATCAAGAACGAAGGTCACATACTGCCTAGTACCTTATGGGGGTCAGGGACAGAATTCCCTAAGGAAGGTACTGTTATGGAGAAAATAGTGGGTACCTCTTCTCTGCTGGCTTTTTTCTCAAGCTCCACATGATGGCAAGATGGCTGCAGCAGCTCCAGCCACTACATCTTCTTGGGTTCAAGTGCAGTGAAAGAGAACCAGACCCTTCTGGTAACTCCTCCAAAAGTCCTGAATCAATTTGCAATCAAGGGCAAGAGATGCTTTGACTGGACAGGCCTGGATCCTGGACTCCACTTGTGGAGTCTAGACCTGCTTCCAAAGGAAGAGTGAATGGATGTTGGTGTGTGTGTGTGTGTGTGTGTGTGTGTGTGTGTGTGTGTGTGCGTGTTTGGAGGTTGAACGGGTTAAATAATAAATCTCCACCATACATATCAAATATCAATGGAGCTACCCAGGAACCTCAAGAGGGAGAAGGGGGTGTTCTGAGCAATGGACCTGTGTTCTGGTCACTGGAAGGCACAGCTACTTTGTAAACAAGAGTTGGTCACCTCCTCCACCTCTTAGACTTAGACGAACTTCACCAGTCTGAGTCTTCTCTTCTCCAGACTCTTAGTTCTGGCTGCTTCTACCCTTCCTCACGGACGTTTGTCGCACTGAGTCATGTTTGCCAGGCCTGTGCTCTGCCCCCTACAAGTGGCAGCTACCAGCTGTGGTGCTTGGACACCTCTTCAACACTAATTATAGCCACTGTAATAACTTCTCCAGAAATCCACACTGTCCCATCAAGATCCCTTGGGGTGGGGTGAGGGGGTGGGGAGAGGCAGGCCCTTACTTTCCCAGGCCCTATCTTATCCTTTATACTTCTGCCTATTTGTCTTTCCCCCAAGGTTCCATTTTTACGTGCATTTTCACCTGGAGCTGGTTGTTAACTGCCCTCCAGTGAAGTCAGTTGGAATGTTTGCCTCCTTAAGACTGACAATTATGTTACATGAAACAAACAGGCATCCTTAGCAGCCATTTTGGAGGGAGTGGGGAGAAGTGGGCATCAGAAAAACCCCACACTCTGCATTGGCCTCAGAGCCATTCATCAGAGGCTGACATTTCCTTCATTGTTGGCCCAGGGCCAGGGGAGTGAGTGGATTATTTCTGTTGCATTACAGTTTGAGTCCATATGCAAACCAGAGAGGGCTGTGTCTATAAATAAGATATTATAGTTAAATCAATATTGATTATTAGGAGTTAGTGTTATATTTAAAGCCATAAAACTGAATAAATATTATGGTAAAAGTGTCCTAAATCTCATGGGCAAAATCACTGAGCAGGGCAGAGACGTGGGCTTTGGATTGAGGGAGCTGTGACCCCATTTCCCTACCCCCTAAAAGGCACTGTCAGGCAGATGGCTGCCCTTGATAGCGGCAAGGGAAAGGCAAGGTGGGGATAATGGCGATGTCCTCCAGCCCGTTTCTCAGCCACATTCTTGACTTTATTCAGACCTTGTTACGTGTCACTCGGTATACACTCAGCTGATTCTCATGACTGGTGGTAAAAGGGTAGCATATTCACAATAATGACACTTGTACTCACCGAGTGTATTTTTCTAAAGCAAACTTTTTTTCTGATTTAAAGGTATTTCATGTTTATTATAGAAACAACAGAAAAGGCAAGATAAGCAAAAAGAAGAAAATAAAATCCACCCAGAATCCTACCCCCCAGAGATAATCACTGCTGGCATTTTGGCACCTACCCTTGCAGTCATTTCTCTGTGTGCGTGTGTGCGTGCATGTAAATTTTTAATAGGCTTGGAATAGCCAGGCTGTTTTGCAATCTGGACAGATTACATTCTATTGTATGTATTAAAATTTATTTACTCAATCCCTTATTGCTATATATTTAGATTGTTTCCAATACTAATTCAATTACTTTTCAGTTTTGTTCATTCAGTTTATAAGTAGGACTAAAAGGTGCTTATCTTGAAGAAATAAGTTTATTTCTCCAGTTAACTATGAGGAACGAAGCCTGAGATGGGAACACGGTTCCAGGAGAACACGGGAAGTCACTGAGCTCCTGCTTGCAGTGCGGAGCAGAGGCAGGAGCAGGCAGTGACTGGCCCCCGTGGACACGGAGCCCAGTAAGGCGCCCCATCAGTCTGCCACACGTCTCCTCACCTGGCAGAACCTGGAGTCCTCCTGAGACCCTGCACTGCCCCATCACAGAACTGCTCAGTCTGGAGAATTTGGGGGTGTCCTCTCCCGGTGAGCATGGGTTAGAAATAGTCATCATTGCACAGAGTCATGGCAGGAACTGATTCCCCATGTCCGCCTCCCGCCGCTTATCACCAACGATGCACCTAAGGAGAGTCATCTCCCTCATCTGTTTGACGGACTGAGAGGACAACATGATCTAAAGTCGACCAGTCACTGTCTCCCAGGACCCCGAATCTTGAGCAAGTGCCTCAAGGATCACAGGGCCATTGGAGGTTAATTTCAACAGCGGCAGACACAGCCATGGCACTGGCAGCTGTATCCTCTCCCATCTGCTCCTGCTGAGGACCAGTGTCTCAGCTTCCTGCTTTCTGAATCCCAGGCTTCCAGAGCCTCCTCAATTCCTGCCTTTCCCAGGCCTGGTCCCCCAACCTCTTGTTGATTAGGTATGACGAGTTAATTCTGATGCTCACATACAAGAATGCAAACTGAAATCGACTTCATCCCCACTCCACTCACTCATCTTTCAAGGCTCAGGTCAAATGTCACCTCCTTGCTGAAGCCTTCCCCAGGTGCCCTAAAGGTAATCACTATTATCTTTCTGCTTCTCTTCTACAGCCCTTTGCTCATAACTTTTATGGCACTTATTTTATCCTGCCTTGTATGATAGGCAATTTTTAACATGGCACAAAGCCTAGGTTGTGTCTTACACCATAATCATAGGAACTTGTTGAATGAATGAATGAATGAACAACAAACATTTATATCTATGAGAATAGAAATAACACAATTCATGTTCAACAATCGATGGATGAGCCAATGTTAACAGAGACACTGGGTGTTGTTCAGTATTTAGTTCAAATCAAAATTCATGAGCATTTCCAGCTTTTGCGGTATAAATAGTGAAATTGTCCCGGTCAGCTGGGGACACGTGGATATTAAACTGTAGGTGTTTCCTAGTGCTTTTCACTTGCATCCAGTATTAGCACTTGGCTATTGTTAGACCCAAGTATGCCTCCAGTCCCTCTGTGATTCTGTATCAGGCATCACTAACTGACCGCCTGCAGACCAACCTCCTCCTGCAGCCTTGTTTGGTCCACACTGGTAATATTTTATTTTCAGTTGATTAGTTGCCAGCATTTAAAATTCAGGGGACTTCCCTGGTGGTGCAGTGGTTGGGAATCTGCCTGCCAATTCAGGGGATGCGGGTTCGATCCCTGGTCGGGGGAGATCCCACATGCCATGGAGCAACTAAGCCCGTGCGCTGCAGCTACTGAAGCCCACGCACTCTAGGGCCTGCATGACGCAACTACTGAGGCCACATGCTGCAACTACTGAAGCCCACGTGCCTAGAGCCCGTGCTCTGCAACAAGAGAAGCCACCACAATGAGAAGCCCACACACTGCAGGCGGAATAGCCACACTCACCACAGCTAGGGAAAGCCCACACACAGCAACAAAGACCCAAAGCAGCCAAAAATAAATAAAATTTTAAAAATAAAATTCAGGAGGTTACACATAAAGTTTCAGACTTTTGACTTTTATTGAAAACTCAGAAGATCCAACACCAGTTTCCACTTCCTACATGTCAACAATCTGTTGGTTCCAAGCAGTGGCCACCCCACCTGGCTGCCCGCTACTCTCACACTTTGTATGGAATATAAACTCCCCAGAGTCCCCACAAAGCCCACTTCACTTATTACCTGCCTGGTCCCTGAAGACATCACTATTTTCAGTCTCTGTTCACAAGGTTGGTCATTAGAGGTGGAAAGATGGCTGGATAGGGGGGTTACTAAGGTGATGTCCTCCTGTTGAGTCAGTTTCAGTGTTATCATATCAGTCATAGTTGGGAAAAGTCATTCTTAGAAGATTCTAGAAAACTGTCCTCCTCCTTTCTGTCCCCACTTTCCCCCATGAAGGACTCGTCTGCTGCTGTGAAACTAAACCCAAGCTCCTCTTTTCTCCTTTAACCTCCAGAGGCACAAGTCTGTCCTCCCAACAGGCCAAAAAGGGGAATTCTGATACCCAGAGTCTCCAAAGTTCAAAAAGGAGCCATTTCAGGCCAGGTCTCCCATTCTGCCACATTGAGATGTAAACCACAGTCCGTTGTGTACCACAGGCTTCCTCAGCCTTCAAGGCCGTGTGAAGAACATCTTCCATGATCTGCCTGGATAAGACAGGGCAACAGGGATGAGGGCCAATGGCTCTCTGGCCTGATTGCTCTCAGGACAAAACACAGTTGGGGATGGGAGACTAAGCCTGCCTGGGTTCAGCCCCCTCCTCGTGGCTCAGCTCACGACCAGGGCTCACCAGCTGGCTCAACCCCAGGTTAGGCTGCCTCCACACAAGCCAAGTTTGACCCTCTGCCCTTCTCTGAGCCAGACTTGTCAGAGCAGAGGGATTAGAATTCTTGTCCATGGGTCTCTCTTTTCTCTGTGATGGTGGCACAGGGAGGTCAGGGGGGAGATCTTGAGGAGATTCGCTTGATTCCTCTCTCTCTCACAGCCCCCCCCCCACATGCAGTCCATCAGCAAGTCCGATGGCTCTGCCTCCAAAACAAGTCTTGACTACATCTCTTCTGGTCCATTTCTACCACCCTCATCCCGGACACACTATTGCAATGACCTCCTAACCATCCCCCAGTCTCCACATTTGACCTCACGCCACCCATTCTCAACACAGCAGCCAGAGTGAGTTTTCTAAACTGTAAATCAGATCTCATGTGCTTAAAACTCTCCCCCAAGACTTCTCATAACCCTTAGAATAAATTCTCTGCCATTACCTGTAAGGCCCAGTACGCTGTGTCCTTCCCCTACTTTTTGAAATGCATTTCCTATTAGTCTTCCCCAAATTCATTACCCTCCAGGCTTTTTTTGTCCCTTGAACAGCAGCCAGGCTTATCACCATCCCAGGGACTCCCTCTGCTTGGAACATTCACCCAGGTCTCAGCTAAAAAGTCACCTCCTAGGGGAGCCCTTCCTGAATCCCCCATCTAAAGGAGTTCACCCGTGATCACTTTCACGCACATCACTCAGTTTTATTTTCCTGGCAGGACTAACATTGTTTGAAATTTATCTCTTTTAAGTATGTGCTTTCTTGTCTATATATTTAGGGTCTCCCCCTACGAAGAATCTTTGTCCATGAGAACTAAGTGTCTGCCTTGTTTGATCCCTTTTCCCCCAGTGAGCAGCACGCAGTAATATGCAATAATTGCTGTTGAATTAATTAACTAGTTAATTAACCAAGGGAGAGATGATAGGGGCATAAACTAAGGGCATTGAGAGTGAAATGGAGAGAATAAATGTGAGAGGTATTTAAGATCCACAATCAACAAGGCCAATTCTAAATAAGAGATGAGACAACAGAAGCCTCGGGCTCCAACAGCTTAGTAGGTGGTGAAATACTTCATCAATATTGGTAATTTATGGGGAGGAGCAGGTTTGGAGGAGACCATAATGAGTTCAACATTGGGAAGCTGACTTCCAGTTGATGGCCCGTTGTACACACATTTTGGAGAAATGAAAGGAGATTTGGGCAGCTGGTTGAGATTTGGGGAAGACATGGATGGTAGGTAAGTGGTAGGTCATCAGAGCTGTAGTCCAACCCTGAGTCCAATAAGAGGAGGACCGAGGATGCAACCCCAGGCAATTCAAAATGTAACAGGACGGGCTTCCCTGGTGGCTCAGTGGTTGAGAGTCCGCCTGCCGGTGCAGGGGACGCGGGTTCGTGCCCCAGTCCGGGAAGATTCCACATGCCGCGGAGCGGCTAGGCCCGTGAGCCGTGGCCGCTGAGCCTGCGCTTCCACAGCCTGTGCTCCGCAACAGGAGAGGCCACAACATTGAGAGGCCCGCGTACCGCAAAACGAAAACAAAAACAAAACCAAAAAATGCAACAGGGCAATTTATGATAAAAACTTCCAGGTGCTTCCCTGGT
The DNA here is from genome assembly GCF_963924675.1 of Phocoena phocoena. Classification (NCBI taxonomy): domain Eukaryota; kingdom Metazoa; phylum Chordata; class Mammalia; order Artiodactyla; family Phocoenidae; genus Phocoena; species Phocoena phocoena. The sequence continues at coordinate 30,734,126 of NC_089219.1, read as the reverse complement.
AGCGCAGTGGTTGAGAGTCCGCCTGCCGATGCAGGGGACACGGGTTCGTGCCCCGGTCCGGGAGGATCCCACATGCCGCAGAGCAGCTGGGCCCGTGAGCCATGGCTGCTGAGCCTGCGCGTCCGGAGCCTGTGCTCCGCAACTGGAGAGGCCACAACAGTGAGAGGCCCACATACCACAAAAAAAAAAAAAAAAAAATTCTCCAGAAAGTGGGCATAGAGGGAACCTACCTCAACATAATAAAGGCCATATATAACAAACCCACAGCAAACATCATTCTCAATCGTGAAAAACTGAAAGCATTTCCTCTAAAATCAGGAACAAGACAAGGATGTCCACTCTCACCACTATTATTCAACATAGTTTTGGAAGTCCTAGCCATGGAAATCAGAGAAGAAAAAGAAATAAAAGGAATCCAAACTGGAAAAGAAGAAGTAAAACTGTCACTGTTTTTAGATGACATGATACTATACATAGAGAATCCTAAAGATACCACTGGAAAACTACTAGAGCTAATCAATGAACTTGGTAAAGTTGCAGGATACAAAATTAATGCACAGAAATCTCTTGCATTCCTATACATTAATGATGGAAAATTTGAAAGAGACATTAAGGAAACACTCCCATTTACCATTGCAACAAAAAGAATAAAATACCTAGGAATAAACCTACCTAGGGGGACAAAAGACCTGTATGCAGAAAACTATAAGACACTGATGAAAGAAATTAAAGATGATACCAACAGATGGAGAGATATACCATGTTCTTGGATTGGAAGAATCAATATTATGAAAATGACTATACTACCCAAAGCAATCTACAGATTCAATGCAATCCCTATCAAGTTACCAATGGCATTTTTTACAGAACTAGAACAAAAAAATCTTAAAATTTGTATGGAGACAAAAAAGACCCATAATAGCCAAAGCAGTCTTGAGGGGAAAAAAGGGAGCTGGAGGAATCAGACTCCCTGACTTCAGACTATACTACAAAGCTACAGTAATCAAGACAGTATGGTACTGGCACAAAAACAGAAACATAGATCAATGGAACAAGATAGAAAGCCCAGAGATAAATCCACGCACCTATGGTCAACTAATCTATGACAAAGGAGGCAAAGATATACAATGGAGAAAAGACAGTCTTTTCAATAAGTGGTGCTGGGAAAACTGGACAGCTACATGTAAAAGAATGAAATTAGAACACTCCTTAACACCATACACAAAAATAAACTCAAAATGGATTAGAGACCTAAATGTAAGACCAGACACTATGAAACTCTTAGAGGAAAACATAGGAAGAACACTCTTTGACATAAATCACAGCAAGATCTTTTTTGATCCACCTCCTACGGTAATGGAAATAAAAACAAAAATAAACAAATGGGACCTAATGAAACTTCAAAGCTTTTGCACAGCAAAGGAAACCATAAACAAGACAAAAAGACAACCCTCAGAATGGGAGAAAATAGTTGCAAACGAATCAACAGACAAAGGATTAATCTCCAAAATATATAAACAGCTCATGCAGCTCAATATTAAAAAAACAAACAACCCAATCCAAAAATGGGCAGAAGACCTAAATAGACATTTCTCTAAAGAAGACATACAGATGAGGGGCTTCCTTGGTGGCACAGTGGTTGAGAGTCCGCCTGCCGATACAGGGGACACAGGTTCATGCACTGGTCCGGGAAGATCCCACATGCCGCGGAGCGGCTGGGCCTGTGAGCCATGGCCGCTGAGCCTGCGAGTCCAGAGCCTGTGCTCCGCAACGGGAGAGGCCACAATAGTGAGAGGGCCGCATACCGCAAAAAAAAAAAAAAAAAAAAAAAAAAAAAGACATACAGATGGCCAAGAAGCACATGAAAAGCTGCTCAACATCACTAATTATTAGAGAAATGCAAATCAAAGCTACAAGGTTATCACCTCACACCAGTTAGAATGGACATCATCAGAAAATCTACACACAACAAATGCTGGAGAGGGTGTGGAGAAAAGGGAACCCTCTTGCACTGTTGTTGGGAATGTAAATTGATACAGTCACTATGGAGAACAGTATGGAGGTTCCTTAAAAAACTAAAAATAGAATTACCATATGATCCAGCAATCCCACTACTGGGCATATACCCAGAGAAAACCATAATTTAAAAAGACACATGCACCCCAATGTTCATTGCAGCACTATTTACAATAGCCAGGTCATGGAAGCAACCAAATGCCCATTGACAGATGCATGGATAAAGAAGATGTGGTACATATATACAATGGAATATTACTCAGCCATGAAAAGGAATGAAATTGGGTCAGTTGTAGAGACGTGGATGGATCTAGAGACTGTCCTACAGAGTGAAGTAAGTCAGAATGAGAAAAACAAATATCGTATATTAACACATATACGTGGAACCTAGAAAAATGGTACAGATGAACCGCTTTGCAGGGCAGAAATTGAGACACAGATGTAGAGAACAAACGTATGGACACCAAGGGGGGAAAGCGGCAGGGGGGTGGGGGTGGTGGGGGTGTGATGAATTGGGCGATTGGGATTGACATGTATACACTGATGTGTATAAAATTGATGACTAATAAGGACCTGCTGTATAAAAAAGTAAATTAAATAAAATTTTTAAAAAAAATGTAACAGGGCAGACAAAGCAGAAGCAGAAAAGGATCCTAAGGAGTGTCTGGAGAGACAGGAGAAGAGCCAGGAGAGTGTTGTTAGGGAGAAACATTTCAAGGAGAAGAGAGCAGTCAATAGTTTCAAAGGCAAGAAAGATCCTGAAGATACAGACTGGAAGGTGTTGCCCTTGCAATTTGGGGATCATTAGAGGCCTCCTTAGAGCAGTTTCAGTGGCGGGCTCTGGATGGACACCAGATTGGAGGGGGTTGAGGAGTGAATGAGAGGGAAGTTCATGGAGACAGTGATGGAGTAGAAGTTCCTCCAATCAATCTGGCTTTGAATGGAAAGTCAAAGATGTGGTAATAGCCCAGGGGGACAAAGGGTCAAAGAATGATTTTTCATTGGAAAAGACGGGCCTGTACATAGCCCAAACCTGTAATTATATGTGAGTCTATAACGTGGTTTAAATTCTCTCCCACAGGGCTGCTAATGACCATGCAAATCACTGAAGGCAGTGTGTTCTAGGTACTCAGCAGTACCTTTGGTATGAATGAATGTTGAAACTACCCAAGAAAAGAAACCCTTGAGCCAGGTACCAAATTCCTCCTCCAACATGGGAGAGTAAAAGGAACAGATGACAGTGAGAAAGAAGTAATGAGTGGTGTCATGGATAATATAACCCTAAAAGTCTTGGAGGGGTAGGGGGGTGAAGTCTGCTTTAAGGGCCTTTGAATTCCCCTGCCTGGCTTTGATAAACAGAAGCTGAGCAGAACAATGCAATAACAACTACAAAAAGACACTGGGACTGTTATCCGGATTTTACCTCTAGCTTTATTATCGACTATGTGACCTCTTTTCAGGGCTCAGTTCCCCATCTGTACTTTAGGGACATTAACCTAGACCTTCTCTGAGAACGCACCACCTCTGACACTCTCTCTCAAGCCAATCTACCTGGATTTAAATTCCAGCTCTGCTATTTTCTACCTGTGTGACCTTGGGTAAGTTACTGAACTTTTCTGTGTCTTGTTTCCTCATATTTTTTTATATAAAATTATTTCTTTATTATTTTTGGCTGTGTTGGGTCTTCGTTGCTGCACGCGGGCTTTCTCTAGTTGCGGCGAGCAGGGGCTACTCTTCGTTGTGGTGCGCGAGCTTCTCATTACAGTGGTTTCTCTTATTGTGGAGCACGCGCTCTAGGATCGCGGACTTCAGTAGTTGTGGCATGAGGGCTCAGTCGTTGTGGCTCATGGGCTCTAGAGCGCAGGCTCAGTAGTTGTGGTGCACAGGCTTAGTTGCTCCGCGGCATGTGGGGTCTTCCCGGACCAGGGCTCAAATCCATGTCCCCTGCATTGGCAGGCGGATTCTTAACCACTGCACCACCAGGGAAGTCCCCTCATTTTTAAAAGAGGGTTAATAGTTGTCCTACGTCCTAGGGTTGTGGTGAGGATGAAATGAAGAATAATATATATAAAGTCCTTAGGTTAGTGCTGGGGACATAGAAAGCACTGTATGTATTGCATTGGCTAACGTCATCACTATGGTAGCCACTTGGTTGAGGAGGGACCCCCAAGTGAGTGGGTGAAGCGTGCTGGTCTCATCTAGAAGGGCAGGAAAGACGGGAATCTAGAACAGGCATAGGCCACCTTTTTCTGTAAAGGACCAGACAGTAAATAATTTAGGTTTTGTGGACGATCTGGTCTCTGTTACAACTACTCAACTCCACCATTGTGATCGAAAACAGCCCCAGACAACATGCAAACCAATGAGAGTGAATGTTTTCCGATAAAACTTTATTTACAAAAATAAGTAGCGGGCCCCATTTGCAGACCCCTATTCTCAAACAAGGAACCCTGGGAAAAGGGATGGTGAGTTTTCCTCTCTGGTGTGTAGAACTAAGAAATGTCACGCCTCCAGACCCAGACCAGAGGTCTGACCACTCGTGGCTATAAACTCACCAAGAAAGTAAAGCTTCCAACTGAGAACAAGCAAATAATAAACGAGTTTTGAAAATAATTAAAATTAAAAATTGATTGTCTGGGCCAGAGCAGATTTATGCAAAGGGCCCTGGCTCCACAGGGAGTGAAAGGAGGGTTTCTAAGCTCTGTGTTGAACAAGCTAAGCATTTTTTCAGATTATTCCCAGCATAATATGCCAAAGGGAATAGGCTCCATTTATTATTTCCTTAAAAAAATCAATGGGCTGAAACATTCCCTCTAGACCTATAATATTTATTTCAATGTTCTGTCAATAAATATAACAAGGTTAGCTTTCTATCAGTTTAGCTGGAAGAATCATTTGAGGGAAGTTCTATTTGTTAAGCTCGATTACAGAAAGCAATCAATAGGGGAAAATTCCCTGGTCACTACAGGGAAGAAATATAGAGCTCAGAGGAGCCATCCCAGGAAGGAGATTGATGCCACTGCCCCATCCTTCCCTCCTTCCCCCAGAAGTAGGAGATGTGGGTGCAACATTGAATTACGGAGTGTCCCCATCTGGTGCTGATAGAGAAATGGAGGCCCAGAGAGAGAAAAGGAATTATTCAGAGTCCTAGAGTACCAGAATCCAAACTAAAATCTAGCTATGCTGATCTCAGATTTCTCCCAGGTCCTGAGTTGCTTGGTTGACTCAGGTTGGACAGTGGGATACAGAGACCCATGGAGAAAGGATTTTTTTCTTTCATTTGAACTCAGCTTCATTGAACAGAGCTTTTCAAAAGACAGATGAAGGTAGGTGGTCTCAGAAGGGTATTGAAAGAACAGAATAGAAATATGCCATCTATGAATTGGGGATTCCTAGGGACTTGGAGATTTAGGGGAGATGTCTCACCATTTTACCCTCACCCTCCAACACACACACATGCGCACACATATATGCATCCCTGGCTGAATTGTCCAGTACGTCCTGTCTCCTAGAACTTGAGTCTCGCCTTCCGGCATTGCTGCTGGAATGGGCTGGATGGACTCACTCAACTATGCCTAAGTCTTCCATGAAATGAGTCACAGGAGACACGGATTCTGGGGTCAGAAGACTTGACGAGTTGACACAGCTTCACCGTACTCTCGGCTGAGCAAAGTCATTTCACCTCTCCGATGTCCTCTTTCCCAAGTATAAAATGGGAATAATAATGACACCTTACTCATAAGTAAGAATATAAGGAATGTATGCTATTGCAATACAGATAAAAATGATTAGTAGTATTATTGATTGTTGAATTATTATTAATAGCATTTATTGGATGCTTTTTGTATGCCACACATTGAACTGATATACTTTTTATCACATTTAATTTTCACAACACTATAAGGAAGATGACATGAATCTCCATGTCACAAGTATGGAAAATAAGTCTTGGAGGTTAAATAACTTGCCCAAGGTCACAAAGCTAGGAAATGGTGGGATGAAGACTTGAACTCAAGTTATCCAACTCCAAAGCCTAACTTATAACTTCTATAATCAGGATACAGTAGATCCTGATCCAGAAGGAGAAAGTTGCCTTCTTTACCCCACCTTCATCCCACAGTCACCACCTCATTCAGAAAAGCTGGGTCCTAGGATGCATGTGGGTCTTCATTTCCCATCCCTAGGTCTTCACGGCCTTGAATATCCAAATAAAGCTTCAGTGAGTCAAGTGCTCAGTGGAGACTGTCCAAAGCCGTGCTCCATCAGTAAGAGGTCTTGGACTTTAGCTAACTAGTCCCTCACTTAGACTAAATTATCCCAAACTGAAAGTAACAATAACTGGCCTATCACTGAGGTTGGGTGTTGCTGGGGGAATCTGGGGAGAAAAATTTAACTAATGTGTTTGTTTGAACAAATATTTATTGAGTTCCTAACATGTCAGGCATTATTTTAGACACTAGAAATACAAATATATCCAACAGACTGCCGAGCATTACTATTCTGGTGTTCCTCAGCGTATCTAAAACTGAATTCAATACCTCACCAACCAGTTACCCAGGCCAGAAACCTAGGAATCATCAGACGCTGCTCCACCTCTCACCTGGCCCAGCATACCCTGACTGCCCCTGAGTCCATATACAGTCACATTCCTTTGACCACTTGAAGCCCCCCCATTTCTTGATGGCAAGAAATCCAGTCTTTCAAAGAGTTATCTTCCGGGCTTCCCTGGTGGCGCAGTGGTTGAGAGTCCGCCTGCCGGTGCAGGGGGTGTGGGTTCGTGCCCCGGTCCAGGAGGATCCCGCATGCCACAGAGCGGCTGGGCCCATGAGCCGTGGCCGCTGGGCCTGCGCGTCCAGAGCCTGTGTTCCGCAACGGGAGAGGCCACAACAGTGAGAGGCCCGCGTACCGCAAAAAAAAAAAAAAAAAGAGTTATCTTCTGCCCTACTTCCTTGTATCGCCTCTACCAAGTATTTTCTGGGAACCTTAAGGGCTGCCACCATGTTCCGTAAATCAGTCCTGACTCCTGCTCTTTGCAGTGATTATCAGCTACACACCAGAGCCTTGGGACTCAAGAGCCTTGCAGGGGTGCCCTTAAGAGTGGCTCAAACAGAGCTGGAGCCCAGAGTCTTTGCTCTGCTGAAGAGAACAGTCTCTCTCTGTTAGGCTAAACTAGGAAGGTCCCGCCACAGTGCTCTTGAGCATCACATTGCTTCAATATTCAATGATCAAGGTCTTTGATTCACATTTACAGCCTTTTCCTCCCAGAAGATAGCTACTAACAAGGAATACAAGCTGGGCATGTCTTAGAGCCACCGACTGGCCTTAGAGAGAACAATGAGTGCACAGACAAACATGTGTGCATGCACTAACGGTAAGCGCTGAACAAATTGATTTGAAAATCAACGGAACTCTTGTCTTATTGATTCTGTTCCTTAAATATCCATTTACTCCTCTCCCCATCTCTACCACCACCATCATATGAGTCCAGACCACCACCATCTCTTGTCTGGACTATTGGAATTGCCCCCAAACCAGACTACCTTGTCCACTCTTTCCCTTCCAATCCATTCTCCTCACAGCCACGAGAGTCAACTCTCTAAAATGCAAATCTGATCATGTACTACCTTTGCATAAAATGCTTTAAGGGGTTTCATTGCACTTAGGACAAAATTTAAAATCCTACTGTCTTATTCTGTTCCCCACAAAACACACCCTGAGACATGGACCTGAGTGCAGGAAGTAGTCCCAAGGAGCATAAGTAGAGAATGGGGTAAGTTCACAGGAAGTAGAAAAGTTCTAGACTTATTCCCCGTTGCCCCCATTATGTAACAGCAACCCTAGCTCCTTTCTTTGTATGCTGGTCAACTAGCATGAAGAATCCAAAATGACTAGCTGGAAGTCTTTGTTTTAGGTTCAATGGAATCCTTACTCTTTCCCCTTTTGGACTAGGGGACCTCTAGTCCCACAGAGCCTTAAGATTCTAAGACAGGAAGCATAAGTTTCCTCAAGGTGGCCCCTGGAAGGGATGGTGAGAGAGCCCAATCCCACTTTCACCCCTTGGTTCTCAAGTCCATATATTCTAGCTATTGCAACACAACATCACTTAACGGCCATTAGTGTAATATATATACTGCATCCTGGAAAAACAGAACCTTAACCTTGCAGGGTACTATTTTTCAAGCCACCACTTTGCTCAGTTTTTAAGGGGCTATTACAGTATTCTATCAGCCAGCATCTTCCAGGTGATACGATATACAATAGGACCAATGAATCTCAATGTCAGGGGTCCGTTGTCATACCTCCTGTGCTATAAAGTGGGTCCCTTGGTCTGAGATGATGTTATGTGGAAGCCCAGGTCAGTAAATCAAGTACTCCGTAAGCCTTTGGCCAGTAGTACTGGAATAGGAACCGCAGGCAGGGAAGGCAAATCCATATCCAGAGCATTTGTCATTCTCAGTAAGTACGAATTCCTGCCTCTTGCAGGGGAACTTGTCATCAAGTAGCCGGTCATTTGCTACAAGGCTCGGTATCATACTGGGTGCTCTGAGGCTGTTGGTTTCTTCTGCTGACAGGTCATACATTTAGCAGCTACATTAGCTAGATCAGCCTTCGTGAGAGGTAGCCCATGTTGTTAGACCTATACATAGCCTCCATCCCCACCACCATGCTACTCCTTACATGGGCCTTTTGTGCACAGGTGGCATGGCTGAGGACAGAGGCTGGATGTCAGAAACATCCAACATTTAGGGATTTTTTTCAAATAGTAAATTACATTTTCTTTCATTTACAGAGCCTTAGGGCCAAAAGGTGGTATTTGGAAAATAGCACACAGGAGAGAAACACCAGTGAGAAGCCTGCTATAGGTACACCAGTGTGCTCTAAGTAGAGTGAGCATGGGGTCCTGAGAGTGGCAGTCTAGGGAGAAGCATCTCTCTGCTACCCTCTGGGTTTACACCCACTCACCTGCCTGCCAGAGCAGCTGCCTCTACACCACTGACCACTGACCACTGACCAGAGCCAAGAGCTCATCCTGCAAACAACGCTATAAGGAAGTACCATTCCCTTTAGGAGTCTTCTTGTCCCCTATTTGTTTGACGCCTTTTATACACTGGATACTCTCTGGTGAGTATTCATGTGAGACAAAAAAATCTGAAAATTCTGTGTCCATTCCCGTCGGGCCATCCACACCCCTTATCCCCGGGCTTCTTATCTCTGATCTTTCAATCTAGCTTCTAGGCCCTCAAGCAATTCACCACTGCCCAACTGAATATGTATACACTCACCTCAGACCTCCATAAAAAGCTGACAACCAAACTGTACTGCTTGAAGCTCTACCTAGTGAGAGACATTCTCTCAACCCTGTCCTTTAGGGGCCACCAACATATTGAGCTGACCCATCTGTGAACCAACCCAGGATTTTTCCTTCTCCGTCATCAGCTGGTCGTGAGTTCTCTTCACAAGGTGGTAGATCAAAGCCAAGGGGAAGGTGTTGGCTCAAGAAAGACAGATGACAATGGGAGGATAATGCACCTGTACGTGTACTTACTGGTGCCCCCTTGGCCTGTGCAAATCTGACTCATAGGTACCATTTCCCCTATACAATGGACTGCTGGTGATGTGACACAGATCTTATAATATCTAGCTCACGATGGGCAGCTCTGGCCATATAGTCCCCTAGTGGTCCATGGTCAGGTAGTCGATCTCTGCTAGGGCCCAGTAACATTCCAGGAGCTGGTTTTCAAGCTTCAAGTGGTTTCTGCTAAGAAGACCTGGCCTTGCTCCGTAATTCTCCTAATAGCGCTTGCCAGACTCTAACATGAATGCCTCTGACAATATCGTAATTACCAAGTCACATGGCCCAAGCAGTGGGACAGATCACACTGCAGCCCAGACTTGCTGCTGAACCCTCTTCTGATCCAGGACCCATTCAAAACTGGCAACCTCCTAAGCCCCTCAATAAATGGGTTAGAACACTACTTCCAACTGTGGTAGACATTGCCTCAAAACTCCAGAGAGGCCCACCAAGCACTGTACCTCTTTCTCAGTGGAAGGATATTCAAGGAGCAATACCTCTAAAAGCTTTACCCGTGTATCCAGCCCTGAATCTTTGCAGGGCTTATCTCCCCTCCTGACATGCTTTTCTCCTTTTAGGGCATCCAGAGCACTTGCCACCTCCCATTCATTGGGTTTGATGAAAATGATGCCACCAATACAGTAGATCAGCCTGACATTTTTGAAATGTCAAGAAAATGGAGGTCCTTTTTGATGATATTGTGACAGAAAGTGAGAAAATTAACATAGGCTTGGAGTAAGACAGTGAATATATTTTGTTGTCCTTCCCATGTGAATACAAACTGCTTCTAATCCTTTTTCCTGATGTGAATTAAAAAGATCAAATACTGCATATTAAATGCTAAAGGCTATGTTGATCTGTTCTAGTAAAGATACCATTTCCAGCACAGCAGCTACAACTGGGGCTCTCACTGTCACCATCGTGACCAGTCTGGATTTTTCAGGGGCCATACCGATGAATTGAATAAGAATCTGATGGGGAAAATCAACCCTGAATCCTTTGTGTCTTTGATGGCAGCACTAATTTCAACAATGCCACCTAAGATTTGGAATTGCTTCAAAGTTAGCATCTCGGCCGCGGAGTTGGAGAGCACTTTTAAAGGCCTCCACTTGGGCTTCTGACCATAATGTTCAGAACTTATACACTATATTATATACTTATTTTATACAAATTTTACATTCAGAAACCAGGAAAATGAACAAAGAGCCAGAGGTAAGCTATGCCCTAACTCTAATACAGGGGTCATTGTGGCATTTAGGTTCTCAGGTCAGACCCAAAATCGAATGATCTTCAAAAGACCTTATGTTGTTCCTTTCTCCCAATGTTACTCTAAAAAGTAGCTGTAGGTCTCTTTAGAGGAAGAGTGGGAAAATATTTATTGTATATACTCAAAGCGATATTGCAGGGTCTTTCCTCAATGGCCACTGGCGCCCCCTTCAATCAGTGGATTCTGAACAAGAGGCTCAGATCTGAAAAATGGGAAAAGATTCATTAATGTCTACTGCAAAAGCTGTCATAAGTCTTTTGTTCACCTGCTCTTGATCTTTTTTTTTTTTTTGGTTACATAAATCAAGCAATACCCTTGTTGGCTGCCCATCTATCTAGCCCCTAGGAACATGGTCTATTAGCTATCAGCACAGATCCTTTTGGGTCAAGGCCTCTAGCAACTTTGCTACTTGCGGTAAACAAGTCCACCTTTCCTCTATCAGTTATCTGCTGGCATGCGGTCCTTGCTGTTCCATAATACTATCAACCCCATTGTCATCAGGGAACCCAGTTCCATGGCAGTATGTCTTACCATTAACCTTCACCTCCAGAAGATAACCACCCTTGAGATCCTCAGTGATGCTCTATACCCCTGACTAGCTCATTCCTTCTTACTTTAGTGAAGGGAATATCCTCTGGACCCTTCCAGAGGACATAGTCAGCTGGCCTCATAGTCTTGTGCCACATCTCTAAATCCTCTGACCATTTCCTCAATATGCTTCCAAGGCAATTCCACCATCTCCACCTAGTTTACTGCAGGCCACCATTATGTCCAAGCTTCATGGAGATATCCCTGAAGTATGTTAGCACTGTTTCGAAGTGTCCTTGCCAGACGTTAAATCCTAACCCCCAGGAAAGTGTTCCTTTATCAGTAAACATTCCCCAGTCTAGACTTATTATTCCCACCCACTGCCACCCCAGCCCCAAACCTAAGGATCCACCTCTGTGTGTATAACCCTGGGTCCTATTGGTACATACTGACAGTTCATGCTGCTCTTCGGGTAGAAAAGCTGTTTCCATCAAGAGCAGTATCTGAATTCCCCTGCTCAAGCTATGCTGAAATCGGACGCCAGTTAGTTTTTCTATTAATATTTCTATGATAACCGTGGGAGTCACATGTGAAGGATACTGGAGTCACAAAACAGAATTAAGGGAGTCCCTAATTGCCACTTGGAAGAAAGCCACCAGTGATTGGGAACATCTATTTTGGAATCAAGAAATAATTTTGATTCTGTTAAAATATTGACATGCTAAGGGTTTCCTCTTACAGCAGTTGGCTTTACCTTAACTAATATAATGCTCTAGTTACCTGCATGCCTTAGAACCCAGGACAAACTGACCCAAGGTTCCAGAAGTAGGAGGAAAAATTTCCCTTACATCTAAATTCTATCTCATACCCCCTCATTTTTCAGGATTAACCTTCTCCCAGGATGATTGAAATTGGGAATGCCAGTCCCTTCCCAGAGAAATCTCAGCCCCCACCCACAAAGATACGATCAGGCCCTAAAGCCCCCAAAAGACCATTAAACAATTATCCAACATTAATATATTTCCCAAAGTTTGAACTTCCAGCCTTCATAGCACACCTGGGTCCTCAACAGCCCCTCAGTTTGGGCGAGGCTGTGCTCAGCCCAGTTTCTTTTATTCTCTCACCAACATTTCAAAAACTCTTACCCATGCTCATCTTTTCCCAAAAATAATAATAATAATAAGATTTTTGAATCAAAGGAAAAGGAAGAGAAGTAAGAAGAGAAAATGGAGGGCTTCCCTGGTGGCGCAGTGGTTGGGAGTCCACATGCCGATGCAGGGGACACGGGTTCGTGCCCCGGTCCGGGAAGATCCCACATGCCATGGAGCAGCTGGGCCCGTGAGCCCGTGGTCGCTGAGCCTGCGCGTCCAGAGCCTGTGCTCCACAACGGGAGAGGCCGCAACAGTGAGAGGCCTGCATACCGCAAAAAAAAAAAAAAAAGAGAGAGAGAAAACGGAAAAGGAAGAAAGTGGAGGAGAGATAAGAGGACCGTTTGTAAAAGATGCTACTGTACTATCTGTATCCCACAAATTATCCACCCTGGAGACTTCAGAAGACATCTTCTGTTTTGTCAGAGTCAAGGCCAAGAAGTAGTAGCCTGTCTGAGAAAGTATTCAATATCTGGAATCTCGAAGATTGATTCTGGCCTTGACTCGGCCACCCATTGACCCTTAGTCTTGTCTACTTGCTGGGTCTTGGTTTTTGCACCTGGAGGTTAACTCCTATTTCTCAGGCCACACAAGAATGACAGCAAACAATAGCCCAAAAGAGCAAGAAACAGATGTGCCATCACTGGCATCAATGTCACTGCCACTGCTGCTATCACTGCACCACTATCAGCACCATTCAATCATTCATGCACCAAATATCTATTGCACGGTCTGGGATAAAAGGGTAACAAGGAAGTCAGAGCCCCTGCTCTCCTAGAGCTTACATTCTAGTGGAAGAAGCAATTTGGCATCACATAATCAAATAAATTAGTGTATGATGATAAACTGACATAAATATTCTGAAGGAAAGCAAACCACTGTATGAGAGCAAATAAAGAATGAATTGGCTTAACTGCTTCTCTGAGAAATGCAAATCAAAACTACAATGAGGTATCACCTCACACCTGTCAGAATGGCCGTCATCAAAATATCTACAAACAATAAATATTGGAGAGGGTGTGGAGAAAAGGGAACCCTCTTGCACTGTTGGTGGGAATGTAAATTGATACAGCCACTATGGAGAACAGTGTGGAGGTTCCTTAAAAAACTAAAAATAGAATTACCATACGGCCCAGCAATCCCACTACTGGGCATATACCCTGAGAAAACCATAATTCAAAAAGAGTCATGTAGGGCTTCCCTGGTGGAGCAGTGGTTGAGAGGCCGCCTGCCGATGCAGGGGACGCGGGTTCATGCCCCGGTCCGGAAAGATCCCACATGCCGCGGAGCGGCTGGGCCCGTGCACCATGGCCGCTGAGCCTGAGCGTCTGGAGCCTGTGCTCTGCAATGGAAGAGGCCACAACAGTGAGAGGCCCGCGTACAGAAAGAAAAAAAAAAAAAAGAGTCATGTACCACAATGTTCATTGCACCTCTATTTACAATAGCCAGGACATGGAAGCAACCTAAGTGTCCGTCAACAGATGAATGGATAAAGAAGATGTGGCACATATATACAATGGAATATTACTCAGCCGTAAAAAGAAATGAAATTGAGTTATTTTGTAGTGAGGTGGATGGACCCAGAGTCTGTCATACAGAGTGAAGTAAGTCAGAAAGAGAAAAACAAATACCATACGCTAACACATATATATGGAACCTAAGGAAAAAAAAAAAAAAAGGTCATGAAGAACCTAGGGTCAAGACGGGAATAAAGACACAGACCTACTAGAGAATGGACTTGAAGATATGGGGAGGGGGAAGGGTAAGCTGTGACAAAGTGAGAGAGTGGCATGGACATGTATACACTACCAAATGTAAAACAGTTAGCTAGTGGGAAGCGGCTGCATAGCACAGGGAGATCAGCTCGGTGCTTTGTGACCGCCTGGAGGGGTGGGATAGGAAGGGTGGGAGGGAGGGAGACGCAAGAGGGAAGAGATATGGGAACATATGTATATGTATAACTGATTCACTTTGTTATGAAGCAGAAACTAACACACCATTGTAAAGCAATTATACTCCAATAAAGATGTTTAAAAAAAAAGAAGATGTGGTATACATATATACAATGGAATACTACTCAGCCATAAAAAAAAGAATGAAATGATGCTATTTGCAGCTACATGGATGGATCTAGAGATTATCATGCTAAGCAAAGTAAGTGAAAGACAAATGCCATATGATATCACTTATATGTGGAATCTAATATATGACACAAGTGAACTTATTTACGAAAAAGAAACAGACTCACAGACATAAAAAACAGATTTATGGTTGCCAGGGGGATGGTGGGGATGGGGGAGCGTTGGATTGGGAGTTTGGGATTAGCAGATGCAAACTATTATATATAGAATGGATAAACAACAAGGTCCTACCGTATAGCACAGGGAACTGTATCCAGTATGCTGTAATAAACCTTAATGGAAAAGAATATGAAAAAAATATATATGTATAACTGAATCACTTTACTGCATACCAGACACTAACACAACATTGTAAATTAAGTATACTTCAATTTAAAAAATGCTTCTCTGAAGACATAACACTTGAACTGACATCTGAAACACGAGCGGGAGTGAACCAGACAAAAAAGAGAGGGTGGAGGAAGAACGTTTCAAGCAGGTGGTAGAGCAGATGCCAAGGCTCTGTGATGGGGGGAGAGAGATGAGAGTGTTGGTGGAAGTGAAAGGCCAGCGTGGAGGGATCACAGAGGCCAAGGGGGAGGCTGCCATGAAATGAGGCTGGAGAGGCAGGCAAGGGCCAGGTCCTGTGGGCCTTAAGACCTCATTCAAGATTTGGGGAAGACTTATAGGAGGCCAGTGAAGGAGGAATTTGGTGTTTGGAAGAGATCACTTTGGCTACACTGTAGATAATGGACTGGAAGCGGCAAGAGGAGAAGCAAAAAGACAAGTGAGGAACCCTTCCCAGACACAAGCCGATGGAGGCTTAGACCATGGGTGTAAAATCAACAGGATTTGGGTGATGGGTGGATGATGGGCTGAGAGCAGCTGTTGCTGACATCTTGTGCTCTCAGCATCTCATGAAATTTGCAAGGTTCTTTTGGTTTTGCACAACGGAATCTCATCTTACATGGGGGTTAGATTTTGAAGTCTGTGCATAAGATAAGAATTGCGTAGTCAAAAGTCCCTTTGAAAAACTCTTAAACCACTCATAAAGTCCAGCATCTATGGGTTTGTTTACAGAACGATGAACAAGAATTTTTAGGCACACCAAAGTTAGAGAGACATTGAACTAGAATAAAGAAAGCCACAGAAGGAAAGCCCATATGCAAATGTCTGGGCATTCAAATCACTCTGCCTTTAAGACAACTATTCAAAGACTTAGCAGTGAATGAGGTGATGGGAATGGGGGTTGGGGGAGAGGGAGAATATATATATGGAGAGGAGAAAGGGGTAGGAATCTTTAAAATGCTCCCACTTTCCTGAATATTTATTCCATTCAATTTTAATATGAAGCCTTTATAACTCTAACACATTCCTTAGAATTCATTAGAATTCGTTTCTTATGTTAGGTGGCCTGTGTTTAGGATCTCCGCTCCAACAACTATTCCTCTTTCCCTGACGGTGAGTTCTTTCCAAAGAGCCCTGCCCCCATCTCACTCCAGATCTACCTGAAATAAGGTAGATCTAAGATGAGCTCAGCTAGCTTGGGTCAAGCCAGGACCCTGTATCAGTCAGGCTACAAGGTCATGCTACCGTGACAAACAACCCCTTCGTGGTAGTGGCTTCACACAACAAAGACGACTTCTTACTCTTGCATATCATAGGTCAGCTGGGGCTCTGCTCATGGCTCCTTACCCGACTGAAGGGAGCGGACACCGATTCCAACATTGCCAGTCACCGAGGCAGAAGGAAAGAACTCTGGAGAGAGCTCCACACAGCAATTAAATGCCCAGACATGGCATGAGTCACTTCCACTCACAACCCATTGGCCAAAATTAATCACCAGGCTGCACCCAACCACAAGAGGGCCAAGAAGTACAATCCTTCCATGTGTTCAGCAGGTGCGTAGCCGAAATATTGGACAAACAACACTAATGACTTCCACATGCTCTAAATGTACAATGACAAGAAAGAGGAGAGACGAGCCTTAATTATTAAGTCTGTGTTTGGATCCTGGGCCCTGTGCAACTACGTGGATGAATAAATGTGTCCCACTCGTGCCCCAGGGGGCAGAGTCTGTGCCCAGAAACAGACTCCCAGACACATTTGGATCTGCTCTCTTGGAAATTAAAGAGATGTTCCAATAGAGACAGCTGACAGCCTAAGGTTTGGCTCGACTACCTCTCTACCCCTTCCCCAGGCTCTATGGGGACCAAACACAGCCTGAGTGAGCTCACTCTGTCACCAAAAATCTCTGACATCTCCTGGAAGTGCCCCGGCTAGGAATAGAGAATATACAGCTGAATCCCTGCCCTCAAGGAGCTCCCAGCATAATGACTGTTATATGTTGTGGTTGATAGTTTCCGAATATGGTCATTGACTATTCCCTTTCATCCCTGGACACAAATGATGCTCTTCCCATCAACAGGTGGAAACTATTTCCCTTCCCCTTGAATCAGGCCAGCCTGGTGGTGACTTGCTTTGACCTGTAGAATGCAGCAGAAATGAGGTTCTCAGCCTTCTAAACCCAAGTCTTAAGAGGAATGGTCACTTCCAGGTCTTCCCCCCTTGAAGTCCAGCTGCCATATTATAAGGAAGCCAAAGCTAGACTACTAAATGATTAGAGGCCACAAGGAGAGAGGCCCTGGAGGATAAGTGGGGCTCCCAGCTTCACCAGATGGAGCTGAACTGCCCAGTCGAGGCCAGTCATGAGGAAAAAAGCCAATTATTATTTGTAGCCACTAAGTCCCGGGTTGGTTTGTTACACAGCAATGGGTAAGTGAAAAACACACAGTATCAGATGTATATGCATGGTCCTAAAGGAGCCCAGAGAAAGAGGATCTCAGATTACCCTAAGAGGTATTTTAGATTGGGTTCTCTGGGAACAGACTTAGAAATAATGTTGTAAGAGGTTTATGGGGGTGGAAGAAGCAGAGGAGTGCTCTGGAGCAATAAACCTATAAATGAGTACAGAAGCTAGCAACTGACCAGCAACGTGGCTGCATCTTTTTACCCCCCTCCTCAGTCAGCATTGGCTGGGGGCTGGCCCTGGCAGGGGGCATAACCTTAGGCAAGGTGCCTTCTGTAACTGAGAAGCATTCCCATGGAAGGAAACAGCTGTAAGCTCTCAGAGCCAGTGCTCTCAGTAGCTGAGGACAGGGGTGCCAGCCCTGAAGAGGGGCGCTGGGAGGCAAACACAGTGTCTTCCAAAGGAGGTGACCCAGTGGCACTTGAAGGGGGACAGGAAGGTGCCTGGTTGACGTGAGGAAAAGGAGAGAGTTTCCAGGCAAAGGAAACAGCAAAGCCAAAGGCTCAGAGGTGGTAGCCTTCATGGCAGGTACAAAAAGAAAAATACATAAAAGAGGAGGTAAGAGATGAAGCAACACTGAGCCCCAAAATGTGGACTTCATCCAGAGGCAATGAAGAGCTGCTGAAGAGTTCTAAGCATGGCAGAGACATGATGAGATGTGTTTTAGAAAGATTCCTCTGTTGGCAACATGGAAGGTGGACCGGCAGAGTAGAGACTAGAGGCAGAGGGACTGCCAGTGACGCAGGAGAGAAATGAAGTTTAACACCTGGCTCCTGCTAGTGTAGCCTGGCCAAGTCCTGAAGTGACTCCTTCCCTTAGCAGGTGGGTTCTGTTGGGTTGCCAGAAGGGGATGGGGAGTAGAACTTGAGGGTAAGGGGCAGGATGTTACATGATGCTTGGCTTCTTGCAAGGTAGAAGCCTCTGCATCCTCTTCAAGCATGGGGAGCTCTAGCCTCAAGTGGGAAAGCAAAGGACACTCGGCTGCCTCAGAGGGCTCAGCGTGACCTGGCATTTGGAGGCATTCAGGTTCATCAGCCCAGATGTCTCTGTCCCAACTGTTAGAGCCCTACTCCTTCCCAATCAAAGCCCTGACCAATCAAGGCATAGCCAACTTGCTATGTTGAGAATTCAATTTTCTCTGGAAATCTGCTACTCTCGTAATTAAATCCTGGGCCAAACTTCAGTTTTTTTCTGCCCTCCAGCTGCAGAAGAAAGTCTGTTTATCAATGGCAAGCAGGCCCTCTGGCTTTTACACTTTACCTCAAATTGGTGATGAAACACCCTCAGCCTTCATTGTCTTTTTCCAATGCACTGATAGCCCCCAGCAACAGTCGTCTAATTCCGTATTCTTTATCATTACGATTTCCTCTGAGCCTCTCCAGTGTCCGTGATACTACTCCTACTAGTGTGTTCCCTTCCAACAGTGCCCGTCCCAGTTCACCACTGGGAAAAGTGGGAACAATTGCAGTGCTGGAGCATGTCAGGGGCTTATTAGGACTTCTGCCTACCACCAGCGATGGGGTTCTCATTACCAACTAGCCAGTGGGTGATACAACTCCAAACTCCCGCTTTAGAGTCTGTTTCCTAGGAACCACTCCTAGCACCAACTGTAGTAGGAGGTCAGGTTCCCTAGAAACAGATCGAAGATGGAGATGTGCATGCGGGGGTTGGCGGGGGGCAGGGGGCTTTTTGGGCAGTGATCTCAGCACCTACATCTACATCTGTGAAAGAGGAAGGGCAGCAGGACTGGGCAGAGGGAGAAGATGAACTCTGATGCACTTGCAACAAGGCCTCAGTCAAATCCACAGAAATCTCTAGAGCAGGTATAACCCTGTAGAGATGTCCCCAAATGAGGCAAAACCCATCATTCGGTTATTGAATTCGAACTGCCTCCAGGGAGGGGAGTAACCTTGGGAGAGACCAAAGACAATTCTCGGGGAGAGACTCAGTGGAATGCTCTTGGCCACCAACGCTCCCATTGACTGGGAGGGTGAGTACCTCAGTCCCAAGGGGGCGGTGCCTTGGGCCATCCCCCAGTACCCACAGCACCCAGAGAGTGATCTTAGGCAACACAAGTTGGAGAGTGGTGATCAGTATCAGTTGCTGCTGAGATCAAGGAGTTCCACTGGATTTGACCACAAGGTCACTGGAGATTGGGAAGCAAGGTCATTCAGGAGAACAAAGAGGGAGGAGCCCATGCAGGAGGCAAAGAGTGAGCGGAAGGTGGGGAAGGGGAGATAATTGTTTTGACCTCTCCAGACGCCGCTAATGCCTGGCTTCCTGTGTGGGCCTAACAACTGGGACGAATGCTCCTTTAGGAATGTACGTCTTTGAGCACGGCCTGCATTATCTCCATACAAACATTATACAGACACATAAGCACACTGTTACACACGGAGATTTCCAGAGGTGGGGATTCCAGCCATCAGCTTATGAGCAGATCTCTACCCTCATTCGCCGAAAACTGAGCTCTGAATATCAGACTTGCAGAAACAGAACCCACCTCTCCTTGTACACCTGGAAGGTCAAGCTACCCCCACTGGGGTTTCAGCTTTGTCTTTAAGTCTGATCTGAATCCTGGCAGCAACCCAGAGCAGGAAGGTTCCAAGGCACGAACAGCACCATCAACAGCATTTACTGATTACCAACTTTGTCCCAGGTACCTGCTAAGTGCTTTACAAGCATTAGCTCATTTCATCCTCTCCAAACCCTGTGAGGTGGGCATTTCTATTATCCCATTTCACGGATGGAGAATCAGAGGCTCCAAGAAGTTAGACAACTTGCCCATGGTTGCAACACCTCATTGATGGCAGAACTGCGATTGTGACTCCAATAAGGTTGGAAACTCACTGTCCTTGAGACAAGCAGAACATGGAGAATGGGAGGCTCATTCACTCATTCAGCAAATATTTAGGAAGAGCCTAATGTGGGCCAAAACTGTTAAAAGCACTTAGGAAACTTCAGGGAGCTATGCCCACAGAGAGCCCTTCCCTCCCCTGGTCCTCATTTTCTAGCAGGAGAGATAGACATAGACACCAACTATAGTACAATCACACTTACTCGTTTGGGTATGTTGAAAGGTGAGGTGCCTGCTGCAGTATGGCTCCCAGCTCTTCCACATCTGAACTGAGGCAGTCACTTTCCCAGCTGCCAGGAGTACTGGTAGCCCATGGCAGTCAGCTGAGTCCCTCTCCTCCAGAACGGCCCTTAGAGAAGATAGCTCTGTTCCCCTCAAGGTGACTCCCCACATCCAACATCTGGTCCATAAGTGGTCATAAAGGCCCCTATGCCCTTGCCTCAATACTGAGCAACTGTGAGTGTCATCCCAGCTCCACATGGGATCAATTGGGATCTTTGTGACAATCCAGCTTTTCGCTCTGCCCAGTTCTGCTTCCTTCCTCCCCAGAAGTGTTGATCTGAGAACTCCTCCAGAAACATCCTGCAAGCAAAACTATTTGAGAGTCTGTTTCCTGGTGCACCCAACCTGCGACAGAAAGTCTACATTCTGTGGGGAAAAAAAGGAAAACCAGAGTGGAATAAGGGCCTTTGGGAGGGTAGGGGCTGATGGGGCAGCAGATAGGGGCATTAAATATAATAGTCAAGGTGATCTCGTGAAGAAGTGATAACTGAGCAAAGACTTGAAGAAGGAAAGGGGGTTATCCAGGCAGAGATGTGGAAGGAAAGCATTCTAGGAGGAGAGGGAACAGCAGAGACCCAAAGGCAAGAGCACAGCCAGGAGGCCAGTGTGGCTGGAGTGAAAGGAAGGAGAGAAAGTAGGAGAAGACAGGACAGGCTGGGGAAGGGGAGAGGTCACAGGGAGACTTGCAGCCACCGCAAGGTCCTCAACCGTTTCTCTGAAAGGAGTAGAGAACTGCATGAAACTTCTGACTGGAAACTTCCTCTGGAGGACTTCCCTGGTGGTCCAGTGGTTAAGACTTCACCTTCCGATGCAGGGGGTGCGGGTTTGATCCCTGGTTGGGGAGCTAAGATCCCATGTGCCTCAAGGCCAAAAGAACCAAAACATAAAACACCGGAAGCAATATTGTAACAAATTCGATAAAGACTTTAAAAACGGTCCACATCAAAAAAAAAATCTTTAAAAAAAAAATGAAAGGAACTTCCTCTGGTTGCCGTGGAAGGGCAAAAGCAAGCCAACCTATTTGGAGGTCTTTGCAGTAAACCAAGTGTTACCGAGTCCAAGCTCGTACTGCTCACCCCACGACAGGCCAATAAATTGAGAGACCAGGAGTTGGGGCAAGAAATAGCGACTTTATTCAGAAAGCCAACAGACCAAGAAGATGGTGGACTAGCGTCCCAAAGAACCATCTTCCCTGAGTTAGAATTCAGGCTTCTTTCCTGCTAAAAGGAAAGGGGGTGTGTCTGGTTGTTGCAAACTTCTTGGCTCAGGAATCCTTTGTTCTTACAGCTGTTCACAGGTGGTCTGGCCACAAAGTTCCTGTAAACTTCCAACAAAACAAATGTTATTCTCTCTTCTGCAACTTTTTATCTCTATGTGAATGGAGTATTGCACCTTTAAAGGTCAGAGCCTTGAGAACGGGCTGTCATGTATACTTCAGGCTATAGACAATGGTTCTTTTGCAAAAGGTGCAGAGCCAGCATGACTAAGCACAGGCAACAGAGCATAAAGGGTAAAAGCTAAAGGAATAGATCCAATATGGAGTCAGGTTTGCTCTTCTCTGTTACACAAGTAGAGGTCTTAGCAGAGGCAGTGAAGGTGGTGAGAAGTGGTCAGATTAGGAATGTATTTCTAAAATCCAGCCAGCTGAATTTGCTGATGGACTGGATGTAGGAAATGAAAGAAAGAGAGGAGTCCAGGATGATGCCAAGGTGTTTGTGATATTGTGATTTATAATAAATACATAGTTGGTATTTATTATAATAATGGTACCCATTCCCGGCACAGAGTTCCTAAAACCCTTGGCATTTCCTAAGTGCTGAGAGCAATGAAGGTGTCCTTTGTTATGTCAATGAGGTGACTTTTGGAAAACCCTTAGGTAGGATGGAAGCTACCAACCACATGATTTAAAGGGTTGGAACTTTCAATTCCAGTCCCCCCACACCCTCCCCCTTTACCTAGAGGAAGGGGAGAGGGGCTGGAGATTGAGTTCAATCACCAATGGCCAGTGATTTAATCAATCATGCTTATGTAAAACCCGAAAAGACGGGGTCCAGAGAGCTTCCCAGTTAGTGAACACTTGGAGGTACTAGGAGAGTGGTGCCCAGAGATAGCATGAAAGCCCTTTCCCCATACCTTGCCCCGTGCATCTCTTCCATCTGGCTGTTCCTGAGTTATATCCCTTCACAGTAAACTGGTAACCTGGTAAGTAAACTGGTTTCCTGAGTTCTGTAAGCCTCCCTAGCAAATTATTCGAACACAAGGAGGAGGTTGTGGGAACTTCTGATTAGAATTGATGGGTCAGAAGCACAGGTAACAACCTGGACTAATGATTGACATCTGAAGGGGAGGCGGTCTTAGGGGACTGAGCCCTTAACCTGCGGATCTGATGCTGTCTCCCAGCAGATAGCGTCAGAAGTGGGTTGAATTGTAGGACACCCGGCTGGTATCAGAGAATTGCTTGGTGGTGTGGGAAAAAAGAAAACACCTACACATTATAATTGGTGTCAGAATCAGTGTTTCATCCTGAGCAGTGGAAGGAAGGATTTGCCAAGAGCTGAGGTGGTTAAGACTGCAGTTGAGGAAAGTCTGGGGGAGACCGGGAGTTCCACTTTGGACATGCTGAGTTTGAAATTTACAGAGTAACAACCTTGGGACTGAGTAGCCCGCTGAGCTCCATGACACGGTACAATCCAATTGGGTGTGAGATGGGGCTCAGGGACACAATGGAAGTGGGTGACACAGGGGGCTCTGTGGCACAAGGGCCTGACTCTAGAATCCTGTCACCTGACATTCCAAGATCCATTCCAAGCTCCTATGACAGCCTGATCTGTGAATGACAGACAGAGAAGTCTCCATGTGACGATAAAGAGTCAAACTGTGTGCCCACGTGGGGCTGAGCTGAGAGTGTATTTGGAGCTAAGAGTAGGGGGGTCAGTGCAAATAGAGTATGTCCTTGTGTATGGAGGTGTTGTTGTGGGTATGCACGAGTGCTCGTCTCTGCGTGCTCTTGTAAGCGTGTGAATGTGTGGGCAGGCGTCTATGCATACTCTATGTATGTGCTCGCTCCTCTGTGTTTGTGTGTGTGTAGGCTTCTTTGATTCTGTGTGTGTGCATGCTCCTGGGAGTGTGTGTACGTGGGTGTCACAGTGCCTCTGGCAGCTGGGCGCACACAGATGTGAGTGAGGAGATGATGCCAGCTCGGGACCTGACACACCATAGATGCCTATAGTTGCAAAATGCACGGAGTAAACGAGTAGCTGCCATCAGCCTTCGGAAAGGAGCACTTGGGTCACCTGGAGAGTTGGGGTAGGATTCCCCCCTCAGCCACCCTGAGCCACACGGATCCCTCCGAACCCTGCACTGACCAGTCCAGGACATGGAGGTCCCCATGGCTTTCCTGGTCCATTCCCTCCTGCTCTCCTGGGCTGCTCTCAGGCTGGGCTGGGGAAACTGCAGACACAGCTCCTGGGAGGGAGGCTGGTTAACTCTCCATTTGCCATTAAACATAATCAGGAAGAAATCTATGTGGAGCCCGCTGCTCTGGCCGATAAGTGATTCCCTAGAACAACAGATAAAAGCCTGGCACTAAAGTGCAGCCAGAAATGATGTGTAATTGGGATGAAAGAATCCTTAAATCTGTGCGCAGCTTTTAACTTAGGAGGCTTCAATTACAATTAATAGCTCCCTTGAAGAAGGCAGGAGGGGCGATAGAGGAATTCGGAGGCCTGAGCTCAGAGCCCTGGGCTCTATTCCCAGCTGTTTAGGGGGTGCTGGGGGTGGGATGTAAGGAGGGAGGAAAAGGCTGGGGGTGGGAGGAGAGGCTTTGCAGCATCTAAGGCCCCCTGCTGGGTTGCAGCCCTTACAATTTCCAAATGCCCCAGTTCCCAAACAAGTTCAGTCGAACTCCTGGACCTTTGCCCAGCCTCATGCCCTCCCTGGAATGTTGCTAATGGCAACAATTATCGTGCCCATTTTGCAGACAGGAAATGAAGGCGATACACCTGCCCTAAGGCTCTGGAGTGCAGCTAATCCATCTGCATCTCCAAAATGAGAAGGGGTCTGAGAGAGCATCCCTCCTTATGGTTCACTGGGGGCACAGACATTCAAAGATGGGAAGGCTTTTGGAGGATATCACACACGGCAACAGTGTGGAGTTAGCCTCAGAACCCCCGCCTCCTAACGCCAGTGGCCATTCCTTCCTTTGCACCCCTGGCCAATAAGCCCAGAGCTCTCCGAGGAGAGCACGGTTCTCTGGCACCAGCCACCCAGCCCCATCCTTCCCAGCCTGCTCCCTAGGGTGAGGACTGAGGCCTGACCATGCCTACCTGAGGAAAGCTGGCAGTCTGCCCCCATGCCTGGGTCTGCTTCCTCCATCTGTGCTTTTCTGGGTCTGGGCTGCCTGCCTTCACCCCAGCACACAGACGTGCCAGCTCTCCCTCTACCGGAGACTTCCAGCTTTCTGCTCCAGTGTCATGCCTGGGGCTCTCCCTCTGGGGTCCTGCCCTAAGGGCAAAACCCCTGGCAGCAGGCTGTGGACAGGTGGCAGCTAGGTGCAAATCAGAATCGTGAAGCTGTCTGGCTGTCCTCCAGGAATGAGGGTTTGTGCTGTCAGATGACACAAACAGACAGTCAGAGGGAGCCTTGTGGGCTGCCTGGACATTCCTAGTGCTGGCTGAGCGGCTACCCCACAGACTCCTGTGTTGACGGGAAGTCCAAGGCTCCCTCCCAGGAGTTCATGGGTGGCTGGGTGCCCAATCCCACGTTTCATGGCTTTGGAATATATTCTCCAGGCTGGCCTGCATCAGTCCCCCTCCATCTCTCCAGAGCAAGTGCGGCTGCCTGCTCCTGGCCCTTCAAAGCTGGGCAAACTCCACAAATGGCTGTTTTTCTAAGCCTGACAAATTGTGGAAGCACGTGCGTGCACACGTGGGTATGTGTGTGCTCAAGCATGGTGCGTACATCTGTGTGCATGGGGGAGCTCGTGTACTCCTGACTCCGCACAAGTGGGCCCACAAGCACGTACTTGTGTGCATATGTGTATATTTTGTGTGTGTGTGTGTGTTTGGTGCATGCATCGTTTTAAAAGAACGCAGCAGAATCCGCTCGGGGCCCTGTGTAGCTGAGCCTTATTTATAGCTCTCCTCTGTCTGGTTCGTTTCCTCTAACTTCCCTGCAGAATGGTATGAATGAAAATGACACTATTGACTATCTCGGTAACCATAAAAGACCTTATAGAAATAAGATTTTTATAGTTTGTGGACTGGGAGAATCAAAAGACTGAGAGTTATGGACGTGGAGGATAGGAGAGAATCAAGCCGAGGCAGCAGGAGAGGTCCCCACAGTGGATCGTCTGTGGGATTTTTAAAACAAACTCATATAAATAAAGTGATTGTCTTGAAAGAGTTATGAGAGCCCTGAAGCTGGTGGGCAATATCTCTGTGGCCTCTGTAAAAGGCGGGAGAGTGGGCATGCCATCTGCCTAGGAGGAAACTGTTGCTTTTTCTGAGTTCCTGGCCCTGGCCTCCCAAGAGAGGCGAGGGAGGCTGCCCCAGGGCCGATGCTACCTTTTCTCTCCTGGAGAGTGACAGTATTTGGCAGCCCTGGGAGAAAAGCCCCGGGGCTGGCCGCCCACTAGCTAGTGTGGGTCTGTAAAACCCTACAGGGATTGAGCCCACAGATTCTGGGTCAGCAGCCCCTCCAAGCTTAGATGGAAACCCCTCCCCAAAGAAGGCTGAGCATCCAATCCCTGAGCAGTGACTCCCCCAGACCCTTCCTGGGAAGCACATCTTCACCACCAATGACAACCCTGCAGAGAGAGCCGCTGCATCTCCCGAGCAGGGCCTGAGCTCATCCGTTCTAGCAAAATCCAGATCCAGTTCCCCAAATCTTTACCAATGACCACTTTGCATGTGTGGCTTCAGAGATTAACTCCATCCTGCCCTCAAGGAGCTCCCTATCTGGTTGGGAGTATGGAGAGGGGAAGTGTGGACGGGATGTGTGTACATGCCTGCGCAGGTACACAGGTATGCAGGTACAGACAGAGAGCCATGTTGAAACTTGGTGATGAAATTCCTGGGTTTATTCATCCCAACAAACTAGGTGTTGGGCCCTGGGCACGGAAAGCTAAAGCAGACTCAGTCCCAGCCCTCGAAGAGAAGTTCATGCCCAGTGGGGAGAGGGGCACAGACAATCACAGTACAGATGTTAAGGGCTGAATGTGCAAACTGCCCAGGGAGCATGGATTACCTTTGCTTAGGGGATCAGGGAAGGCTTCTCAGAAGCGGGGACATTTCTGCTGAGACTGGAGGGACAGGGAGATGTTCATTAAAGATGAGGAAGGGGCTTCCCTGGTGGCGCAGTGGTTGAGAGTCTGCCTGCCGATGCAGGGGACGCAGGTTCGTGTCCCGGTCCGGGAAGATCCCACGTGCCGCGGAGCGGCTGGGCCCGTTAGCCGTGGCCGCTGAGCCTGCGCGTCCGGAGCCTGTGCTCCGCAACGGGAGAGGCCACAACAGTGAGAGGCCCGCGTACCGCAAAAAAAAAAAAAAAAAGATGAGCAAGAAGGGGCGTGCCTGGCAGGGAGGATGAGGTTGGGGAATGCAAAGGCCCAGAGGTAAAAGAAAAAAAAACAAATACGTTTGGAAAACTGCAGGGTATCCAGAAGGATTGCCGGCTGGGGGCCTGGAGGTGGGGGGCAGGAGGGAGTCAGAAAGGAATACTGGGTGCAGATCTTGAATATTCACCATGGTTCATTTTCTTCAGGCAATGGGGCAGCCTGCAAGCACTTTAGGAAGGGGAAATTAGAGTCAGATGAAAGCTCATGGTGGACATACAGAGATCAGGGAGGGAGGGTGACCAGGCCAGGGATTCAGGCCGTGGCAGTGACATTGGAGAGGTCATATCGAAGGTAGAAAATCAAGAGAAGGTGGGAAGGGCTCCTCCCCAGCTTTGCGTCGGCAGACTATTCCCAATCCAGCTAATGGATTTTCAGACAAAGAGCAGGATAGCACACTTAGCAGCTGAGCGGTCCACAGCCCGGCTTCCCTGGTGTTTCTCCTTCACTTTCTCCCCTCGTTCCAGCCTCCCCAGCCCCCCACTTGGTCGAAGCCCTCTGCAGAAACACTAGGTCCGCACCCTCTTCCACCATTAAAGGAATGGTTCTGAAAACCAGACAGAAGCCACTCCATCCGGTCGGGCGGCCCGTTGGAAATCACTGCCAGGACTGAGAGGCCATCCTGCCCCCTGTGTCCTCTCCCCGGGGACCTGGGGACCTGGGGTGAAGGTCAAGGAGTGCCTGCCGCACTTGTCAATGCCCTGACTCCTTGTCTGCAGGCATCGATTCCTCTCCTTCCTGACCTTTCAGGAGAGATGCCCTGAATTCCATGCCCCAACATTACAGAGCCCAGAGACTCTAGGAGACCAGCCCCCCTGGCTGCAGGCCCTTTGGGAGAACAGCCTGGCCTGACTGCCGCTGTCAGCCGGCCAGAGAGTGTCTGAAGCGTTGGGAGTGGAGTGGGGCTGGATTCATACCGACTCAGTCTTGAGTCGAGTTTATGGTTCTTGATTACACCCAGCAGGGAGGCCTTCTTAGTGATGAGAGAGAAAATATTCAACAACCTGTCTTTGCAATGTGCTGATCTCTTGGAGAGAAGGGAGAGTGGGAGGGAGTGGGGGAGGGGTTTGAGAGAAAGAGAGTGACTTACAATACGTGAGAGAGGAGAAGGGTTTTTTTTTGTTAATCCTGGGCTCCCCAAAACTGCCTCAACATTTCCTCTCTCTCTCTTTTCTTTTTTTTTTTCTATGTTTGGCTGCATTGGGTCTTTGTTGCTGCGCTCGGGCTTTCTCTAGTTGTGGCGAGTGGGAGCCCCTCTTCATTGCGGTGCGTGGGCTTCTCATTGCGGTGGCTTGTCTTGTTGCAGAGCAGGGGCTCTAGGCACGCGGGCTCAGTAGTTGTGGCACGCGGGCTCAGTAGTTGTGGCATGTGGGCTCAGTAGTTGTGGCTCGCAGGCTCTAGAGCACAGACTCAGTAGTTGTGGCGCACGGACTTCGTTGCTCCGCAGCATGTGGGATCTTCCCGGACCAGGCCTTGAACCTGTGTTCCCTGAAATGGCAGACGGATTCTCAACCACTGTGCCACCAGGGAAGTCCCTCATCATTTATTTTTGCCTTGGGGTAACTTTGAAGCCAAATGATCCCATCCCTTTGGGCCCCCACAAGCCCATGGAAAGCTTAGAAGGACGTGGACCTGAGCATCTGCTCAGAGCTGGGGGAGCAGTGCTGAGCGGTGCTGCCTCTTCCGAAGCCCCCTTCCCTCCTTCACAGCCCTTCTCACATTCTGCTTTGTATTCAAACTGCATCTGCTTGTGCTTGGCACCCAAACACAGTGCCTGCCCCGTAGTCGAGGTAATAAATGAACAAACAGGACTTCCCCTGTGGTGCAGTGGTTAAGAACCCACCTGCCAGTGCAGGGGACACGGGTTCAAGCCCTGGTCCAGGAAGATCCCACATGCCGCAGAGCAACTAAGCCCTTGCACCACAACTACTGAGCCTGCGCTCTAGAGCCTGTGAGCCACAACTACAGAAGCCCGGACGCCCTAGAGTCGGTGCTCCACAATAGAGAGGTCACCGCAATGAGAAACCCCTGCGCTGCAAGGAAGAGTAGCCCCCGCCCACCGCAACTAGAGAAAACCACACACAGCAATGAAGACCCAAAGCAGCCTAAAATAAATGAACAAACGTAAGATGGGTATGCATCGTTCTCACACCCCATGAGGAGACCCCTTGTGCCTCCCACAGCCCCAGTCCAACAACTTGTACAAAGTCAGCACCGATTTTGTATTTTGGATAAATGAGTGAGTGAATAATAGATTCCACACCCTACAGGGCTTCAGCACGCTAGCTAGACTGCCCTTTACTCTGCATGCTATTTCTGAAGCTCATTCTGTTTTTTGAATGGCACATCCCATGCCCCCCAAAAAAACAGGATGTCAGGGAAGAGAAGAGGCTTTTTGGAGACTACTTTTTTAGTTGCTTCTTAAGAATTCATGAGAACTAGCGTTTTAAATTATTGGATCTGAAAGCACCTCCCAGTGGATCGATATGGGGGATGGGAGGCAAGGGTCCCTCCGTTTCTGCAAGAACCCAAGCTCTTCCTTCCCAAGCCGTCAGAATGGAGTCTGGGGGCTGATGGTGTTCCCTTTCCTCCTGTCCGTCATGTCCTCTCTCCACCCTCCTCAAGTCCCCAAGGGCTCTCCTATGGCTCACTTAAGACCCCTGCTACTTCCCTTTCTGCTTCAGCCTCCTTACTTGAGGGATGGAGAGGGGTTACTCAGAAGAAAAAGAAGGCACCCTTGCCTTTTCATACACAGCAGATTCCAACCTCCAGCAAGTGTCTTGGGATATTGAAGAGAAGGGGGAGCCCGGAGCCCAGTGGGGAAGGGGTGGGTGGATGCCAGACCCGCCACCACCATCAGAAGAGGGGAGGCTCTCACCCAGGACCATCCCCCCAAGGGAACTTTGCAAGGTCTCCCAAGCTTGCAAGTTCAGTGTCTGTGGGAGTCAGGCATTGGGCATCTGGTCCACCCCGAGGCAAGCCAGTCACAGGCTCTCCAGGCTGCCAGGGGTCCCAGAAGGGCCTCTGCCTGCCCAGCCTTCCTCTTCCAGGGCTGAACCCTGCGGCTGCTGAAAAAGCGTGTCAGCCAGTTTCCCTTGCCTCTGGCTCTGTAAAGCATGGTACCCACCGAAAGGGGGGGGGGGGGCGGAGCCGCAGGGATGAGGCCCGAGCTCGGAAACTTTACACTGAAAGTTAATCCACTGAAGCATAGCCCAAAATAAGCGCACTGCCTAATGTGCCGGGAACTGCCGGTCGCAAGGCCAGACTGCTAGCGGATGTCTGTGCATCTCCGCCCGGAGACTGCATTTAGCGCCAGCGAGGGAGTCTGGGCTGGAGCGCTGCTTTCACACCGACTCTGAGCCGTGAGTTTATGGATCTTGATTGCACCCAGCAGGGAATCCTTTTTAGTGATGAGAGAAAAAATATTCAACAACCTGTCTTTGCATTGGGTGTGTTGGACACACTTCCCTGCTTCGGATTCAGACATATGCAAGTTGTGGGAGTGAAACTGCTGTCAGCAGGCCAGAAACACTCCTCTCCTCCCCGAGTCCCCGTGGAAGGGGGCGGGGAGCCCAGAGGGGCCGCGGAAGGCCCCAGCTCCTCAGGGAGAGGAGAGGCAGCCCCCCCCCCCCGCCCCGCGGCGAGGCCCTCACCCCGGCCCCATCCCCAGCCGCATCCCCAGCCGCCTCCTCACCGGTCCCCAGGCCGCCCGCCTCCCTCCCCTCCCCGGCCCGCGGCAAGCGCGCCTGGGCAGTCCTCCGGGGAGCCGGCGCCCGCGTGGGGCCCGCTGACAGCGAGCCCAGTAGAATATTGTATTAGTTGGTTGTGAGCTGTGTTCTCGTCAGGGTATCTGAGTTTCACAGAACAGACGGGGTGAGAGTTTTTGTGCTATATCCAGATTGGCTTAAAATAATGTCGTTTTTGTAGCTTATTAAACCACAGAAACTACACCAAAGTCATCTACGCTGCTGCCAGCAAACTCTCTGAGTTGGGGTTCGGGTAAGAGCTGAGCTCAGCCCGGGGCTCAGGACCCCAGACCCCAGGGCAAGCAGGGGAGGCGGGGGAGGAGAAGGCAGGCAGCCATCCTCTCCAGATGCCTCCCTGGGGAACCAGGCTGAGGGGTCTGCAGCCACACTGGGTCCCTCCCCGACCCCAGATCCACCTCTGGGATGTCTGGGAGAGCTCAGGGATCGGGCCCTATAGGCTTAGGGGCCACTCCGGCCGGAGGCTCTGCCCTGAGGCTGGGAGAAGGTGGACACTGCCTGCAGCCAGGGGAAGGCTGAGAAATGGCTTGTCCAGATCCTATCTGGGGAGGCTGTGTCTAGGCAGGGGTGATGGGCATCGGAGTTTCGGCTTCTGTCTGGGTTTGCCACCTCCTCCCAGGACTGCGGAATTGGGAAAGGAAGGGGCCTGACAGAGGAAGGGCTCGTCAGCGCCCCATCCTGGCCAGAAAGTCCTCTTCCTTCTCATTTGGCAGATGGTCCTGCTCCGGGTGTCAAAGGAACGGGGGTGTCTCCCACGTGTGGGGAAGGTGGAGACAAGGGGGAAAGGGTGCCTATGAGACCTGAGCAAGAAAAAATGCCCAAGCTTCCCCTGTTCTACGTCATCCTGCCTAGATCTGAATAACTGTAACCAGAGCTGCCATGTGGTGACGAATCTCATGTCATCTTCAAAACTAGACCTATGAGGCCCATGCTGTAATGACCTCTATTTCTCTATTAGTCAGATGAGGAAACTAAGGCTCAGCGATGTGGAGTGATTTGCCCAAGAACACACAGCTAGAGTGGTGACGTTAGAATCGGAACCCAAAATGACCATCGAATGAGAGTTCTAACCACTGTACCACAGGGCCTCGCTGGGATTTGAGATTTAAGAATGACGTACAGGGCTTCCCTGGTGGCGCAGTGGTTGAGAGTCCGCCTGCCGATGCAGGGGACACGGGTTCGTGCCCCGGTCTGGGAAGATCCCACATGCCGCGGAGCGGCTGGGCCCGTGAGCCATGGCCGCTGAGCCTGCGCGTCCGGAGCCTGTCCTCCGCAACGGGAGAGGCCACAACAGTGAGAGGCCCGCGTAACGCATAAAAAAAAAAAAAAAAAAAAAAAATCCAGAAGAATGACGTACAGCTCCATTTCTCTTACAATCCCCCGTGTGAGCGTTTTAGAATTGGAGACACCTAACGAAAATGAAAAATATTTGAGGGGAAATCAATACCCCTCCCCCATTTCCCGATGTGTCCCCTGGCCATGCCTCTGACCTCCTGCCTTCCCAACCTATGGTGTCCATCAGGAGAGAATCCAGGGCCGATCCAAATCTCTCCAGGGCCACGCAATGCCCTGGCCATTTCTCATGGGCATCTTGTCTCAGCCACCAGGGCTGCGGGCTTCCCTGCCCTGCTGAGGGACCCATGGGTATGGCAGAAGCTACTCTCCTCCTGTAATCTGCATCCACCCAGGTGCCCAGACACCGAGGAGCCATCCTCAACAACTCCCTCACACCCCTCCACATCCAGTCCACCACCAAATATTGAGGCTTCTACCTCCTCAATTGCATCCCCTCCCCTCTCCCCATCACCCTACCCCAGCCCAGGCCTTATCATCCTTTCACCTGGACTGTTGCATCACTCAGCTCACTGGCCTCCCTGCCTCCAGTCTCTCTAATCCATGCTGGAGCCAGAGTGAGCTCTCTACAGTGACCCTGCCACTCTCCTGTGTAAAACCTTCTCGGCGGCTCCCACCACCAATGCTGTAGGAGGGAGGTCTCCCACCTGCCTGGCTTGCAAAGACCCTTCACAAGCCACCCCTGTGTACCCCATACACCCACCACTCAAAGTGAATAGCCCTCCCAAACCCAAGCTCTTTTGACACCTCCCTGCTTTGGCTCAGTTAGGCCACCTGCCTGATACTCGAGCTTTGTATGATCAACTTCATATTCCACCCCCCCAGATAAAGTCCTGCTGGGAATAAAGAGCATGACACAGAGATAGAGCACCAAAGCAGGGGTCCAGAGCCGCATGCATGAGGCAGAGTCCTGGGCCACACCTGCAAGTCTGACATCTCGGTAGTTAAGATTTGGGCCTGGGCTCAGTTTCTGGCTCTAGTATTTGGGGATATCATTAAAAAATATATATATATATATCTCTGTGCCTCAGTTTCCCATCTGTAAAATGAGGTTACCATAGTACCTAGTATAGTACATGGTTTCAAATATAATATATATATATATATATATATATATATATATATATATATATATATATATATATATATATATATATATATATATATATATATATATATATAAAGGGCTTGGAACAGGCTTGGATATAAATAAAGGGCTTGGAACAGGCTTGGCATATAGTGTTATATAAATGTTAGCTGTTATTATTGTTATTATCATTATTATCACTGTTACTGTTACTACCCTCATTATCTCACATGGCCCATCCGAGCCCCACTTCCTTTGACTTTGATCCCTTCAATCTCTGATGACCCCAACAAATTCTCCCTCCCTCCTCTCCTCTTCTTTTCTCTCCCCCTCCCCCTTCTTCTCCTTCCTCTTCTTCTCCTTCTCTCTCTTCCTCTTCTTCCCTTTATTCCATATCCACACACACATATATGCCCGGCTTCATACTTTCAGAGGCACGTGGGCACACACAGCCACCTACACACACATACACACATGCATACACGTGCCCACAGGCTCACACACCAGCTTCCTCATCCTCAGGACCCTTCTTGCACCCTGAGGTCCTCTGCAGCCGCAGTGTCAGAGCCTGGTCTCTGCCTCTCTACCCCTTTGCCACATCCGAATCCAAAGTCAGGAGCTCCCCTCTGTACCCCCAGCCAGGACCTGGCCCCCTACACACTCAGTGACTGGAGTGCTGGCGCCTGGTAGAAAGGGGAATAAAGCTGATGCAGTGTAACCAGCGGGCATGTGGGCAAACGCGGATGGTCCCTGGGAGGATGGGAGTTCCTTCCAAAATGATCGCAACTCAGCAGTGAGGTCTCCTTTCTCAGCTCCTGCTGCAGCAGGTCCCAGCCAGCCCTCCACACCAGCCCCGGGGGCAGGAGTTCCCACCAGAATTAGAAACGTTTGCTTCACAGGTCGTTTGTTGCCGGCTGCTCTGCAAAGTGCCGAGGGCCCTCCAGATCTTCATTCGTGAGTGGCAGGCAGGACTTCCCTCGTGACCCCACAGAAGCTTCTAGACAGGGCCCTTTCACACCAGGAACCTTTTGTAACACCCAGCTCAGGCTATCACTTTAATGCATCCAAGCCTCTATTTCAGGGGGAAAAAGGGGGATTTGGAGTGAGGCAAAACTGAATGCAAATCTATAACCTCCTTACTGTGTGATTTCCGGGACATCACTTGACCTCTCTGAGCCTGTTTCCTCATGCAGATAAGAATCATTGCTTAGGGCTACTGTGGGGAGTGACCAGCAAAATGAATAAGAATGTGCTAGAGAAATTCTGAAGCATCAGACATTGAAAGGTTAGCGTCACCCCTGGGGCTGTGCTGGTCATTCTCCATTTGCTCTCCCCCAGATCCATTTTCTGCCCTGCTCTGTGCCCCAGGAGCCTCACCAATATGAAGGATGTCACCCAGGCTCCCCACCCACTGGCTTCCAGTCCAGCCCAGCAGCACCAGCAGGAGATGGAGGGGAGGGAAAGAGAGAGGTTGGGAAGACATCCCGTTTCTCCCTGGATTCACTGCATCTCAGTACCTGCTATGATAGTCCACGGCCGCAGCTCTGTCGCTGGCCCCTGTCTCTGTCCCTCCTTCTCTTGCCTCTTCAGGCCTAAGAGTAGCCACAGCTTCCTCTCCTTACTGCTAATGTCCAGATGCTTCACCATCCTTTGCTGTTTCTCTTAAGCCTGCCTCAGGAACTCAAGGAAGGGCTGTGGCAGGAGCAGTGAGTCCCTTTTTGTCCCCACAGCATGCACCAGCCCCAGGACAGAGAGGCCTTGGTAGTCTCCAGCCTGGTTATCTGATATGCGGGCTGACGGGGTTTCTAGTGGAAAACAATATGGTAATTTCAGAATGTTCCTGATTAGATGAAAATCATATTGCGTCGAAGTTACTTCCTTAATTTATTCAGAAAATAACAAGAGAATTCTCTCCTAAGATCCTTAATTAAACCAGAGCTTCCACCATGCAGGCTGAGCACCAGGTGGGGGGACAAAGGCCGCTCCTGGCCTACTCTTGCAGGGGCTGCCCTTGAGCTGCAGGTCTGGGCAGGTCTCCACCCAGACACGCTGCCGGCTCTGCCTGGAGGGAGTGCTGGCAGCAAGAGGGCACGGGATGAGGCTCCTTCCGCTGCAGGGACCAAGGAGGCAGTCATCGTAGGATCATTCCAGTTCGTTCCTGTCTCTTCCAGCATCACCCTGCGAGTTCCCAGTGACCCAAAGCCACTGAGACTCAGCGAGTAGGGGTGGCAGAGCTGGGCGCCCAGGGCGTTTTGAAGACACGGAACAGCAGGGTGAGCATGGGAGATGCTGGGAGGTCCGGTTAGGATCTGCACTGGAATCAGCCTGGGGAAGCTGGCATACCCCAAAAGGCTCTACTGAGGATTGTTTGATTTGAGAGGGAGAGGCAGGTATAAGAGAAACAGAAAAGGATGGTGAAGCATCTGGACATTAGTAATAGGGAGAGGAAGCTGTGGCTACTCTTAGGCCTGGCTCTCAGCAGGGCTCCTCGGCCAGGGCCGGGGCTGGGGAGGGCTCCCCCAGGCCAAGGGCAAAGGGGAGGTGCCCAGGAAGGCCTACAGAGCAGGTCAAAACCTGTCCCGGAGCTTCTTTGGCAGTTGGGCTGGGAAAGAGGAGAGATCAGGCTCTTAATCCCAAGCCCCCGCTCCCATTCCCACCCCAGGCAGCCTCACAAGGACAAGAGGAAGGGGGGTCATAGGGTCCTGGCAGGCACCAGGGGGCAAAAGAATGGAGGCCCAGGGATCCGGCGTCTGAGAAAAGGCTGAAGACCGCCCACGCAAGGTGGGGGCCAGAGGCTGCTGGGAACTTACTAAATTTGCCCGCAAAGCTGACGAGGCTCCCTCAAGGCTGGAGCTGAGGGTGTAAAGACCACAGCAAGGCAGGAGCCCAGGGAGCAGAGACGGGAGAATCCCTGGGCTGAAGCGCCCGCCAAGGAACCTCACTACCACTGTCCACAGTCACGGTCTCCCCCAGGGCGCTCTCCAACCCAGAACAGCAGGGTGGGAGCCAAGGCCAGGGGAGGACTCAGGCCCCTTTCTGAGGCCCATTCCAAGGCTTTACAACCATGTATTGAGAGACCCAAGTCCACCCTTAAGAAAAGAGTGTGGGGACTTCCCTGGTGGTGCAGTGGCTAAGAATCCGCCTGCCAGTGCAGGGAACACAAGTTCGAGCCCTGGTCTGCGAAGATCCCACATGCCACGGAGCAACTAAGCCCACGAGCCACAACTACTGAGCCCGCATGCCACAACTACTGAAACCTGCGCGCCTAGAGCCTGCGCTACGCAACAAGAGAAGCCACCACAATGAGAAGCCCGCACACCGCAAGGAAGAGTAGCCCCCGCTCTCCACAACTAGAGGAAGCTCACACGCAGCAACGAAGACCCAACGCAGCCAAAAATAAATATAATTAATTAATTTTTTAAAAAGATAACATTCTTTAAAAAAAAAAGGGGGGTGATTTTTGTAGAAGTGCCTGATGATCAGGTCAGAATCTCTTTCTGTTGGTCTGTTTGTCCCTATTACTTTTCTCAGACTCTGACTTTAACTCTTGTCTCTCTCACTCTCTCTTCCCTTCTCTTCCCCTCGCCCCCTCCCCGGCCCTCCCTCCATCCTTCCCTCCCTCCCTCCATCCACCCCTCTATCTTTCCTGTGTCCACTTCTGGCCCTGCTTCAGGCCTTCAAGAAGCCAAGAGCCTCACCCAGAACCCAGTGGGGACAACCTCCACCCCACCCCCAGGTTCCACGTGGTCCTGCATTCCCCAGAGCCAAAGCCAGAAAGGGAGGGAGTGGGAGATGCAGGAAGAAATCCGAGCGTCTCCACAACACTCCTGACGCTGCCCCAGAATCAGAGGACACAACCGGGCAACGTCATCCATCCAAAGCCAGGATGCAGGAGGAAACGAGGGGGTGGAAGAGAATGATGCGGAGGAGGGTGGCTGTCACGTGGCAGAGAAAAGTGTGTGCGAGGGTGCAGTGGGGAGTGAACTGGGGTAGACAGGCCTGGAGAGGGTGGAGTCCCAGGACAGAGTGGGAGCCAGCCTGAGGGTCTTGCTAAGCCCCAGATGTGCTTTGGAAGCACTGTGATTCTCCTTGCCTCTGGGCCCCAGAGCTCAGGAGAGGGCCAGGCACATGAAAAGCTCAGGGAACAGTTACTGAACTGAATAAATAACTCAGACAACAACATACACTAAGATGCAGCCATGTCCCTCGAAAGCACGTAGAGGAAAGGGGTTCTGGACTGCTGCTCTGATACACGAGGCCTGGAAAGGCAGCCACCGGGGGGGCGCTCTGGAGAGTGGGGTTGTGTCCCTTGGCGCCGGGGCAAATGCTGGGTTTGAGACTGAACCCACAGACACGGAGCATGGCCAGCAGAGGCCAGTGGCTCACATGTGGGTCGTTATGCAAAGGTGTCTCAGGTGGCTGTTTGTGTGACACTCCTGGGTGAGGTCCGCTTGCCTCCCTGCAGGTGTGGGTGTGGGATGTGCACGGAGGCGGTGGACACAGGGTGGGAAGGTCATCAGGGGTCGGGGTGGGATGAGCGGACGTGAGCCGGAGCGAGCTTGCAGGCCCAGGTGGGAGCCGCTGAGGGACAGGACAGAGGCGGGATGGTGGGGCGGGAGAGTCCAAGGGCAGCGCCCAGCCAGAAGGCTCAGACCCAGTTCCCTCTGCTGCTGTGCTCACTTTCTGCTCTAGTCACTCAGGGGTTGGGAGAAAGGGGCATTTTCCCCTAGAGACCTTGCCCACAGGTTTCCAGGAACCCCACAGCTCCCCGGGGAACCACCCCCCGCCCCCAGCCCCCTGTCAACCAATTGACATTGACAGCCTATCTTACCACGGTGTGAATCTCTGGGCTCCATCTGAAGTTACCAAGAGGTGTTTTAGTATGTTTGGCATGGTGAACACTTCCCATGGTCTCTTCCAGGCTCTTCTGGCTTTGGTTTTCAAATCAGCTCCTGCTAGCACACTGCCTGGCACACAGTGGGTGCTTCTGCGGGACTTTCCTGGTCCTCAACTCCATCTCAAGATGGGACGGGTCTCTAAGCTCCCTGGGTCCCTGGAGAGTATCAACTTCCCTTCTTCCTGGACCACTGGTCTAGCTCTCAATGTCAGTCGTGAATGGCTTTCTCCAGCCCCAGCCCTCCCTCCCTGCCCCTCCCCCAAACACCCCAGCCCCCAGGGAGCTGGAGGGGGCTGGAGTCCCCTTAGAGACCTATAGGCTGTTCCCAGAAGAGGTGGCCTGAGCCCTGGCCAAGACCCAGCCAAGCACATAGGGACACCCCTGGCACTGCTGGCTGAAGCTTGTTGTCTAAACTGGCCTGGAGGTGCCTGGGAGCAGCGGGGAGGGTGGCCTGACGTGGCTCAGAGAGCCGGCACACCCTGGGTGAGGTCATGCGTGCCTCACGCTTCTGGTATTCTGGCTGATTGCTATCTCCTCCCCCAGCCCTCAGGTAACTCAGTGAAGATGCAGGCAGAAGGGGTGCTGGTACCGCAGACCAGGCCCCACGGGGCTGCTGCGGGCCTGGCCTGTCTGCCTGCAGCTCCCCCTCACCCCACCACAGAGACAGACAGACAGGGCTGGCTGCCCCCTGGGAAGGAGGTCTGCTCCCCGCTGGGTGTCCTGCAAAGGACCCTCCCTCCCCTCCTCCCGCAGGAAGCCAGGCCAGGAGAAGAGAGACTGGGGGCGGGTTCCCAGAGGGTTTTCCCCTTAGTCATCTCCCACACACCCCCGCCCCCCCCCCCCCCCCCCGCCCCGGGGTAATGATTCCAGCCACCATTATCAGTAGGGGAACCGTACGATTTATCAGGCAACTTCTGAGAATGAATAGATGAGAACGCTATACCAAGATTGTCCCAGGCAAACCAGATATGCGGCTGCCCTAATTGTGTGCCCCTACTGTGTGCTCATGAACATCTCGGCGAGCTCAGGCTCCAAGAAAACCTGATTCTTCAGCCAGGGGTTCTCAGTGACCAGGGGAGTGTCCAGCCCTGGACTCTTCTTGACAGACTAGTGAGGGGGTGGGGGGCGGGAATTAGGAAGGGGGCCCATATGCCAGCAGCTCTCAGGAGACTTGCTTATATTTCCTGTTCTCTTTACAACCCTCATCCCTGGACTGGTCCCTGAGTCGGGGAAATCCAGGCCCTAAGAGGAGGACAGGCCACACTTTTTGTGGGAACGTGACCTTCCTGGGGGATTGAGACAGGCTCCCCACTTCCTTCCACCTTCCGACACCCAACACACCCCCCTCCACTTCCTCTCCTTCTGTCTTCCTCCCTCACACACTGCAGCTAAGCCAGGGTCCTCAAAGTGTGGTCCCCAGATCTGTAGCGTCAGCATCACCTGGGAACTCATTAGGAAAGCACCTTCTCAGGCCCCACCCCGTATCTACTGATTCAGAAACTCTCAGATCTGAAGCCATTGAGAGCCCCGCTTTACTCCTCAGACTTTAATGGGTATACAGGTCACCTGGGGATCTTATTAAATTACAGACGAGGGGAGGGGGAATGTAGATTATGATTCAGGGGGTCTGGGAGGGGCCTGATACTCCTCATTTCTTAGAAGCTCCCAGGTAAGGCCGATGGTGCTAGTTGTCACTTGGAGTCGCAAGGCTCTGGACGCCCTGTTTCTCAACCCTGGCTGCCCTTTGAATCACCCGGGGAGCCTTTAAAAATCCCGATATCTGGGCCCTGGCTCCAGAGGGTAATTGATGTAATTGATCTGGCTCCAGAGGGTAACTGATGTAATTGATCTGAGGTGAAAACTAAGGCATAGGTAGGTTTTTAAATCTCCCTGGTGATTCTAACACACATGCAAAGTTCTCAGCCGATGGTGGTAAGAAATGCTTGATCCATATACACCCCGGGTCCCCACGCCCCCTGGCTTCCCCCTTCTCTCTTTGGCCCTCCTTATCTCTTTCCACATCTGCTCGTCCCATCTGCAGACATTTGACACACATCAGCACAAGTACAGGACATGAAGAGGTACAGGGCAGGCAGAGACTCAGAAGCGCACAGAGGCAGGCAGGCAGGCAGGAGGCTGCAGCCGTGAGTGTACACACCCAGACAAACCAGACGTGGACGACCCATCAGTCCACGTGCTGCAAACACCCCAGGCGTATAGATAGATGGACACATGAGCAAACCCAGGATCTGTGAGAGCACACACCAGCCACAAAGGAGTCAGACCTCCTGGATCTGAATCCCGTGATGTGACTCTTGGTCCTGACGCCCCAGACGTCAGGCTTGAGTCTGTCCCTGACAAAATCAGCAAAGAGAACGGCTGGGCTTAGGCCCCTCCTCTTGCTCAGCACCACTGAGGTGCTCTGGGCGGGATGCAGGACTCCTTGGGAGCCATTCGGACAGGTGGCAGCCAACTCAGCCTCGGGATCTCTGAGGGGCCTCGGGAGCCATGCCTGCCCTGGCGCCCAGACCAGCTGTGAAGGGGCACCGCCCCAGGGGGCTGACCCTTTCCAGGGGGATGTGGGTGTCCTCGAACCCTCAGCCCACCACAGATTGGCTGCACTGGGGCCTCCTTCAGGTTGAAAATTCCGCACCCCACCCCCGTACCCCGCGTGCAGACAGGCCTGATTGATGGCTCAGGGGGGTTGCGGCTGCCGCAGGCCTATTTTATGATGTCATTAGGCAGCTTCGGCAGCGGGAAGGAATCCCTCCTGACATCATAAAGGACTTGATATTTCGCTAATGTTATCTTGGTGGCGTGTCGCCCTGACATTTTCGCTTTGCGGCGCTCCCCCCAGGACCAGGAGTAGTCTAACTACAGCAGGCAAAAAATGCAAAACAGACAAATGCATCCTCGGGGGACAGCGGGAGAAAGCTAACAGACCAGTCCCCGGCTCCCCACCCACGGAGGTGGTGCAGGTAAGCATGATGTGTTTGTCAAAGGGACCCAGGGCTGACCCCCCACGGCACTCTCTCCCACCTTGGGCTGCCTCGGTGCTTAGCTTCTGGGACCAGCTCTGCCAGCCAGAGGCTATGTGACCTGGGCCTCAGTTACCCCATCCATGGCACAGGGGCCCAGACAATTTCAAAGACTGTTGAGGGCCTTGAAGGTGCAGGGGTGGATGACAATGCCACAGAGGTAAAAAGGAGGGACACCCTCCTAGGCTCGGGACTGAAACTCTAGACGGCTGGGGGACGCTGGGTGGTACAGTTTACGCTCCTCGTGGCCAGAAATGGTTTTGGGGGGCAGACTCCAAATAGGAAAAGGTTTTCCAAGCCTGAAGCCCAGTATCTTCAAAAGACCAAAGTCAGTGGCTGGTTGCGAGGCAACACCGAGGTGGTGCTGGTGCAAATTCCTGGCAGGGGGCTGGCAAGAAGAAGCCGCCAGAAAGTAACCGTTCTCTCCTTCCCAGCCTAGCTTGGCTGGCTCGGGGCTCAGTGAAGGAGAAAGCTCCGACTGCCATGGGTACCTCCTAGATCCACCTCCAAGAGACTGATTTTAAATCTATCAGAATCCTCTCTCACCCAAGCAGCAATCACTCACCCCACCCCGACCCCAGAACCCCTGGCAGATGGGCCTCCAGCTCACCACCTCCAGAAACGGGGAGCTCAGTCCTGCCCACCGTCCCCCCACCTCCCCCCCCCACCGGGGAAGTCTGGCTATCCGCGTGGCTTCCTCCAGGGCTTCCAAACTCCACCTCCTGGGCGGGGTGGGATAGTGTGGCTCTGTCCAGCCCAGGACAGCCTTGCAAAGATAGGCACAAACTCTTCCCCCAGCCCCGCCCTCCAAGTGTGCAGGGGGAGAAGCCAGGGCGGTGCTCCGTTTACAGAGGGCGGAATATTTGTCTTCCAAGAGCGGAACTGGTCATTTGAACCTGGGATCCATGGTTAGAACTATAGAATGAGTTTCCTTTGTAATCCCATGTGTCTTATTTTATGCATTTAAAAACACTATTTGAGATGGGTCCATAGGCTTCTTTTAGCCTTGAATGTGGCAGGTTTGGGGAGGTCATTCTGGCCCGGGCATATCTCCCAGCTCTGGAGAACCCCTCCTCCCCACCTTTGAAGGAACTGCTTTATTTTTTTTTTTAATTTTTAATTTTTCACACAATTTTAAAGGTTACTTTCCATTTACAGTTATTACAAAATATTGGTCATATTCCCCACGTTGTACCACACATCCTTGAGCCCATCTTACACCCAATAGCTTCTACCTCCCACTCCCCAGCCCTATATTGCCCATCCCCACACACACACACTGGTAACCACTAGTTCACTCTCTATATCTGTGAGTCTACTTCTTTTTGTTATATCCACTAGCTGTATTTTTCAGATTCCACATATAAGTGATATCATACAGTATTTGTCTTTCTCTGTCTGACTTATTTCACTTAGCATAATGCCCTCCAAGTCCACGCAGGTTGTTGCAAATGGCAACATTTTGTTCTTTTTTTATGGCCGAGTAGTATTCCACTGTATATATGTACCACAGCTTCTTTATCCATTCATCTGTTGATGGACACTTAGGTTGCTTCCATATCTTGGCTATTGTAAATAATGCTGCTATGAACATTGGGATGCATGTATCTTTTCAAATTAGTGTTTTTGTTTTGGGGGGATATATACCCAGGAGTGAGATTGCTGGGTCTTATGGTGGTTCTATTTTTAGCTTTTTGAGGAACCTCCATACTGTTTTCCACAGCGGCTGCACCAATTTACATTCCCACCATCAGTGTACAAGGTGAATGAATTACTTTAGAGTAAAGGTGGGTAAGACCAAGACCGACTCCCACGTGTGACCTTCACAATCCTGTTTCTTCTGTGCCTTGAGGCAACGAGGCCACCCAGCAGATATTGACAGCGCTACTGAGGGCTGAGCACTGTTTCAGAGGGACAGGCAAAGATGGCTGGGACCCAATCCAGGCTTCTGGAAGCTCTCATTAGGTAAGGGGGACACACTCCAGCCACATCCTGCAGCCCGCCCTTCCCCAGCACACCAAGGAATTCTTACGTGCTTGGCTCTGCCTACGCTGCTCACTTGGCCTGATGCCCGTCCCATGCCCTTCTCATAGCTGACCCTCCCAGCGCCCCACTGGACTCCCTTCATTAGTCTGAATGCTCTTTCTCCCGTGGAGAGTCCCAGGTGACGGTGAGCCTCCAAGAAAGACCACATTGGCCTTGAATTCACTTGCAGCCATGGTGCATGGAGATAAAAGATGGAGACTGCCAGGGAGCAGGCGGCCCTGGCCTCTGGCTGGCACATGAGGACACACTGCTGACTCACAGGCTGGGTCAGGAATCGGCACACGGGTGCTTCCTCCCGGGCTGGCTACCCTTAGCAGGAAGCCCGGGGGCAGGTTTCCTCCTGAGTGTCCCCACTGCCTCACTAATGAAATAATCCTGAAGTCCCCTGTCCAGAGCTACAGGAGCATGGTAACCTTTGATTGCTTGAGTTGGTGGACAGCCACTCCTCTGCTTTGGGACTCTCCAAAATGACGAGCAGTTCATTCCTTCAACAAAAATTTATTGAGCACCATTCCAGGTGGTGGAAACAAAGATAAAAATCCCTGCTCTCAAGGAGCTTACATTCTCTTGGGGAGAGACAAGCAACATAGGAAATAAGTAAAAAGTATGGTATGGTATACTGAAGGGTGATAAGTGCCACAGACAAAATAAATCAGAAAGAAGGGCAGGGTATTCCTCACAGAGAAGTGGACATTTGGGTAAAGATCTGAAGGGCACAACAGAGGGAGCCATGAGGATATTTAGGGGAAGAGCATTCCAGCAACTGACACAGCACATGCAAAGGTCCTGAGGCAGGACTGTAGCTGACATGTTTGGGGAACAACCAGGAGAGGAGTGTGGTTAGAAGGAGGTAAGATGGGGGAGAATAGCAGAGACAGTGACAGATGGAGAGGTTGATCCTGTGGGACCTTGAGGCTGCTGTGATGACCTTGGCTTTTACTCCAGGTGAGATGGAAGCCATTGGAGGTTTTGAGCAGACAAGTCATGTAACGTGACTTAATTGTTAATAGGATCACGGTGGCTGCAGTGTAGAGCATAGACCACTGGGGAGTTGGGGGCAGAGGATGGTGCTCAGCCCGCTGCCATTGCAGTGGAGGTGAAGGGAAGTGGTTGGATTCTGGGTGTATTCTGAAGGCGGAATGATACACCAAGCTTTGCCCTTGGTCCTGTGCACCAACCTCTCTCATCCTCACAACTACCGTATGGAGTAGGTCTTTTATCCCCATTGTACAGATAAGAAAACTGAGGTTCAGAAAGGTCACACAGCCAGTGAATGAGAGATTTCAACCCAGGCTTATTCAACCTGAACCCAAGTTCTTCACACCCCACTTCAGTGCCTGCCTGGTTAGGATTCCATCAAGGAGAAACATCTAGCCAGGACCCC
The DNA here is from genome assembly GCF_963924675.1 of Phocoena phocoena. Taxonomy (NCBI): domain Eukaryota; kingdom Metazoa; phylum Chordata; class Mammalia; order Artiodactyla; family Phocoenidae; genus Phocoena; species Phocoena phocoena. The sequence continues at coordinate 30,689,347 of NC_089219.1, read as the reverse complement.
AAGAGATGGGATCATAATCAAGACACTTGAGAACTTCATGCTAATTTGGAATTGTCCATCTTAAATGTCATCTTAACATGCTTTCTCTTTACATTAGACTTACTGGTGTTAAACATTTTTATTTTCATTTATAGCGTTTCCAATTTTTAATCAATCATTTTATTGTAAACTCCATCCAAAATCATCAGTGATGGAAGAAGACGTAAAAAGAACAGAAGGCATTTGGGAATTACAAGGTATGAGCTGGAACACCTTGTTTCTTACCAGAATCATCCATCACCAAGCACTGCTGTGGGCCAGGGCACCTGAGGCAGACAGGGATGACTCTGACCCAGTCCCTGTGGGACAGAATAGAAGAGACATCTACAGCCAGCACATGAGAGGAACTATATCAGGGTGAGGCTGCCTGGGAATGACCCAAGTAACTGAACAGGGAGGGCCAGCCAGGAATCTGGCTGGAGTCTGAACACAGACAGGAGGAAGAGCAGCCCCAAACTCAATCCCAGAAAAGGTCCAGCGGTGGCAGAAGGGACCGTCGTCACACAGTTGAGCTGGGGCAGAGGTGCTCCGAAGTCCGAGCCAGCAGGTCTTCCAGCAGGTAGTGGGGCCACCCCTTTACGAGCACTTTAGGAAGGCTGGGAGGTGACCCTTCCAAATGGAAGGAGAAAAAGCGTGGGTTCTCACTCGGAGCTACCGTTGGGGCAATTAAAATGCGGTGAGGGTGCAACGACTTTAATCTAAAGAGCCCCAGGAGCGTGTATGGCTCTGGGGCTGAGTCCTCATGGAGGATGGGAATGGGGAGCCCCTCTCTAGAGGCTAAAGTGGGGTTTCTAAGGCTCATCTGTCACCTCCAGAGCAGCCCAAGGCCGGGTCTCTTCAAGTGAGTTGCAAAAAGGGAAGGAAAGAGGGAAGGAAAGGGGAGAAAGGAAGGGGAATGGGAGGGAAGGATAGATAAAGAAAAGGAGATGAGATAAGGAAAAGGAGAAGGGAGAAATAAACAAGTGCCAAAGGGCAGGTGGGTCCTTCTCCAGAAGTACCAAGCCCTGATCTAGTCGGGATGGCACCCTGGGAAACAGAGAAAATCTTCCCTTCAAACATAGCAAAGGCACACAAATGTCCAGGAGGCTCCAGCCACAAGAAAAAGACCGAAGTGATGACCTGGAGCTGCTGAAACCACACAGAAGGTTCCACCCTGCTCACCCTGATACAGCTGTGCCTGCATCCTCAGGTAAATACCAACACCCTCACAGGTAGATGTGCACACACAGAAATGCACGAACAATATGGGCACAGCCATAGAGACACTCACTGATACATGTACACGGGCAGATTTACAGATGTGGACAACGTACAGAGAGGCACGGGGCACTGGGAAGAACACACATGCTGTAACCGGGACACTTGGGTGGATGCCAACAGAAAGGTGCGGACCCACGTCCACATTTACTGGCAGAGGTGGCCAGACGTGCACCAATATGGACACACCTGTGATACTGATATTGAAAATTATATACATATGGACATTCACAGATACAGGCAGAAACGTATAGACACACATATTCAAATACCGACAGATGCGTTTGTACAAGAAGTTCACTTATACACACGTGCAGGCACACGTCCACTGTTACACACTGACACCCAGACACATGTTGACACATAGATGTGCACACATGTACCTAATTAACTCTTGTACTGACAGGTGATGCATACACACACACATAAGGACACATACTCCCGGACGCATCCTCAGACACACGTACATGCACAAAGGCACACTCAGACACTAGCCAACATGCTCAGGCGCTGCCAGCAGCCAGACAGACACACACACGCACACAGGCACGGCTGGGCTCTAAGCTCGGGGGTGTCCTCAAGTCAGGTCCTCTCCTGCCCCACTCCGGCCAGCTGCCCAGCTTTGGCTAGCTCCTGGGACTCAGGCTCTCCCACCATCCCTTCATCTGCCCCCTGGCCCCAGCCCAGGCCGCAGGCTCCAGGATGGCAATTGCCCCATTCTCCCAGGTGCCAACTCAACCAAACTTCACACCCCAAAGTGGAGCCAGGCCAGCGGGGCGTGTTACAGCCCGCTAGGGGCATCAGCGTGGGAGTGGCAGGAGGGAGCCAGGATCCTGCAGTGGCAGAGAAAGGAAAAGCTCCAGCCATGCAGGTCTGTCTGGCGAGGCTGCCAGTTTCCTCTTCTCCAAGTCATCCACCCTCTGCAGGCTTCAGGCTCCTCACCTCTGAAATGGGACAATATACCTGTCCCTCTGACACGTCCGTTAAATGGACACATCACCCCCCAGATGACCAGGAGATTTTGCCTAACTTTCTTTTGTTTCACCTTTACAACAACCCTAAGACATAGGTGTTCTTTTCCCTGTTTTATACTAGGAAGCTGAGCTCCGAAAGGGAGCAGACAGCACTGGAACCCAGGTTCCTGCTCCAAATTCACTTCTTTCATGGTCAGTAAATACGCAGCACATGAGCTCCCAGCGTACAGTGACTTGCCCACAGCGACATCACTAACTGATCACAGTCTCCCTCTTGGTGACTCCAGACGTGGACTCAGAATCCTTCTTAACACACCACTCCAGGCAGTCATTCGTAATTGGCCAGAGTTGACACCCACGATGAAACCGACTGCCGTCATCACTATACCTAATTCTTCTAATTCAGAGGGTAGGATTAAACGGAATCAAGGGCAGGAAGTACTTTGGAGGAGCACAAGTGACGTGCCTATCAGAGAAATTTTAGTATAGCTTCCAAAGGCTGCTTACATCCAAATTCTTCCAAGTCTCACCACTCTGGGGTGGAGGACTGGAGACAAGATGGTCACTATCATTGCTCCATTTCACAAAGGAAGAGACCGAGGCTTGGGCAAGTGAGTCCAGGGGCACACAGCTACGAGTCAGAGGTGGGACTGGCATTCAAGCAGCTTCTCCTGTTTCAGTTCTCTTTGAACATCCACAGCCCCGGCCACACGGGCCTTGCCAGAGTGTGAGGGCCTGGGCTGGGAGGGCATCAGGAGGGCCCAGTCTCCCCACCCCCCAGCAGAAAGGAATCGACCCTACAACTAATTGGTTGAGAGTGCTTCTTTTGACCCTAATTGGCTATTTGTCATGTCTCCGTTTGCATACCAGAAAAGATGCAAATTTGAATATTTGTACATGAGGCCGGGCCTGGATGTAGGTCTGGAAGAGCTTGGCAGCTGCTGGCAGGCAGGGAGGCATCTGGCTCTTGCCACCGAAGCATGGGCCGCCGAACGAGGAGATTTGGAAGACAGCTCCTTGGCTCGGGGCTCCAAGGTGCTCTCAGAGGGGGTCAGACAGGACGGCCCACCTCTCTCCCTCCCCTGGGGCTGGGTGGCGGGCAGGGAGAATGGGTGAGCCTAATCCTGCTATTTTGACTAGATGAAACAAGGAGGGGGGAATATAAAGTAATTTCAGGACGCTCTGTGCTGGGAAGCCTTCTGTTCCCGTCCTTGGATAGAATCTGTAACACTTGCAAAGCGGGGGAAAGAGGGGGACGTCCCCCTCTACCTCGCTGGAGAGGAAAAGGTTTTTGGGGGGGGCGGGGCGGGGGAATTGCCCGCTAACACACACACACACTCTCTCCCCCAGGCTCTCAGAAGCGCACATACACACTCACGCACACCTACAATTCACTTACACGTACACACGTACACACTCACACACACAAGCCTCGGCCCCCCAGGAGTACCCTCATCCACAACCCTCCCAGACCCACAGAGATACACACACAACTCTAACTGGAGAGGCACATTCACACATGTAGACATTCCCAGACTTCCCGCCACACACACATTCACGCCCGTACACATACAGACACACACTCAACCACTCGATCATAGATGTAGGCATACAGACTCACTTAAGCTGTGCGTAAATATTTACATACACACACACACACAAGCCATACACGAGCACATCCTTGTTGAGACCAAATTCCCTGGCAAATTCTGGAAATTCTGACCCCTCTGTCAGAGTTTCTGAGGATTCTTTGGGAAGAGACAAAGGAAAGCAGGTAGCCATCCTTCTCAGAAAGGGAGCAGGTGTGTCCCCGGGGAACTGGACCCTAAGTAGGCATGTGTGCCTTCTCTAGGAAAGCAGTGAAGGGCAGATGCCCCACTGCCTTCTGGGCTTTGGTCTGGGGCTTGGAGCAGGGTCTGGGTGCGCCTTGACAAACAGGAGACCACAGGAGGCAGGGGACCGGCGAGCAAAGACATACCGGTGGGGCCTGGCCCACGCACTGAACAGAAAAACAATGCCTCCGCATGTCCATGTAAGACTTGGGGGCCAGTGTGGAATGGGGTGGCACAGGCCGCTGCCCCTTCAGGTGTGCAGGCACCAAATGCCAATCCCAAAGGGAGCTCCGGACCCAGGGGCTTCCCAGGAGCTGGGGTCCCGGGTGCTGGGCCCTGAAGGCCCAAGGTCAGGGACCCAATGCCTCAATCCCTGTTCCCATTGCCAGCACCTCCTCCCCAAAGCCTGCCCCGCAAAAGGCAAGCTAAAGAGCTCCGTATTTGTAAATTAAATATAGCTGCGCTCCAGCCTTCCGAAGAGCTGGGAAGGAGAGAAGGAGAAAGAAAAAGAGAGAGGGTAAGAGAAGAAAAGCTGCCGCCCTCAGGGAAGTCTGGCTGGTACAGATTGCCTGAGTCATGAATATTCATCTGGCGAATGAGGAGAGCGGGAGTTTGCATAACAGCTCCACCCACCCAACTGAAAGAAATGTCACCGCCTTTGCCAATAAAGTGCCAAAGGAAGCCGGTGGAGGCTGCCAGCCAGACGGTGCCAAACTGCTGACTTCCACTCCCAGGCGTGGAGAAAGCACATTGTTTCCGGCCCAAGGAGCCGCCACTTGGGGCTGGGGGGATGGAGCTTGCTGCTGGGAGAGAACCAGGAAGAAAAGTTTCACTTGCCACCCACAGGAAGCCTGGAGGGTAGAGCGCCTGGGCCACAGCCCTCCCCGGGACCCCTCCGAGGAGAGGCTCGAACGCAACTGATCCAGGGCGTCCATTCTGGCCGACCACCCAGGGCCCAGGGCCCAGGTCCCGATGGCAGCATCCAGGACTGCTCCCCGCTGAGAGCTCCATGCTTGGGACTCCCTTAAAGAAATCTCAAGAGGGTCCTCACGAATCCTGGGTGGTTACTAGAGACCGGGAGGCAAGGGGACAAACTAGATGTCGCTTTGGGACTAGAAGTCCACAGTACCCTTGGCCCCATTTTGCAGATGGGAACACCCCAATTGCGGGTGACTCTTCCCTCCCTGGGTCACACTCACTTCTAAGGCCCCAAACTACTGTCTCTTATTCCAAGAAGGCTTCTCTGACCTTTTCCCCAGGACGGAGGCCGTCTCTCCACCCTCGGTACCCCCAGTCCTAAAAGCTTGCCTTGATGCCAGCCCTTTCCTGTCCATGGCTGTTTCCTCCCCAAGGCTGTGAGCGCTGAGGGCAGGGGCGGAGGCCGATCCATCCTCCTCAGTGTCCCAGCCCAGCACAAGAGTCAGAGAAGGCACTGGCACAGTTTGTTGAATGGAGTAATTTTCTGCCAGCCGTTCCCATCCCCGCGCCTGTACCTGGCCCAGAGTCCTTCCTGCTGCTCTGAATCTTGTTTGTCAAGTCCCTGGGAAGTGACGCATCTGGTCCCAGCAGCTCAGTCTGGGCCCATGGGGATCAGGACGGATGCTGAGCAGACGACCTCCCAACCTCAGGCCCTGCTCCACTCCCCGCAGCATCCCGTCCTCGTGGAGGCACCCACTAGGGGTTGTTACAAACCCGCCTGCCTGACCGCCAGTCTGCGCAGCTGGCTCCCTCCAGCAATTACCAAAATGAATGGAAGAAGCGGTTTCTCTTACTACAGAGAAGCCATTAGGGCTGTGGGCGTCTCCAGCTGCTGCTCCTGTTATGTAAAGTTTGGGGTGTGTATTTGGGACTTAATGAGGATATTTATGTGTTCGCATCTTACCTTCACAGACTGTTCATTTCAAGGGTCCCAAGTATCCTCGAGCTGAATACGCGGCAATACCAGCCAGGCAACAGGCTCCAAGGGAGCGGTACCCCCTCTCCGAGGGCTCATGGAACCCCAGAAATCAATGATGACACCCACTGGAGCCCGGCTCCCTTCTGCGGCATCCCTGATAGGTCCACACTCTGCTTGAGGCCTCTAGAGACTGGAATTCCCTTACTGCCTCTTTCATGGTTAAAACATCTGCAATGGGGGGCTTCCCTGGTGGCACAGTGGTTGAGAGTCTGCCTGCCGATGCAGGGGACACGGGTTCGTGCCCCGGTCCGGGAAGATCCCACATGCCTCAAAGTGGCTGATCCTGCACGTCTGGAGCCTGTGCTCCGCAACGGGAGAGGCCACAACAGTGAGAGGCCCACGTACAGCAAAAAAAAAAAATCTGCAATGGTTGCAAACTTCTTCCTTGAACTGAGCCAAAATCGGCCTCTTTGCAATGTCCTCGCACTGGCCCAAACACTGTCCCAGGGACCACACAGGACAGGTCACTCCCTCTGCCCCAAGGCAGCCGCTAGTCCTGCAGGAGATAGACTGGTGTTAAGTTGAAGATGTTTCTGTGGTTGAATGAACTGGGGAAAACTCTACATCAGAGTTTCTTCGCTGCAGGACTTCTCAGAGCCTTTACTATGCTCCCATGCACTACGCTGCGGGTGCTGCATTTCATGAACGTATTTGTTCACCGAACTCTTCTCCATGGAATAACCTCAATAAATTAGGATTCCAAGCACGTTTTAGGAAACAGTGCTCCTGCAGGTTAACAGCAAAAGTCTATGGCCTGAGTTTCTTCAAGCTTTGCGTTTCTCCTAGATTGGGCACAATGCCTGGGCCTCCCCGCAACCTTCTCATTTCCTGTAGGCGAGCTCTGCCCACGCGTCTGCATTCCTCCACTGCTCCAGACAAGCTCTGGCCACTGAGAGTCCAGGAGGGCCTTTACCTCCTGTATCCAGGTCCACGTGCTCCCACCGATGCAATCAAAACACCAATGGAGTCAATGGCAGCTGACTCACACTGAGTGTCTTCCCTAAAAGTCCTCCCAGCAAGCCACAAAAGAACCTCAACTCCTCATTCTGCTCTCGGGCCCCGCAGCTGGGACCCACAGGCAGACCCCCCTCTATGCCAGGTGTTCCTGACAATGGGGTCCCTGCTACACCTTCCCTGGACAGCCAGGTGGTGGGCCATGGTGGGCTCCCAAACATCTATCAGCAATTCACACACAGTCAGGCTTTTTTCACAGCGTCACGCCGAGCATGAATTTGTTCTAGCACCTCAGCACCTCAGCCTCACAGACAGAGCGCTCCCACCATCCTGGGCTCCAGACCCGGAAGCATTCCCAGGCTGAGGCCACAGTCCACACCTGCACCGGAGGCCCTGGCTCCCCCAGGCCTCCTCTCTCCAGCACCTTTCATCGCCCCCTCCACGCCTTCCTTCTCATCATCCGTCAAGTATGTGTTCAAGCCAGGCATGGAAAATAGGTAAATCTCACCAGCCAAGTCCAGTTGATTCCTAGCATCTCCCTGGCCTGGCTGTTGGGAGAAAGATGCTGAGGTTTCATCTAGGCACGGTAGACTGATTACTACGCTTGCCAGTGCTGGGGAGCCGGCAGGGTGGCACACGTGCTGGTTATTGCCGTCCCTGATCAAGGCTCGTTCCCTTTCCTTCAAATCTGCTCTCCCAGGCTATCACCCTCCTTTCTCCCATCCCAAACTCTCCCCCACTCCCACACATACCATGTACAGCCTCATTCCCCCATCAAACGGCTCTCTCCAAGGTCACCAACAAACTCCTATCTGCCAAGCCCTGTGCCCTCTCTTTGATGTCAGTGCTTTTGCAGTATTAGATACGGTTGACCTTTCTCTGGAAATTCACCCCTGCCCCCATGGAATTCCGAGGCACTCTATGCCCCTGGTAGCTCCTTGCCTTCCTGACCACTCATCCTGATTCTTCTCCCATCTCATCAACATGGCCAGGTTCCAGGGCCTGGTTTTCAGCCCTCTCCTGCTGATGCACACCCTCCCCACTCCGCCCCACCCCGAGATCTCATCCATGGCTGGCTTTGTCCTTGGGGAAGAGACTCCCCACCACTTGTTTGTGCCTCTATGATCAGTCTCCTAGGAGGCAGCCCTGCTGCCTGCTGGCCACTGCCACAAGCCAAATCTCTGAAAACCCAGCATCTCCTCCTTCCTCCAGAATCAGCTTCTGCCCTGGGCTTTCCACCCCACCTAATCCTCCCCAAAATTTTGGCTTGTGTCTTTTTTTCTTTTTTTAATTTATTTTGGCTGCATTGGGTCTTTGTTGCTGCGCGTGGGCTTTCTCTAGTTGCAGCGAGCGGGGGCTACTCTTTGTTGCAGTGCGCGGGCTTCTCACTGCAGTGGCTTCTCACTGTGGTGGCTTCTCTTGTTGCGAAGCATGGGCACTAGGTGTGCGGGCTCAGCAGTTGTGGCTCGCGGGCTCTAGAGCGCAGGTTCAGTAGTTGTGGCGCACGGGCTTAGTTGCTCCGCGGCATGTGGGATCTTCCCGGACCAGGGCTCGAACCCGTGTCCCCTGCATTGGCAGGCGGATTCTTAACCACTGCGCCACCAGGGAAGCCCTTGGCTTGTGTCTTGACTCCTTATCCACATCCATGAAACCACGTGTTGATTCTTCCCGTTTAATACTTATCTAATTTCCAAAACAAAAATAGCCCGATTATTTGTTCTGATTGAAAAGCATGTTATAGCCTCATTATTTTTTTAAAAAAAATCAAACCAATACTTTAAAGTATGAAAAAGAAAGTGAAAAATCACTCAAAATCCTACCTCCCACATATAACTACCCCTAGCATTTTGGTGAACAGGCTTTCAGACATATCTCTGCATATATACACACAGAGATCTATGTATATAATTTTATAGACAAGGGATTGTATTATACATACTGTTCTCGCTGACACCTGCTTTTCTCTCTCAACAATATGTCATAGACATCTTTCTATGTCGATAAATAGAGATCTGCAAAATTATTTTAATTACTTCATAGTATTCCATTGCATGTATGTATCATACTTTCTTTAGCTGGGTCTCTATTGATGGTTTAGAATGTTGTCAATATTCTACTCTCATAAACAAAGTTATCTGCATATCTCTTTTCTCCTTTTTGCAGTTACTTCCTTAGAATAAAATCCTGCAAATGAGATTGCTGCAATAAGGGTAGGCTATTTCTAATTGTGCCACTCTGCCCTTCAGGAAACTTACAACAATGAATCCCAACAACGGTACTCAAGCACCTGTGTGCCCACACCCTTGCCAGCCCTAGGTTTCAATGTTTGGCCAAATCAGAAGCCAAATGACACTCATTTTTATTGGCATTGCTTAGTTTACTAGTTGGAGTAAATAAATATCTTTTTATGTTTTTTGGTCATTTGTAATTATTTTCTTTGTGAATTGCCTGTTCCTGTCCTTTGCCCATTTTTCTAATGAGATATTTATCTCTTAGTGAGTTGTAAGAGTTCTTTGTACATTTGAGATCAGATTCAACTTTTGTCTAATAGATATGCTTCCCCCCCCTTTCTTTTTTTACTTTCCTTTTAATGGTCTTTCAGGTATTTGTTTTAAATTTCCATATATCCTAATTTATCAATCTTTTCTGATTTCTGGATATCATATCATGCTTAGAAGGCCCTTCTCCACCTTAAGATGACCAAAATATTCATTCATATTTATATCTTCATGGTCTTCATAGCTTGATCTTATTGGAATAGGAAGAAAATCAGCTTTTGTTTCATTGCTGGCCCATTATCCCAACACCATTTATAAAATAGCCCATATTTTCCCAACTCAGTTGAAATGCCATTTTAGCAGATATAAAACTCCCTTAAATACTTGTATCCATATCTGGATTCTATTGGATGTCTGTTATGTCCCAGTGATCTGTTTGTTCTTACATAAGAATTTTCATTATTGTCCTTTATAAAATATTTTAATATCTGATAGACTAAATATTCATCATTTTTCTTTTTCAGAATTTTCCTGACTACTCTCATTTTTTATTCTTCCAGATTAGCTTTATAATTATTTTTGTCAAAAGAAAAAGAAAAAAGAAGAATCCTGGGGCTTCCCTGGTGGCGCAGTGGTTAAGAATCCGCCTGCCAATTCAGGGGACACGGGTTCAAGCCCTGGTCAGGGAAGATCCCACATGCCACGGAGCAACTGAGCCCGTGCGCCACAACTGTTGAAGCCCGCGCGCCTAGAGCCTGTGCTCCACCACAAGAGGAGCCACCACAATGAGAAGACCGCGCACCCCAACAAAGAGTAGCCCACACTCACCACAACTAGAGAAAGCCTGCGCGCAGCAATGAAGACCCAACGCAACCATAAATAAATAAATAAATAAATTTTTTTTTTTTTAAATCCTGTTGGGGTCTTGATTGGATTATCTTAAGTTTGTACATTCACTTAAGGAGAATTGGCATCCTTATAGTATTAAATCTTTTTACCCAAGAACTAGGTGTATGTAATATCTATTCAAGCCCCTTTTAGAGCCCTCAGAAGTTTTCTGGTTTTCTTCATGTAAACTCTATGTGTTTCTTCTAAAGTTTATTTCCAGCTATTTTGTGTTATTGTTTTCTTCTCGACACTGTGGATGAGGCCTTTTATTTTACCCTCTAGATGGTCATTTTATAAACAGGAAAGCCATTAGTTTCTGTATATATTGTTTTGTTACAGGTCCTTTTACTAAATTCTTTATTTTTTCTAATTGCTTTCAGGAAACTGTCTTAGATTTTCGAGATAAATAATCATCTTATCTGCAAACTATCACTATTTTCTCACCTCCCTCAATATTTATACTTTCATTTTCTTGTCTAATTACAATGTCTAGCACTTTAGGAAAAGTGTTTTTTAAAATATTGATAACAACAGCTATCCTGGTTTAGTTTCTGTCTCTGACAAGATTATACCTAGGGTTTCACCAGCCTAGCATCTCTTGTTCCATCCTTTCCAGCTCTGTGACCACTATCCTGGTCTGGCCCATATTAATTTGTCATCTGTGCTATCACAAATGGGAGGAATAAGGGTAGAGGGTTTGAAGTCAGATGACCTGTGTTCAAGTTCTGACTGCCATTTACTAGCTATATGACTTATTCATGTTACACTCCTCAAGATCTTTGAAATGCATTTTTTTTTTTACAAAAGAGGGGCTGCTGTTGTAAGGATAAGTGAGATAATCCATGCAGTATGTGCAATGTCAGTAAATAATAATATTTTTTCAAGTTTCAGACCCCAAATTCTCCTTCCAATCCAACCTATATCCCAGTCTTATGTTGATCTTCCCAAAATACCACTGTGTTTGCATCACTCTACCACTCCCCCTCCACTGCTCGCAAATCTTCAATTATTCCCCACTGCCAACAGAAGCAAGTCCAAATTCTTAAACTTGCACCTCAGTCCTTCCATTAAGCAACCCCAAAATTCCTTCCACTCTTATTTCCTATAGCCACTACCACCCCTGCCCATCACACATCACTAACCCACACTTTACTCCAGCTGACATGTTCTCCTCATTAATGACTGCCTAACACCAAGCAGGTTCTCACTCCCAGCTCAGATCCCTCCATCAGCCTCTGTATCAGCTTTTATTTGCAAGAAATACGAAGGTGAAATCCCAACTGGCTGAAAAAGTGGATTTATTTAGCAACTTAACTGAACAGTCCAGAGGCTGCAGCCTTCAGGCATGGTTTGATCAAGGCTGGGATGCCATTTTTCTGTGATTTTCCAGGCTCTTCCCACCTCCATATGTTGACAGGAGTCTCACATCATGTTCCTAGTCACCAGATGCCTGCTAGGAACTAGGACCACATACTTCCTCATTTGAATCCAGATAGAGAGAGATTAGATGTCTTTTCCCAGCCATCTAACAAAAGTTCTGAGCTTCTGTCTGATTGGGCCAACCTAAACCAATCCCTATGACCAGAGCGATGTGTGTATTGATTGGTTTACAACCAACCGATGTGCCGAGTTTGGGGAGGGAGTGGATTATCCTGGCTGGCTAAACCAACCAGGACCCATCTCCAGAGCCACACAGAATCTGGAGTGGATGGAGTGCTGACAATCTTAATTGTACTACACCCCCTTCCGTTTCATTCTCCTGGGACTTAGGCTTCCTTTAAGACCCAAGTCAAGCCCCAGAACTCTGATAACGTGCCCCCTCCCTTTTAGCTTCCAGGGCCCTTACTCTGCTCAATACCCGGTAACCACAGCCATATATAATTTATTTATATAGTCATTCGTCCACTTTTCCCAATTAGTAATGACAGAACTCATTAAAGCCTACAAGACACTTGATTCAAGCTAGCTCTTTTGACCTTCACGACAATCTTCTGAGACTCAGAGAGGTTAAGTGACTTGCCCCCTATGTCACACAGGCAGAGGCGACACTGCCCCAATGGCATCTGCAGAAAGTCCTCTCCGGCTCTTGCTCTCATTCTCGCTCTCTTGCACATACACACAGCCCATACTCCCTCCTCCACTCCCCAACTCAAATCTGACCTGGAGATGCAGAAACCCCCTGGCACCACCTCCTTCCTCCTAGTCACCTAAACTTCTAGAGCTCTTAGACTTCCTCCAAAAACTACAGAGAAAGTTTCTTGCCAGACAGCAGTTTCTAAGACTTGTGTGGCGAGGCCGAGTAAAATTCAAATGACTCTGGGTGACTTAATGTGCTTGGGGCCAGGGTGGTAAACCAGTGCAGCCCAGGCTGCCACAGGCACCCCAGAAACCCACCAGCCGAGCTGATGATAGGAGTTGATCTGCAGGTGAGGGCCCTGGAAGCGTGAACTGCGGCCTGGGGGAGTTCCCCTCCACTGCGCTCGGAATACATTTGGAAGGTCCTACAGCCCACAGCCTCTCCCGGCCTACATGTTCCACCGGAAAACACCTTTCCCAGGGATGCGACCCCGATTCCTCCCTTCCCCCACCTCCCATTGCCAGAGCTGGCGCCCAAGTGCATGCTGGACTCTTTGGAGAAGGAGACCAGCATTGGTCAAGCTTTCACTGAAACTGCTGCCTCGGTGCCAGGTCCTTGCACACCCACACACCCATTACCTCATTCCATCTTCACAACAACTCAATGAAGGGGGCTTGTCCACCCTCAGTTTACAGGTGACTTAATTGAGGTTCAGAGCAATTAAATAACTTGCTCAGGGTTATTATTATATAGCTAGCAGGAGGCAAAGGCAAGATCCAAACCTAGATTCATAAGACTCCAAAATCCTCATCCTTTGACTCCATCTCTCTGTGAAGTCCAAGGGGAGTAAGAAGGATGGCAGCTTCCATCAGAACCACCTTGTCTGAAACATGGAGAAAGCCCTGGCTGAAGGAGAGTTATTATTCTGAGCAAAGGAAACAGTCGTCTTTCTCAAACAAGAGAAATGTCAAAGGAGAAGGTAGTCACACTTATGACACCTACTGTGTGCCAAGCATGTGTGCACATGTGGGGACCGTGTGCCAGGGGTTCAACATTCATCATCCTAACCATAACTCTGTAAGCAGTGGTATGCTCGTTATCTACCATCTAGCAATCTGGAAGAATAAAAGAGCCCTGATTTGTAGTATTTGCTCATTTCTGTGGTGTAAATATTCCCGCCATGGTCAACTTCCAGCTCCCAATGGGATGTCACCGAACACAGAATTGGGAAGAAATGCCCTTAATTGGTTCTGTAAGCCAGTAGGAACCCACTCCAGCACACCACTGCCTGGAACAGAGGTTTTACAAAACCCACGTAACAGATGAGGCGATACAAAAAGGCGCTCAGGCTGAAATCCATTTCTTTACAATTTTCTAAAGTCCACATTCTCTGCACAGCTCCATATTCCCTGAACCAGAGGCAATACAGGAAACCATAGTCACTGATCTCTCATCTCTGAAGGAGGGTAGACCCGTGAGAGGTCCTAAAGGACAGAATAAGACCAGTGGGAGATAGTTCAGCAGATTGAGGTTCGGCATAAGGAAGCACTTTCTGAATGCCCCTCTAGACTGACAGCTCCAGGAAGGCAGCATCCAGCTGTGCCTTGCACATAGGAAATGCCCAGTAATGATTGACTGAATGAATGAGTGAGCAAATGAATGAAAAAGCCATTCCATGCTTGTTCCATTGGTGCCTCAAACTCACCAAATCCAAAACTGAATTCATCACCTTTCCCAAAAGGCTATCCCTCCTCCGGTATTTCCTGTCTCAGTGAATATCACTAAGTTGGAAACCTGGAGTCCCTGACTCTCCCTCTTTCTCACTCCCCATAACCAATCGATCAGCAAGTCCTCTCTACTCCACTCCCTAGTTCCTCTGGAACAGACGCTGTCCCCATCATACCCACTCTGCTCTCCTGGCTCAGACTGTCACCTGAGATGAGACAGCAACATCCTAACTGGTCTTTCTGCACTCATCCCTGGCCTGGACCCACTCCCAGCCCTGGCCAAATCCATCACAGTCACAGCTGCCAAAGTGGTCTTTCAAAATTGCCGCTGTGAGCATGTCCCTCCCATCCCTTCAATGGCTCCCCATTACCCAGAGGATGCAGTCAAAGCCCCTTGGTTCTCCAAGGTCTGGCCACATCTCCCTCTCCTGTTTGATCCCTGACCTCTGCCTCCACCTCGTGTTGGCCTTTATTCTCCAACAACACCAAATAGCTTGGTGTCCCCTGCACACCTGCCTCTTGCTTCCATCCATGCCTTTGCTCATGCTATACCCCCCTGCCTGGAATGCCCTCTTTTTCCTCTCCCATCTACCTTCCCTCCACCTGGAAAACTACTCATCCTTTAAGACATAAAGTAACATAGTTTAGTCAACGGGGGTCCTTTTAGCACTAACATTTCATGATTCTAATGCCACGTCTTGATACTCAAGGCCTTCTGGATTCTACTGTCACCCTCTTTTTTTTTAAATAAATTTATTTATTATTTATTTATTTATTATTATTTTTGGCTGCGTTGGGTCTTTGTGGCTGCGCATGGGCTTTCTCTAGTTGCGGCGAGCGGGGGCCACTCTTCGTTGCGGTGCGCAGGCTTCTCATTGCAGTGGCTTCTCTTGTTGCGGAGCATGGGCTCTAGGCGCGTGGGCTTCAGTAGTTGTGGCACGCGGGCTTCAGTAGTTGTGGCGCACGGGCTTCAGTAGTTGTGGCTCTCGGGCTCTAGAGCCACATCCCGCGGGATGTGGGATCTTCCCAGACCAGGGCTCGAACCCGTGTCCCCTGCATCGGCAGGTGGATTCTTAACCACTGTACCACCAGGGAAGCCCATCACCTTCTTTCTTTATGGGACCCTACAAAGGTCCTTAGGGATCCTCTAGTCCAATTCCACCATCTTTTGGACAGAAAATCTAAGGCCCAGAGAGGGGAAGGGCTTTGCCAAAGATCACATAGCAAGCCAGTGGCGGAGCCAGGACAAGAACTAGGCATCTGCCTCTCAGCCCAGGGCTCTTTCTTTACAATACACTCTGCAACCTGATCACCCCCACTGCCCTGACTCTAACGTATACATTCTTACTGCAATGATCACTACCCACCCCGGACTTACCTCCCCACACCCGAGCCAGACTCGGACCTTTCCTGCCTTTGCTCATGCTGCAAGACCATTCCCTCACCTACATTCAACTTCCAGGGACCTCCACCTCCAGGAAGCCCATCCTGGTTATCAAGCCAAACCCATCCACACTCCGCAGCCTTCCCCCAAACCACCCATATTTGTCAGAACTCAGCAACTAGGGCGTGGCTCACTCACAGCGGTCAGGGTCCTGTTCTGTCTTGCCAGGTAGGATGCCCACTCCTCAGAGCTGGCCGATGTCTCCTCATCTTCTTCCTTCTCCTTCTCCTCTGCCTCCTCCTTTTACATCCCCCCAGCTCGATATACAACTGCTCACAGTAACAACGAGGGGCAAAAAGAGCATGGCATTTGAGGTCGGAGGGAGGGAGGTTCCAATCCCAGTTCAGTAAGTATATCCCTGACTGGTTCACCCTAATCCCTCTGAGCCTCAACTTTCCTTATCTACAGAATGGATCCTGTCCCCCAAGGTTGCTATGAGGACTAAATGACCTCACCCACATTACAGGCCTAGCACTTAGTGGGCTCTTGGTAAATGATAGTTCCCTTTCCCACAGCCTTTCTCAGCGAATCCCCAAGACACTCGGAGAAAAAGGCTCCTCTGGTCTGGGAGGTGGGCAGACTCTCTCTCACTCCCATCCTCAACAGGCTATGAGCAGCCTGTGTTCAGAAACGTGGGGCATCCCCACCCCCAACAATCGGCTTTAACCTTCCTATCACAAATGCCTTGTTTATTTCAATATCATCCATTTTACTTTTCCGGTCATGCAAAAAAAAAAAAAAATTACAAAACCAGATTTAAGAGGAAAAGAAGTATTTAATGAGTAAAACTGTCTGCAGCCCTGTTTCTTTCTCAGGAAAAAGTGGCTGTGATTCTGGCACGAGAGAGGGAAGTGCAACAGCTTCACTTCACTGCAGCTGCCAGAAGAAGTGCATTTCAGAGTGGAACAGAACCTCCAAATTCAAATGTACGTCTCCCCGCCAGGCGCTTCCTGTGCCGAATTCAGCTTGGCAGGTGACACCCCAGCTCGAGCAGGGATCCAGCCCTGACATGAGCAACTGCAAGGCTCTCTGTTCCTGCCTGCCTCCAGCATGGGAGAACCAGCCCTGCCAGGCTCTGGCAAACCA
The DNA here is from genome assembly GCF_963924675.1 of Phocoena phocoena. Classification (NCBI taxonomy): domain Eukaryota; kingdom Metazoa; phylum Chordata; class Mammalia; order Artiodactyla; family Phocoenidae; genus Phocoena; species Phocoena phocoena. Next base: position 30,672,614 of record NC_089219.1, on the reverse strand, counting down.
ATGACCACCGGACTAAGGGCTCCAAGAGCAGAGGAAGACAGCTGGAAAAGCGGTGGAAACACCTGACCAGCAGCCAAGGGGACCAGAACCCCTCCCTGTTCCACGACACTCAGCGACTAGCACTTTCCTCTCCCCAAATGAGAGCGGTTTGGCATATAGATCAGATCCAGCACTTGCTGCTCAAAGAAAAGTTCAAAAAAGCTGCAGCTTCTTTTCCACCTTCAAAGGTGTCATTCTGGAGGGCTGCTCTGGAAAGAATCTAAGGGTCAAACTCCAGAAGGGCTCTGCCCTTCTAAGAACACCCCCCACCCCCCCACAGGAAAAAAGAAGAAGGGCTGAAAAAGCAGAAAATAACCCAAGACCTTCAAATATGTACAACAGAGACTGCCTCAGGGCAGAGAGCAGGCTGGACCAAGACGGTGGTCCCCCTCCCTTGACTCAAACCCCATACCTCTATTAATGTAGCCTACAGACTCATACTGAATTTATTGGCCCTCGAACTCCTAAATCCCTTTCTCATGAGCTGCTGTTCCTCTCTACAATGGTTTCCTGTAGTCAAGATGGCCCCAGCATTTATCCCTGTGACATTTCATCATGCTAAGTTCACCTTGTCACTCCAGCCTATTGAGATCTTTCTGGATCCTGATCCTGCTATCTGAGCTTTCCTCTGTCCTCTTCCTCTGTTCTACAACGGTCATAACAGGCCTGCATCCTCTACGTCTTCTTCTGGGTCCTTGGCATATATTGGTCAGAACAGGATAGAAGTCAGGGCCCCACAGCAGCCTCTAAAGACCTTCACAGACTGACCTGGTTCCACTTATAAGAACATTCCATGGTTGTCATTCAGCCAGATGGGAGCCCCTTCTGTGCCCTCACGACCATCCATCATGTCCTCAAGAGTCATGAGAGATCCTGTCCAGTGTCTTGCAGGACAGCGTGATATGGCAGAAAGGGTCAGGCAGATCCAGGCTTGAATCACCGCTCCAAGGGTCTTGGGCAAGTCACTTAACTTCCTGAAGACTCCGTTTCTCATCTGCAAAATAAAGACTGTCACGTCTAGCGCACAAGCTTCTGAAGATCAAGACCATGTATGCAAAGCATCCAGCACACAGTAGATGCTCAGTAAATCGATTCCACTCCACCACATGCTAGCCCATTTCCTTTATCCACCAGTCATTAAGCTGTCGAGAATCTGAAAGATGTGCCTGGTCTTGGTGAACCCATGTTGGCTCCAGGGGTCACTGCCCTCTTTTCTGAGTGTCACAGATTTCAGTACCTGTGCTAGGCCCTCACACTAATTTGAGATCAGCCAAAACCCTGGCTCTTTTTCATGTGAATTTCTGTCAAGACAGTCTTCCCTTCCTGGATCTGTATAGGTTTTTAGTAAAGTAATAACAGTGAGAATAGCAGCCTAATCCTGTCAATTCTGGTATGAAATTAAACGTATCTCTATTTTTGCCTGTGAGGAAACTGAGGTTCAGAGAGGTTAAGTAAGCTTTCCAAGATCACACAGCAGGAGAGTGTGAAACCTAAGCAGAGCTCTGTGTGACCCTAAACATTAGGCAATGGTTCCTCAGTGTTGGCCTCAAGGGGCGACTGTCTCTGGCCCTGCTGCACCTGTCTTTTGGGCCTTGGCCCAAAGTTCACATGGTTGAGCGCCTTTTGGGTCCTGACACTGTTGTCCACAGGGGTGGCCGCTCCTCACCCCCACCTTCCAGCAGCTCTGCTCCCACCACCTTCACATAGAAAGGGGCTGGGCTGAGGGACTGCTCCCCGAAAGCTGTGCTCAGGGGGTTCCTGGCCTTGGCCCCCGAGGCTGATCTCCATACGCGCATCCTAGGCTCCTTAACCCCCGGGCCCTTGACTCAGCTTTAAGCACAAGGCCAACCTGGACTTTCTTCCCAGCCTTTCATCAGGGTCCAGCCACCTGCTGTCAAACACTGAAGCCTGTGACCTGACCTCTGCCTCCTGAACCCCCGACGGCCAGGATCCCACCTGCTCAAGGTTCCTCCCAGAAGCCACATGCCCAGAATATCCAGATACTGAGTCCATCCCCACAGCATGAATGTCCTCCAGCACTGACCGCCAGCCGTCACCCGTCTCCCGACTCCTCCCAGCCCAGGGCTCAGACCAAGGTGCAGGTTGAGGGAATTCACTAAGCCTGGGGCCCAGGTCTACCCATAGGGGAATGAGGGGGTGAGCTCAGGAAGCTGCCAGGGCTGGGGCTCAAGTCCACGGCCACCCAAGGGACAGCCAGCCCAGGAAAGGATTCCTGAGATTCTGGGGGAAGCCACCCCCAGAAGTCTGCTGAGTCTGCTGTAAACTCTTGACAACGTCCAAGCAGGATGCCCAGGACCTGAAACCTCTATCAGAGAACTGGCCTCGGGCTTCAGAGGACAGAGCTTTGCAGCGAGGCCCCCGTCCTCCCAAACACGGCCATCCCCACGGTCAGAAACACAGCCCCTCAACAATCACACCCCCTTAGCACTCGCTTTACAAGCACATCCACACAAACACTTCCGAAGTCTACCACACCCTCCCTACACAGACAGAAGCCCACCCATTCATTCACTAAATACTGATTACACACCTGCTACCTGCCAGGACCTCTTCCAGGCACGCGGGATACATCAGTGGCCAGACAGGATCAAGGCCCTGCTCCCTGGGAGGGCTTTCATTCTAACAGGGAAAGCAACAGTGAAAAATCAACTTAGATTAGTAAATCATTCAGTATATTGGAAGGTGTTATGGGAAAAAGAAAAATCAGAACAAGATAAGGGGAATTGGAGTGCTTGGGAGGTGGCAGGTAGCAATTTTAAGTGGGTGGTCAGGGCCCCATTAAGAAAGTGACACAAGATGTGGTGTATATACACACACACACACACACACACACACACACACACACACACAGAGGAATATTACTCAGCCATCAAAAAGAATGAAATAATGCCATTTGCAGCAACATGGATGGACCTAGAGATTATCATACTAAGCAAAGTAAGTCAGAAAGAGAAAGACAAATATCATATGATACCACTTATACGTGGAATCTAAAATACAACACAGGGCTTCCCTGGTGGCGCAGTGGTTGGGAGTCCGCCTGCCGATGCAGGGGACACGGGTTCGTGCCCCGGTCCGGGAAGATCCCACATGCCGCAGAGCGGCTGGGCCCGTGAGCCATGGCCGCTGAGCCTGCACGTCCGGAGCCTGTGCTCCGCAACGGGGGAGGCCACAACAGTGAGAGGCCCACGTACTGCAAAAAAAATAAATAAAATAAAATACAACACAAATGAACTTATCTACAAAACAGAAGCAGACTCACAGACATAGAGAACAAACTTGTGGTTGCCAAGGCGGGGGGATGGATTGGGAGATTGGGATTAGGAGATGCAAACTATTATATACAGAATGGATAAACAAGGTCCTACTGTGTACCACAGGGAACTATATTCAATATCCTGCGATAAACCAGAATGGAAAAGAATTTTTATATGTATAACTGAATCACTTTGCTATGTAGCAAAAATTAACACAACATTGTAAATCAACTATACTTCAATAAAAAAAAATTTTTAAGTGACACTTACATTCTCAATAGCCACATATGCTTGGCCAGCGGCTCCTGAGTTGGAAAGCCCAATCCTAGACATTTTTCCATTACTTCCCATATTCAGTGAGATACTCCCTGTCACAAATATCTGAAAACCTACTTAAGCTACCACATACCATGGACCTGGGTCATTTGACAGGAAGGTTGATGAATGTCTCCAGGTTAGTGAGAATGATCAGGGGACCCCACTGCCTCTTCCAGCTAATATGTTTTTTCCGTCTTCCTCCAACTCTTTTCCAAACCAACTGTCTTTACCTGGTCTTCTCCACCTCCCTTCCTGACACCCTGAAATCTGTTTTTCATTCTCAGAACTCCATCAAAACTGCTCCTGGAAAGATAAGCAACTTTCTCTTTCTTAAAAAGGAACTTCTCCTTTCTCCTTGCTTTCCATCCTTCATCTGCACCTTGGTGATGTCAACTCCTACTGGTCCACAGGTGATACTTTACGATTAACAGCATTTTCAGGGAAAAAAAAAATGACATTTATGGGAACTCTTGAAAGAGATGATAAAGTTATTCATTCAATAAATATTTATTGAACACACAAGCTACCATGTGCCAGAGATGGTTCTACTAGTGGGGATGCAGACATGAACAAAACAGCTAGAATTCCTGCCTTCATGGAGTTTACATCCTGGCAGGGGAGAGAGAAACCAGCAACTAAGTAAATATAGTGTGTTCAATAGTGGTGGATGCTATGGAGAATTTTAAAGCAGAGGAGTAAAAAGAGGGAGGATGCAGTTTTAAGCCAGGATGGCCTCATGTCCTCACCCTCACTATCTTCCATTAAACAAAACACACCCACAGATCTTTTCCCACACAAACTGTCACTCTCTCTCTCTCTCTCTCTCTCTCTCACACACACACACACACACACACACACACACACACACACACACAAGCCCAGTTTATTCAAACCTCAGAGTAACATACCGTTGTGGTCACCCGGAAAGATGAAAGTCAGAATTGGCAGGACCCTCAGTGGCCAGAGGGAACCGAAGCCAAGAGAGAGGCACCAAGCTTGCCTGAGGCCAGCGGCGTCCACAAAGGCACCTACGCTTGGGAGCACCCACACATAAGCACACAGACTTGCACACACATATTCACACAAAAGCATAAACCTCTTTACCCTCTTCCAGGCAACCGGGTGGGGTGAGGTTTGGAGAGCTTCTGGCAATTTCGGTGTTGCTTGTCCATTTCACCTTCCCCCGCCCACCCCACCTGTCCCAGCTGTTCCAGCCATCACAGCATCTTCCTCCTGCCCTGACCTGTGGCCGTGAGTTCCCTGGACGGCTCGTGTGTGCATACAGACGCGTCATATGTGAATGTGTACACACGTGGTTTGCAATGAGGGAGGACACGTTTGTGTGTAAGGATTCACGCATGGGGAGTCTGCAGTGTGTGTGTGTGTGTGTGCATGCTCCCAGGAAGACAGAAATTTATAATCTAAATCTTGCTTCTCCGGGGAATGAAAGCAAAACAAAGTTCAGGTTTAAATCACACGACCACGGGCAGGAGGGGTTCCCTTGCCTCACGTGATTATCTGCCATGTGCAGCGGGACGGGCTGGCAGGCAGTAGGCAGCCAGCAACCCGTCAGCAGGGAGTCATTTGTGGTTTCCAGGCCCCTGGGACCCACGGTGGCTGCTCCAGGAGGGCGGGAGACCTGGAGAGCAGCAGAGACAAGCACATGCCCGTCCCAGGTGCTGGGGGATGGGGGAGGAAGGGGCCCAGCATCCGGCTCGGGCTTCCTGGCGCTAAAGAAAAGCAGAGGGAGAGGAGGCAGGAGCCTGCAGGCCAGAGAGAAGCCCAGCCACTTGGCCTGGAGGGAGAAAGGAGGTCCAGGCAAGAGGTGGCTCCAGTGCAGACCCCGCCCTGCCAACCTCTTCCCTGGCCAGGAAAACATCCTCAGGGCTCCAGGATGTCTGAGGTTTCGGCAGCCTGCGTGCGCCTGATTCTTTCTCCCTGTGACCTTCGACTCTTTCCCGCTGCTCCATCTCTATCCCTTTCTCTTTGTTTCTGTGTTTGTTCTTTGTCTCTCCCCATCTCTCTGTCTCTGGGATTTTTTTTTTTTTATCTCTTTGTGTCTGACTGTCTGGCCTTCTCCCTCCATCAGTCTGTCTTGTGCTCTTCAAGTCCCTCTATCAGCCCTAACCTCAGGGCTTCCCTCTGCTGACCTCTGTCTCCTGTGACCTTGCTGGTAACATCACACACCTCCCAGGGCACGTTATTCCATTTGAGCCTCTTGTCATTCGGGAGGGTGGGGCAGTCTGGGAGAGTCAGGATTAAAAATCCCATTATACAGATGAGGAAACTGAGCCCCCAGAAGGTAAAAGCCTTGCCCAAGGCCACGCCGCTGGCACGGAATTTTAAATCCAGGTGTGTTTCCATTGCGTGACTAGACCCCCCTAACTCCACATCACCTGGAAACATGAGCAGCTCCCACCCAGCCCCCAAATCCTAAAGTGAAGAAAATTAAGGACCCAGTGCCACACAACAGCTCATCCCCAGCCCAACCACAAAAACTGCCTTCGATTCACTAAACGTCCTAGAAAGCATAAGGGCTGAGATGGGAGCCTTGGGGACTGGCACCCCAAGGATGCCTCATCCCAGCCCCACTCTCCCCCCACGTCTGAAGTGTCTGCACATCCCACATTCCCCAGGCCCACCTGGAATGAATGGGCTTCCTGCTTCTTGAGTAGGTGCCTCTTGGTGTCTCAGTCTTCCCATCTCTACAATGCGGACGATGGGTCTCCCTTGCATTGCTGAGCTAGACTCCTGCTCCAACCAACACAGCAGCTCCTCTCCCTTTTCCAGGACCCCGATCCCTAAAAGACCTCTAACTTCAGCCACCAAGAGCCCTCAGACACCTCTGGAGGATCGCTGTGTTTCCACCGGCCCAAACTGGCTTTGACCGCATGGGCATCTGGGCAGCAACCACGAAGCCACGGGCCCCAGACACGGAGCCCCATCTGCAGCAGCAAAGTCCCACAGCCTCCCAAGCCCCCACCGGCGAGGCGTCAGCGCCAACGACCCGCCAGGGCCGGCCCATTTTCCTTTCTTTTCATTGCCGGCTACGCGCGTAGTTATAGAACCAGGTCTCCACAGAGTAATTTACTGGCAGAATCTCTCCCAGAATCCAGCTTGAAACCAAGCTGTAAAAACAGCTTCGAGTGTAAATAATTCATGCAGACAATATGACTTTTTTATGTAAATTCGGTGCATTAACCCTCTATTATAATGATGGACGACAGATAGGGGCGACGTTGCCTTGGTAAGAGCTAATGGATGGCCGCCATAAATTCACTGCACATTTTATTGTGTTGCTGGAAATTGTGCCTTCAGGCAATGCTGTTTACTTTTATGTAAAACTCTAGGTTCCCTAAATATTACAAATATTTTACATCCAGCTCCTCAGCATTCGGGCTCTGCCCACAAATCAAGCTTTCTCCATGTGAGCTGTAATTAAAGGTTTGTTGTTTTTTTTTTTTCCTGGGACAATTATCTCCAACTATAAAGAGAAATATTTTTCCCCTTTAGATGTTCCGTCATTGACTTATTAACAAACCCTTTGAAGAAGGAGGTTGCAGGCGACTCACTGTGGTACTTGGCACGAGTGGGGCGCAGGAGAAGGGGCGCAGTGGGTCCAAGAGCTTGGTGGCTGGCTTTTATGTGTGGCCGCCACTCCAGTTTATTTACACATATGATATTCTGGGCCTTCCTCCCCGCTCTTCTATAATTCATGACCACTTTAGCAGGGTAATTCCTCCAGCCACCTTTGCAAGAGATTGGCCCCTCGCAAGCCCCCTGCCCACGCTCCTCTGGGGATGGGGACAGCAAGGCCTTATGCCCGAGAGGGTCAGAAGCAGTGTCTTGCAGCTGGCTGCCCACACACAAGCCAATTCATCCCTTCCCTGGCCCCCATCCGCTCACATGGCCCAGAGAGCCTTGGATGGAAACTCGGGGTTTCCTGCATTGATTCTCGTTCAATCCGAAGTGTTGGAAAGGCCCTTCTGGCTCAGTCCCAGCCCAGGCAGGGGTCACGAGGATGCCATTGACTCTTGCATGAGGTCTGGGAGGAGGAAGGCTGAGAACCTCAGAAGCTTCTTAACGAAGGGAGGCAACAGCTGGAGCAGCAGCCCGCTTTAAAAATAATCCTCACACTTGTTTATTATTGTCATTAATATTAATAGCCGCTCTGTTAATATTCATCTAACTGCATTAATGTCATCCAGAAACACCTGGGATCTCCAAGCGCTCCTAATGGCATGTGGATTCTGCCTGCAGCGCCCTCACCTCTCTGCCTGTCCCTCCCCAAGGGCATAACACCCCTCGTACACAGGTTCCAAACCTCCCTCCTCTCTGATTGGCACCTGCCTTGGGAAACCCAGAGCCACACGGGATTTGGAATCATTTCTAAGTCCCAGGGGCTTTGCTGGGAGGATGGGACCACAGGCCAGGGACCCTGAATATTTCCTGCCTCTCCCAAGGGCACAGGAAGGTTCTGACAAAGGTGGCTTAAGAAAGAAAGATAGTTCATTTCCCCCCAAGGGCTCCATTTCCTGCAGAATCGAAAAAAAGACACGGTTAAAAACAAAGCTGAGTTGTTATAGAGCAGAAACTAACACACCATTGTAAAGCAATTATACTCCAATAAAGATGTTAAAAAAATTTTTAAAAATAAAGTGTAAAAAAAAACCAAAGCTGAGATATCATTTTTCACCGATTAGATTGGCAAAGATAATTATAATAATAATGGCAACAGCAGCGACCAGCTCGCTTCCCGTACACAACCACTGCGCTTAACCCTCGGTGCCTGCTCACACTGAATCTTCTACCAACTCCTCACGACAACCCCGCCACTACCCTTTCTGAGATGGTAAATGCGTAACACCTTCGTGGAAATCAATTTACAATATGTGACGAAATGCAAACTCTGCTTACCCTTTGACCCAGCAATCCCATTTTTAGGAATTTTCCATACGTTAATCATCAAAAATACTGCTCCTTTTAAGTGAAATCCTCTTGCTGTTCCCCTCCACACCCACCCATCCTTTCCCCTTCCATCCCCCGACCCTAACTCTTGCCCACTCATCTTTCAACCTGAATGTCACCTCCTCAGAGAAGCCCTCCCTGACTCCCAAGTCTAAGTTACCTTCTCTTGTTTCTCTCTGCACTTTTCCTTCATACTATGTATACTTTTCCTTTGTACTGCATATCATGTGCTAATTGGATAGTTATTTCTGTAAGTTCTTAAGACATAAGCTCATCGCAAAAAAACTGCCGCCTTCCCTGCTGGCAGGGGCTGGGGCTGGGTGTCCTCTCTCCTCACGACATCATAAACTCGGCGGAAGCAAGGACCAACCATGTAGTTTTATTCCCCATTTCTATCCCCAGCCCATACTGGCCCGTTATGTAGAATACCCTTGATAAACATCTGCGGCATGAATGAATGGATGAATGAATGCACAAAGATATACGCACAACCTGTACACAACCTGTACACAACCTGTACACAACCTGTACACAACCACACACACACACATATATCTTTGTGTGGCATCGACACAAAGATATATAAACATCACTGCAGGGATGTTTATAAGAGCAAAACAATTGGAAACACACATATCGCCATCAGCTGGGGACTGGGTAAGTGAGGTATATCCATACATATAATACAGGCATTAAAACTTTTAGGTGGATCTATATGTATTGACACGAAGGATGTCCACGACATATTGCTGACTGGGGGGAAAAGAACAGGTGACAGGGCTTCCCTGGTGGCGCAGTGGTTGAGAGTCCGCCTGCCGATGCAGGGGACACGGGTTCGTGCCCCGGTCCGGGAGGATCCCACATGCCGCGGACCGGCTGGGCCCGTGAGCCATGGCCACTGAGCCTGCGCGTCCGGAGCCTGTGCTCCGCAACGGGAGAGGCCACAGCAGTGAGAGGCCCGTGTACCGCAAAAAAAAAAAAAAAAAAAAAAAAAAAACAGGTGACAGAACAGCATGTGTCGTCTGATCTCACTCAGGGTAGAATTGCATACGTGGAATCTATTTGTGTATATTTATGCACGGAGAGAAGTCGGGAAGGACGTTCACCAAAATGTTATGTGGTTATCTCTGGATAGTAAAATCTGAGGTGATTTTTACATTTTTCTTTGAACTTTTCCATATTGTCTGAATTTTTTGCAATGAGCATATGTATCCTTTTTTACAAAATGATAAAGCTGCTTTCAAAAGAAAAAAAAAAAGTATACGTACATTAAGAAAGAATGGTGGAGGTGCCTTATGAAGGGCTCAACCCCAGGCCAGGCACACCCAGCAGAAGGGGAGACAGGGCAATATGGGGCTGTCTCTCTGGTGTGGTCTGGGCACCCTCCGAGGCTACGAGGGAGGGGGGCATTTAGAGCCAGAGCCCCTGCGTCCCATCTTTTTCGGGGCACATCCTGCCTGTCCAGAGTGGAGTTTCTAAATAGGGATTTCCGCATTTGATTCTTCTGACATGCTTTACCGCCTCAGAGCTGTTTTGCAAAATTCATAGCGGTTTTCGCAGGCTCCAAGCTTCCTGGGACCAATTCCATTTTGAACAATAGCGGAGTGTCTGCTTGCTTGCGGGTGGGGTCGGCCCACCCCAGAGCAGCCTCCCAGCCCCTGTGAGCTGGGACTGTGGGGCTGAGTGTCAAGGCCACGGCATGAAAATACATGAGCTCGGCTTGCCCTTATCCTCACCCTCCTCCAGTCCAGTCGAGCATGGGGAAGGGGGAAGGCGGGAGGCCCTCTCCAGGCCCTCCTGTGCCCTGAGGCGACTCTCCCCCCAGGAGGTGAGGGAAACAAAGCCCTTCCCTACATCCCTCCCTTTCTACCTGCATCACCTCCTTCAGGTCTCCTTACCCAAGAACCACCTAAAACCCTGAGAAGCTAATTGACTTGGCCAAGCCAAGGTCACAGGGCTGGATAGTGGCAGGGCATGGGGTGGGGACCAAGACCCCTGCTGCTTGCCCTGTGCCTACCTTCATTTAAAAAGGCTTCATAGGGACTTCCCTGGCGGTCCAGTGGTTAGGACCCCGCACTTTCACTGCCGTGGCCCCGGGTTGAATCCTACCTTTGGTCAGGGAACCAAGATCCGGAAAGCCGAGTGGCGCAGCCAGAAAAAAAAAGGTTTGGTGCCCCATTCCTTAAAAGAAATCCGAGAGGTCCAGCAGCATGGTCATTACCCCCAGCTAAGCCACAAAGACCCCTTCGCTGGCCTCTGCGTCCTTAGCTCTGCCTTCCCTCAGTCGCGATCCCATACCCGGTACCCAGAGCAATATTTATAAAATTTACAAAACTCACCAGGTATTCCTCTGTTAAAAGCCTTCTATGGCTTCACATTGCCCCGGGTTGGGGGGCGGGGGCGGGGGATGCAGCGGGGGATGTCCTCAGCCTGATACTCAAGGTCTTTTATGATACGGCCTCTATCCCACTGCAACCACACTCGTCTCCAGCCTTCACTGAATTTACAACCCTCCCAGTCCTCCGTGCTGTCACATGTCCCTCCACTGTCTGTGCAGCCCCCTCCCCTCTCACATGGCTAATGTCCACTCCTGCTATAGGACCCAGCTCAGGGCTCACCATATTGGGGAAGTCGTCCTGAATTCTCCCTACAGACAACTTATTCAACAAATCTTCATTGAGCACCTGTTATGTACTGCCCCCCCCACCCCCATCATGGCATCGACTACACAATAGCGTCTGTTTCTGGAAGTTCCTTGAGGGCAGGAACTTATTACCAGGGCCCAGCTTTAATCTACTTCACAACTGTATGGTAATGGCCCAGATCATCAGCCCCATCTGATCTATACATCAGAAAACCAAGGATCCCTGGGCAGGCTTTAGACACGGGCAAGAAGAGGAAAGAAAAGGTTTCCAAAAATACAAAGCTGACCTGGCAACCCCCCACCGTCACTGCCTTTCCCCTGTCTTCCCCAAACATTCCACCTACTTACCCACCTACAGGCCCCTGCAGGGTTAGGCCTCTAGCTCTCTCTCTCCTGCATTCTCCCACCTCCCTAAGCCTTTTATAATTCTTCCCAGACTCCACTTTCTCTCTTGCTGCTGGGCTTTTGCACCTGATTTTTACCTCTTCCTACCACAGTCTTCTGTCTTATCTAACCAATTTCTGCCTGGTATCGATTTTGACTCAGCAACACCCTCTGGCCCCCTCCTCTCCCCTTCCTCCCCATTGCCTCGCTCAGGTTCACTGTCTCCGGGTTACCCCTCACCTCCAGTCCCCACCCCACTGCAGAAGCTAGAGTGATGTTTCTACTCTGACCCCGACTCTCCTTCTTAAAGGCCTTCATTGGCTCCCCGGTGCACTGGGTGATCTCCTCCAGCTACACCTCCTCAACTCCTACAACTCACTCCCCGTCTCCAGCCACCCCGAATGAGCCAGACAACTCCATGCCTGTGCTCCCTCAGCCTGGCTTGCTCTTCTCGCCTTCTTCATCTGACTCACTCCTACTCATCCTCCAAGACCCTGCCCAACAATCACCTCCTCCAAGAAGCCTTCCCTGACCCCATCCCACTCCATCTCCTGCTCAGGGCTAAATGACTTTCGTCCCAGCACCCTGTGCCATCACCGTCATGGCCTCAGAGTCACTGCCTATGTATGGGTTCCTCTCCCCACTCCATGAGCTCCTTGATGGCAAGGCATCCAGCGCCCAGTGAACATTTAGTATTGTCATTATGAGCAGGGTTGGATCATCAGTCCCGGTTTACAGATGAGGAAACTGAGGCACAGAGATGGGGAGCGACTCTCCCAAGGTCATAGAGCTGGCTGCACCAGGGCTTGAACCCAGATGTCACTGTTCCCAGTGGGCTATTCTTTCCACTGCATCACAACTTCATTTCAGAACCACTCTAGCAAGCATCTCACACACACACACACACACACACACACACACACACACACACATACATTTTAACATGTATAGGAATGCACTTGGGTATACCCAAACACATACAGAGACACACAAAACCCTACTAACACACAGATGCACAGACACAAATAGCAGACCCCATAGGCGTGCCTGATACACATGAACATTCATACATGAGCACCCACTGATATACACATATGAACACGAACATACATTTGTGCACATATGTACACACATGCGTAACCCACACAGATACATACTAACATGTACCCAGGCTCACATACATAAATGCATAGAGACATGCACAGACACAAGTCACAAATACACAGACCCGCAGACATGCACCTGGGCACACAAAGATGTACACACACACATTCAGAGATGTGCACATATAAAACCACACTCGTTATGTACTCACGCCCAGACCAACATGCAGGCACACATAGACACGGGGATGCCCTCATATACCACTCCTGTGCCCATACACAAGGACACGTGCATACTCACAGATCCTCACAAGAAGCAGCCCACGCACGGGCCAGCATCCACGGAAACACACACATGCAGACACACTTAGTGAACGGGAAGGTCAAACGGAGCTGTCTGCTAGGGGCGGGGGCCTGTCTGAGGTACCTAGGGGCGCTCACATTTTTGCAGCTCAGGAAGGCAGCTGACATACCAGCCCGGCTGTGATGATATTTTGCATAAATGCTAATGTATTAATTACCATGTACAGTACACAGAGCTGCCATTTAAAAGAAAAAGTTAAGACTTTTTAATTCAGAAGCCCCATGTGGGGTGGGGGTAGGGGGCCTGCCCTGCACAGTGGGTGGAAGCAGGCAGGGCAGCCGTTCCGCACCCACTGTCCCCGCACGTGGGTCCCGGCCTGTGGGCCTCCAGCCCAGGCTGCCCGGGGTCGGCCAGCCAGTCCTCTGCCTCAGGGGTCCGGGGGCTCCCTGGGGACCACGGCACATCTGGAGCCGTGATCTGGAAGAGGGGTAAGGAGAGTATGGAAGGCAAGTAACCCCTGAGCAACAGAGGGGAGGTCTTCTTGCGGGGAGGGGGGCGGCGCTGGGGCAGGATTCGGAGCCGAGATGGACAGCCAGCAGGATTCTGTGCTCCATGCAATTCATTCCCTGCATGGGAACCTGAGTGAGCTTTTAAACCAGTGCATCAGATTATATCGTGCCCTGGCTTTAATCTTTTCAAAGGCTTCCCATCGCTCTTGGAGGAAAGTTCACACTCCTTAAAAGAGCCTGTAAAGCCGGACATGAGCTGGCTTCTCTCTTACCTCCCGATGCCTCTGCTGGTCACGTAGCCAGCTCTCCCTCAGCCTCTCCAGGCTAGCTGTTCCTCATCAGCCAGGCCTCCGCTCCCCCCCGCACCTCTTAGGGGCCTCTCCCTTGACTGCCCCTGACCACCCCACCTAAAGGGGCCCCTCTCCCCCATCCCCTCTTTGTAGCACATCTCATTATTGCAACCCTCTTTGCTGATTTTTTTTGACTCGATACCATTCACCTCCCCCACTGTAAAGCGAGCTTTGGAAAGCCAGGACTTTGCAGACCTAGTTTCGTCACAATATCTCCCCGACCTTGGACAGGGTCTGACACTTAGTAGATGCTCAGCTAAAAGTCTGTTAAATGACAGCATGAGCTGGGATGAACAAGAGAGGCCCTTTGTGGCCAGCTCCACTCCAGGTGCTAAACCCAGGCAGCAGTGCCCTCTCTACCTGCCTGGCAGGACAGCCCTGGCTCCTCTACCTCCCACGGGGGGCTCACGGTCCAGAGCAGGACACCGAAGCCCAGGGCAGAAGGCATGTCCAGCATCACACGGCATCTTAGAGACAAGTATCCAGGCCTCCTGAGTTCTCCAGCCATCAGGCAGGAGAAGCCTCAAAAGGACGCTGTTTAAACAGCAGCAAGGAATAGCAATTCAGCCCTTTACCTTTGCCCCTCACTTTCACATCTGTTGTCTTACACGGGCCCTGCAAGGGAGGCATCATTTCCCCAATTTCAGAAGAAATTAAGGTTCCGAGACGTAAGTGACGCACCCAAGTTCTCTCAGGTTGTCAGAGGAGTCAGGATTTAAATCCATGTTTGCTACCCAATCCGGGGCTTCCTCAGCTGGACCATGAACCTTCTCTCCCCTCTGAGCCCTCAGGGATGCCGCTGGCAGCTGGAGCACAGGAGCGATAGGCCCCATCCTCCCAGGAGTCAGGAGAGCCAAAGAGGTCCTGCCAGGCAGGTGAAGAGGGAACCTGGCACCCATCTGGCTCACTCCCCAAACACAGGGTGGTGTCCTCAATCCACCCTCACCCTCACTCTCACTCCCACCCAGCTGCCAGCTCCCACCATTCTAGATGCTACATCTCTCCCAAACCCACCCTCTTCTCCCCAGGCCCACTGCCCTGCCCTAATCCAGGCTGCATCACCATCATGTCTCACACATACTCTTGTGACAGCCTCCAACCTGGATGCTCAGATCTGCCCTCCACCCAGCAGCCAAAGTGATCTTCTCTAAGTTCGAATCCTTTCTCCCTTCCCAATGACCTCCCCACTCCCTACCCCAGCTCCCCCTGCACTGCCCTCAGAGCGTTTGTAAAGGTGCATCATTGTTAAGAACCCGCACCACCTAAGTTCAAATCCTGACTCTGCCACTTACTAGCTGTGTGGCCTTGTGCAAGCCACATAACCCCTCTGTGCTTCAATCACCTAATCTGTAAAGTGGGAATAATAAGAGTATCCCCCTCCTAGGGTCATTGTAAGGAGGAAATGAGTTAAAATACACAAAGCGCCAAAAACAGTGCCTGGAATCTGAAAAACACTAGGTAAGAGTGTGCTGTTCTTTACAACTTTGGGCCTGTGATTATTTGACTTGTGTCTTTTTCTTTCATGAAATTATGAATTCCGTGAAGGGGCGTGGTAGGGGGGGTTGCTGGACTGGGATGGCCGCTCGGATGCTTCTTTGCCCACAGCTTGCGCCCCCTCTGCCTGCGGCCTTTGTTCTCCTTTCCCCTGTTCTGGCTGGGTGTTGGCCCGAGACAGAGGAGGAGGGCATGCCCTCGGCAGGAAATGCTGTCAGCCTCAGCGTTCCGGGCCTGATGAAAATGACAGGCGGCAGCCAGAGAGGACTGCTCCCCGCGGAGGGCCGGGTGGGGACTGTACCCTCCAGAGCCCCAAGTTCCCCAGGAGCTCCCACAGGGCCAAAGCTCCTTTTGTCCAGAAGGTCAGGAGCAGCTCGCCAGCTGTGGGGGAGGAGTTCCGCTGCCCCGCTGCAGCCAGCGGCCCAGATGTGCGTGTTTGCACAGCCGAGTCCAGGCTCTGAGGGAGCCTTGTTGAGCATCATGAAAGGGGGCTTGTGAGGAGGCAGACGGCCTCCGCACCCCAGCCTGCCCGCCTCCAGGACAGCAACCAGGAATGTAGCCCGCAGGAAGCCCTTCCTACCAGGCCTGCCAAGTGCCCTGCTCCCGCCTGAGGAGTCGGGCCACCGCCACGAGCAGGTTCAACCTGCCAACTGCAGACTGGATGTCTGGGTTCTGACCCTTCCTCAGTTTCCTCTTCTGTAAGTTGGGGAGAGGCCCCGACCTCTCCCTCCAGTGAGGAGTATGGGAAGCTCACAGCCTTACGGGCAGAAGAGCAGGAAGACCAGAAAGAATGTTCACCTCCATGAACCTCAGTTTTTCCAACTGTAAATGGGGATGATGTCTACTGCCTGCTGGGGTTGTCCTAGGGATGAAATGCCACAATGGGAAGGAAGGACCAAGCATGTGCGGACACATAGTAGGTGCTCAATAACTCTGAGTTCTCTTTCTCCTTCTCTGTTCACCAGGCTCCAAAACAGGGACGCTGAGGCTGCCTCTCCTCGCCCTGTCCCAGAAGAACTGCTGCCTAGAGGCCCTCACACCAGGCATCTGCCACGCCGCTGGGTGGCCTGTGTGCCGGGCACATGACTCCATTTCCAGGTAGACGAGTCTCTGCCCCCCACTCAGTCCCTGGGCAGAGCTGGGCTCCCGCCCCCGCTGGTAGCTGTGCACAGTGGGTCTTCGATGTCCAGGTACAGCCCATCCTTGGGCCTCGTCCAGCCCTGGGCAGGGTAGAGCTGGGCTCAGCTGCTTTGCCGGGTAGAGCTGTCCTGAGCATAGTTGGCCGCTGGGCCATGCTAGTTTCTGGACACAGCTGATCCCTGGAAAGTCTCTGGGCACAGTCAGGCTCCCTGCAGCCAGTGTCTGGCATAATCAGCCCCTGGGCAGGGTAGCCCCCGGGTCCACTCAGCCCTCAGGCAGCCACAGTAGGCAGAGTCAGTCCCTGGGCACAGATGAGCCCCGGACACAGGGGGTCCTCAAAGGGTCTCTGAGAACAGCCGTTCCCAGGCTCAGTCAGGCTTCCGGCACCGTGGATCCCTGGGCACAGCATTTCCATGGGCACGACCAGTCCCTGGACAGAGCCTGTTCCTGGACATGGTCGGCCGACTGTGGCACTGTCTGTCCCCAGGCACGGTCAGCAACCGGCCGGCGCTGCAGTCGATCCCCTGGGCACAGTCAGTCTTGGGACAAAGCAGACCCCTGACACAGTCCATTGAGACCCGAATCCTTGATTAACATGCATAGACCCCTCACCCCACTCTTCTGTGGCCCCAGTCCCTCCGCAGAGGACCTGGAGAACTGGGACCCACAAAGGGAACTGGAAGTACCCTCTGGGGTCCCCAGAGCCCCGGCATGGCCTGCTTCTCGGCAGGGTCAGAGAACAGTGCAGAGAGAGCTAGGCCTGGAGAACAAGGGAACTAGTTCTCTGGAGCAGAGTTTGCCTTCAGTGCACATGGTAGAAAGGGCCTGGCCTGGAGGCAGGAGCCCCTCCTCATTACTCTGCTCCCTCACCACGTACAGAATGGACCACAGGTCTGCGGAAGGAGCACACTGGCCTGCTACCGAATCTCCGCATGACAGTGGGTAAGTGAGTTTGCCAAGTTTCTTCTAGTTCCAAGAATATAAATTCCCACCCAGGTGGCAGTCCTGTAATCTAACCAACATACTCAAAGCCTTAGGCGCGGCTCTAACAGGGAACGGGGAGGTGGCCGGTCTCGGCAGACCCTCCGCTCCAGGACACGGCTGATGCTGGATTTCCGACGCTTCCTGGGTCTGATCAGTCCCGCAGGTCCATCACCACCCGGTGCAGCTGGGAACAGAGCAGCAAGCCCAGGGCAGGGGTCCAGCCTGCACGGAGGCCCTGTTCCCCAGGCCTGTTTGGTGCTCATCCCCCTCAGCCTGCATTATTCTCTGAAGGGGGCATGGCTTCTGCAGGATGATAACGCAGTGTGGCATCCCATTAGCCAGCACCTGCCCTCCCTGCCCACCTTCCTCCCACAGCCCTCACGCACATCAATGTTTAACTGAATTGCCAATGTCGTAGTGCCAGTCACATCTGTTTCAGGGTCTGGGGATGAAGTGAGCAGGGCCCGCCAGCCTCCCACGACAGGGGGCACCACCCACACAGGAGCCTTGCCACCCCAGACAAGCCCTGCCGCCCAGGCACAGCTCTAGACCGGCACATTCGGATCCCCCAGGTTTGCACGTTTCAAAAGAAATTGAAGGAAGTGTCTAGTTGTAGGGCAGGAAACGGCGGGAGGAGAGCATGTGGTGAGGGGATTCCACAGGCACAGAGTGGGGGGGGACTTGGGGAGGGGCGCCCTGGCAGCGCTGACCAAGGCAGGGCTTGCCAGCTGACGTCGTCCAGCCGTAGACCCCCTAGGCTCCAAGGGCAGCCCATGCAAGGTTAATAATTTACTTATGCTCTCTTTCCCACTGGTGTCCCAACCAAAGCCATCCAACCAGGGAGTCCAAGAGAAGAGCATCCACAGGGAGTCGGAACTCTAAGGCTGAAAGGGAAGTCAGCCTAAAGAGACAGACTTAAACTAGGTCAATCCAGTTCAGGCTGGTCCCAACTGGCTGCAACTCGATCTAACTGATTCGAGCTGGCTCGAATCAAACCAGACTTGTTGGGGCCAGCTTAGAATGTGTGGAGCTGGCCAAGACTGGATGGAGCTGAATCAAACTTGTTGTGACCAGCTCAACCCACTAGAGCCACTGGAAGGCCAACAATACAACACGTGTCCTTCGTGCTAGCCTTTGCTGGGTATATCTTTATTTCTCCCTTCCTCTTAAAACTTTCTGGATCCTTTTGTTTTCAGTATGTATTTTGTACACAATGTTTTAGTCCACATCACATCACATTCGAAGGATACGTGACACCTACGTCATCCCTGCCGCTAAGGTGATTACATGGGTAAGTGCAAGAGCTGTCAACTACCTGGGTTCAGGTCCCCACACCTAGCTGGGAGATCTTGAGTTAAGTTACCTAATCTTGCTTACTCGTATCTGTAAAAAAAAGTCATCTCATTATAGGACTTGCCTCACAGAGGATGGTTTTGAAAATTGAGACTATGTATATATATTAGCAATATGCCTGGCACATAATAACCACTTAATACATTTTATTCCTATACTATTATTATTCCTTGGCTCTCACATCATATAACACAGCCTCAGATGACCAGGACTCAGACTCCTGCACTACCTCTTCCTTAGTGCGTGAACCTGAATAATTCACTTAACTTCTTTTTTTTTTTTTTTGCGGTACGCGGGCCTCTCACCGCTGTGGCCTCTCCCGCTGCGGAGCACAGGCTCCGGACGCGCAGGCTCAGCGGCCATGGCTCACGGGCCCAGCCGCTCCGCGGCATGTGGGATCTCCCCGGACCGGGGCACGAACCCGCGTCCCCTGCATCGGCAGGCGGACTCTCAACCACTGCACCACCAGGGAAGCCCCACTTAACTTCTTTTATGCCTCAATTTTCCCAGCTGAAAATGAGGGTACTAATGCCTGCCCCAAGGGTTGTTTTGAGGATTAAATAAAATGAACCACATAAAGACTTAGCACCATGCCTGGGACATAGTAAACAGTATTCCATACATGTTAGCTATGATTATATTAATGACCAACACTTAAATGATGTTAATTCTGTGCTAAATGTTTTATGTATATGAGCTCAATTAATCTCATGACAACGCTGAGAGGTAGGTGCTACTATTATCCCCATTTTCAAGAGAAGAAACTGAGGCTCAGAACATATTACAGTGCCTGGTGATTCTGAAATATTTTAGGGAGGAAAGGAAATTGTACATTTGTCAATGTGGAGGGCAGTGAGGAGAGGACAAGTCTTAGGAGGCAGGCAGTGATTAAAACGAGGTTGGGCTTTGAAGTCAAGCAAACCTGGACTCAAGTCTCCAGCTCAAACACTCTCTAGGCCTCAGTTTCCTCATCTGTCAAATGGGAATAACAATCCTTGTCTCATGGAATTGTGAGGATTAAATGAGATATCAATTATAGCTTGGAAATAGTAGGTGCTCGAAAAATGTAAGCTTCCTCTCTTTTCTTCCTCCCAAGGACATTAGGCATTCAAAGTGGTGTGCATCTACTATTCACAATAGCCAAGACATGGAAACAACCTAAATGTCCATTAACAGAGGAATGGATAAAGAAGATGTGGTACATATATACAATGGAATACTACTCAGCCATAAAAAATAACTAAATAATGCCATTTGCAACAACATGGATGCAACTGGAGATTATCATACTAAGTGAAGTAAGTCAGAAAGAGAAAGACAAATACCATACGATATCACTTATATGTGGAATCTAAAATACGGCACAAATGAACTTATCTACAAAACAGAAACAGACTCACTGACATAGAGAACTGACCGATGGTTGCCAAGGGGGCGAGGGGAGGGATGGACTGGGAGTTTGGAGTTAGTAGATGCAAACTACGACATATAGAATGGATAAACAACAAGGTCCTACTATACAGCACAGAGAAACGTATTCAGTATCCTGGGATAAGCCATAATGGAAAAGAATATAAAAAAGATTGTATATATGTTTATAACTGAGTCACTTTGCTGTACAGCAGAAATTAACATAACATTGTAAATCAACTATACTTCAATAAAAAATAAAAAGAAAAATGAAAACACAAAGTGGTGTGCGTCTGCACAGTGACATTTGTCTGGAGTGATCTTTGGAGGACATCTGCCTATGTGTACTGTCCATCTCTAATGTGGCATCAGTGCAGAGGCCACACTGCCCACCCCCCACCCCCACCCCCCGCACACTGAACACCTGCCAGCAGAGTGACATGGTTCCTCACTCTCCCGTCTCCTTGCCCAGGTTTCTGCTGGAATCAAGCAGAGTTGTACCAGAGGAACCAGCCGGATAGATGTAACAAGCTGCACCTCAGACCAAACATATCTGTTGAGTGAATACCAGTGAGGAAGGGGAGGGATGCGCGGGGCTATGAGCATCCTTGGAGGGATGCTACCGTATGGCTGGGTCCAGGATGTCTGGCCCTGAACCCAGGAGGGCATACTTGATCCTGCATCTACGAAATCCTCCCCCTGTGGCCACCTTGGGCTGAGCCCCTTCCTGGATGATCCCCCTCTCTGCTCCCCACCTGGACAGATGGGGCAACAGTATCTCCTGACCCTGCTGACGAGGATAACGACATCTGGCAACCATTTATAATACAACGTGCCAGACTTTATAAGATACATGATTACGTCCTCAATTACTACAAGCCCCATTCTGAGAGACTGGGACTTCTATCTCTATTTGACTAAAATCCATAGAGGTTAAGTAACCAACCAAGGGGACACAGCTGGTCAGCAAGGGAGCTAGAGATTTGAGTCCACACTGCGTCATTCCACAGAGGATATTTTCCGCCTCCATCTTGATGGACTCAGAAGTTCCTTTTCTCACTCCCTTCCTTTTGCAAAGGTTAATGCCCTTTGTGTGGTAGACTGGGCCCTGGTCGAGATATAAAGAAGAAAACATGCTCAGTAACCTTAAGGAGCTCAAAGTTAATAAATCAGTATCACCACAAGGTCTGACTGAGGAGGGATGGGCTTCACATGAGGTATTAGTCACTACGCCGGTAATGGGATGGGCTTGGAGCCCAACGTGAGTAGGCAGCATGACGGGCCTGTTAGTGGGGTTTGCTAGGCTGTGCTACAGTAACAGCAACCACTACAGCAGAAATGTCAGTGACTTAACACATGCAAGTTTATTTCTGCTCACGCAAAGTCCACTGTGGGCCCAGCATCTCTTCGTGTCCGCTCCCTCTCCAGTGGTGACTCAAGGATCCAGGCTTCCTGTGTCCAATACCATCTGGAACACATGGCTTCCAAGTCACCATGGCCAGGAAAAAGAAATGTCACTCACTGGCTCTTAAATGTTTCATTCCAGAGTGTCACATATAACTTCAACTCACAGACCACTGACCAGATTGGTCACGTGGCCCTGCACGGACACAAGGAAGTTGGGAAATACGGGGAGGACATGAATTCAGTAAGAAGTAAATGTCTCTGCCATAGAATGAAGTTATTCGTCCAGCTGGGCTGCGTCATTAAAGGTCTAATATCCAACCTGAAGGAGCTGATGGTTCTCTTCAGCAATACCACTCTCGAACTGTAACTAGAGTGCCGTTCTCCAATTTTAGGCGTTGTATTTTCAGAGCCTCCCAGACACATGGGATTCCCAATAAGAGAAGAGACCAAGTTGAAAAGGGGATTTGGAGTCTACTCTGTGAGTAAGAGTTGAAAAGATGTTTGGCCTGGAAGAGGTTAGGCCTCTGATTTCTAATTTCAGATTCCTTAAGGACTGTCATGGGACAAAAAGAATGAAACTGCTCTGTGGAGCTCCTTGATGCAAAGCCCAGACCAATGGCAGTTACATAGACAATTCCAAGGGGGACAGTCAGAGCGGAGCACTTTTGAAAAGACTGCCACAGGAGAGAGTGAATTCCCTGTTGCAGAAATATGCAAGCAGAGTCCAGAAAGCCATTTGGTTCGGACGCTTTGGAAGAATTCAGGTATTTGAAGGAGTTGAAATAAACATACAATAGGAGTCCTTACAGATAGAGTTCAGACAGCAGAGGTAGAGAGCACAGCTCATTCAGACTCAGCTTGGTGTCACGAGGCATCAGGAAGGACGCCAGCCCTTAGAGCCCCTATTAGGTTAGGCTAGACTTCGCCACAATAACAGCAACAACAAAAAGCAAAAGTTTCATGGTTTAACAAACACAGGTTTATTTCTCTGGGGCAGGATGGACTGTCCAGACCTTTCCTCCCTGGGCTCCTTCTCCCCACTGCTTCTCCGGTAAGAAGCTCTGCCGTCTGGGTGCCTCCCACTCTCAGGGACACTTATGAAGGACACCCAACGCGAAAACAAATAAAAGGAAATCACCGCATCAGAGCTATAAGTAATAATCAATAATTCAAAGCCTTGATAAAGTCTTGCTGGAGAGCGCTTCAGAGAGAAGGCACGGGCTGAGTTTCATGGTTAATTCAATGTCAATTAGCTGATTGCTAACTTCCCTCCAGCGAAATCGCATGCAGTGCAGGGGAGAGAAATCAAACGTGCTCTCGCTTTAACAAGTCTGGAGTTTCAATCATTCATCTCTGGCCGCAGGCTCAGAACCAGTGCCAACAGACATTCCTTCACAGCTGTATCAACTATTTCTGCATGTCACTGTTTTCTCAGCTGCCCTTAACTGTCCCAGGACTGTCTCTGAGAACCATGGCTACTTGAAATCCAAAGTCACGAGAGCAGCTTTCTGCTTCCCGGAAGGTATAGGACCCACAGCTCCTGAAACTCAGTTTCCCCCTGATGATCTCTTCCTCCAAGGGATACTGTGATCAGTTAATGTGACAAAGCGTGTAAAGTGAACGGCAGAGAGATTGGTATATAGTAGGTGCTCAATTGGGTAGTTTCTTCTGCCCTTGCAAATCCTTAGATGGCTACTTTGCTTGCCTTCAAGCCCCTGTAGAGGCCACGCCTCCTTCAGCACCATGGCCAGAGTCTCTGCCCAGAGACTGAAGATGGGAGAAGAGGATTGGGAAGAGGAGATGCTGCTGGGCTCAGAGCTGGGGGTTAAGTGTGGAAATCAGTGTGAAGGGATCCTGAGGACCAATGAAGCCCACTGCTTCCCTTTGCATAGGAGGAAACAGGCCGGAGAGGGCAAAGGACTTCACCAGAATCGCAAAGATGCTGGGTCTCCAAGCTCATCATCTCCGTATCTCATGCTGTCCCACAGGAGGAGAGGTTGGGATTCTGGGTCCCCTTCGCCTTCCTGGTAACCCCTAGCATGTTGAAGACACAAGAGGAGAGTTACTGGCGTACAGGGAGACCTCAGGAAGAGGCTACCTGGAGGAATAGATGGCTGCAGGAGACCTGGGCTCTCCCTGGGGGTTCAGCCCTAATCCAGAGTCCCTGGAAAGTGTCCTTTGCTATCTCTCCTCTCCACAGTTCTGAGCTGGGACTTGAATCAATCATTCACATGCCTAGCACAGTGCACAGCAGTAGGAGGGTGGGGAGAGGCTCCCTACACACATCCAGCACCTTCTCTTGGCAGGCAGACATACATATCTCTCACAAGTCCGTAGCATGATGTGATGGCTAATTTTCTGTGTCAGCTTGACTGGGCTAAGGGGTGCCCAGATAGCTGGAAAAACATTATTTCTAGGTATGTCTCCGAGGGCGTTTCCAGAAGAGATTAGCATCTGAATCGGTAGACAAAGTAAAGAGGATCACCCTCACCAAGGTGGGTAGGCAACTCCCAATCCTGAATAGAAGAGAAAGGCAGAGGAAGGGTGAATTCTTTCCCCGTTTAAACTGAGACATCCATCTTCTCTTGCCCTCAGACATCAGTGCTTCTGCTTCCCAGGCCTTCAGACTTGGCCTGGGACTTAACACCAATGGCTCCCCCAGTTCTCAGGCCTCCAGGTTTGAACTAGAACTACACCACTGGCTTTCCTGGGCCTCCAGCTTGCAGATGGCAGATGGTGGAACTTCTCAACCTCCACAGTCATGTGGGCCAATCTCTCATAATAAATCTCTCTCTCTCTCTCTCTCTCTCTCTCTCTCTCTGTATATACAGATATAGATATAGATATAGACACAGACATAGACATAGATATACCTGTATCTATCCTATCGTCCTGTTTTTCTGGAGAACCCTGACCAATAAACACACCCATAGCTTGTGGACTGTGCCCGGGTGTGCAATGACCACAGATATTTTGTCCTGTGCAAGACTGAGGATGTTCCTTCCATGACCCGCTGGTCCCCTCCCCTTCCCCTAGGAGTTGAGGAAGGCAATTCTCTCCAGTCTCCTCTATCACAGGCCACTCTTGGGCTGAAGACTGACGCTGGGCCCAGCAAGCTGACTCGTGAGCCCTCCTCAGTAGAGATCTGTACGGTGTTTGTTTTTCAAAGAAGAGTGACGAACCATAATTTTTGGTCTCTGTTAGGCAGTGTAGCTTGACAGTGAAAACCTACGATCATAGACACGTGGGTTTGAATCCCAGCTCCACCACGTCCTAGCCATGAGACACTGAAAAAGCTATTTAACCTCTCAGAGCCCCAGTTTCTTCATTTATAAAATGAGCATAATGATAGTACCACACTTATAAATAGTTGAGGGGATTAAATGAGACAACTCATGCAAGTGCTTCACACGGTGCCCCGTACAGAATAAGTGTTTCATAAATAGCAGTGATCTTCCTTTAGTAAAAGTTTCTTTTGGAAAAATGCCAAGCCTCAAGGGCATCCCAGAAGTCTGTCCACAGCAGAATTAGTATGAAAGTACTCAAGGGTATCCTGGGCCCCTCAGACCTCCCACCTCAGACAGTGTGAGGCTCAGTCTGCGGCAGGCGGTCAGGGATTCCCTCCCCACTGCCTCTCTCCTGGACAGCATCTTTCGCAGAGGCAGTGTTTCTCCGTGCCTCCAGCGTGCACCAGGCATCCGGTCCTCCATGGCACACAGTCCTTGCTGCCCTGCAACATCACCACCTCCTCCCCTTGCGTCGTCAGCCCTAGAGGAGGTAAGGGCTTCAGACTACTGGCAGCCTCAAGGGTCTCAGCATCTCCTGTCGCTTCCTAAACCCCAGCCGTGCCTTACAAGCAGCCCGTCCACTGCAGTCTCTGTGTGTAAAGCATCTGAGGTGAATTCTGTGTCCTGCCAGGACCCTAACCAAACACTCCTCAACCCACCCAAACAAAGGGGATGCTCTTTGGCATTCTTGGTATCTCTCACCTTCTCTCTCCTACAAGTTCTCCTGAACACAACGGGGGAAACACTGAGATTGCTTCTGTCACTTTCCTTAGTGGAGACCACCCCAGGGTGCTGGGGGTGGGGGAGGGGTACTTACTGTTACACACACACACACACACACACACACACACACACACAGAGAACCAATAGCCCCTCTCATCTTCCTCACAGGTCGGGGAGAACTCGGGACAGGTTGGAACTCAGCATCAGAAGAGCCGGGTTATAGCACCCTTTTGCCACAAACAAGCTAAAGAATTTGATAACCTCTATTTCCTCCCATATAACATAAAGAAACTCACACTTCTTCCCAAGCTGTTAGAGGATCTGGTGGGTTGAGGGATGCGGATATGGTCTGTAAACTATAACCATGACATAGGGGTGAGAAATTATTACTGAGTTCCCACAGGAGCCTCCAGGGCTCCTGCCCCCTCCAAGCTGCAAGGCACGTCGGGGAAAGGATGGCAGGCCTACAGGACAGCCAACATCTGGTACCCAGGGCTGCTCCCTGCCCCACGGACAAGGAGGAGCCACTTCTTTCCAAGGACATCAATATCCCAAGTGATATTGACATTGAGGTTGGAGCAGGAACTGGGCTGAAAATGGGAATGAGGCAGTGAGTGAAATTCGAGCTGGGGTTAGATTTAGGATGGGAGCTCAGGCTGGAGTTGGTGGTAAAGTTGGGGTTGAGGTCTGGTATTGAGGCTGAGGTCAGGTTGGATCTGTGTTTGAGTTGGGGCTGAGATTGAAGCTGATTTCAAGATGGATGTAGGGCTGAGGTTAAGACTACATCATGCGGTTGAAGCTACGATGGGCTAGAGTTGAGGCTGAGGTTAGAGCTGCGGAGGGGGTTGAGCTTGGGGTTGAGGTTGGCGTTGGAGATGGGTTAAAGGTTGAGGCCAGGGTTGGACTCTGAGTTGGGTCTGGGACTGAAGGTGGAAGGCGGGTGGAAGCTGAGTCTGCCCTGAGTTGGGGTTTGGGCGTGAGGTTCTGGAATCCTCCCTGCCCGTGCAGGCCGCACTGGGCTTTGGGAAACTAACTAACCTGCCCAGTGGAGGTGTTGACATAGCGACATCTCCTCCTTTGCCTCTCTGGGGTGACTTTATCCGTTCATTTATTATTTCATTCATCCATTCAGTAACAAATTTATTGCTCACCTGTTATATGCTGAATACTGTACCCAATGCTGGAAATGCCCTGTAAGCCAAGCAGATGTGGCTACCTCCATCGAGCTTATGTTTTAAAAGGGAGGAAAGCCAGTAACCCAACAGTCACAGAACTAAAGCCTAATTACAGGAGTGCAAAGGGCTGTGAATGAAAGGCCCAGGGAGCCATGTGACAGCACAGCAGATGAAGGGTCATGGAAGGCCACTGGATGTGATGAAAGCTCCCAAAGTGGTTCAGAGTTCATATGGGGGAAACAGATAACAGAGGGATTGACTCCAGCTAGGAACCAAGGAGTGCTTCCTAGAAGTGGTGGCACTGTGCTAAGTTCTCCGTAGTCTCCTCCACCCATGAAGCTGGGAGGCAGTGGGTGCAATGGACTTGGAGTCAGATAAATCTGACTGGGCCCTAACCAGACTATCAAGGTAGAAACCAGCTGAGCTGTGTACCTTGCGCAAGTAACTTACCCTCTCTGAGCCTCCATCCCATTCTTTTAAGATGGAGATGGTAATTCCTACTTTGTGGGGCTTGTGTGAGGATTCAAGACGAGGTGTGTAAGGATCCCGGCATACACGAAGTGCTCAGTTCACGTTAGCGCCTTTCCCTTTTCCAGGGCGAGGGGGAGAGCAGGAGGTTGCCGCAAGTAGCCTACACCCCGCAGGCGACCACTTGGGGTCCAGGTCTTCAGGATCAAGCTGTCACCCCTGCAGGCCCAGGCATGATTTTTCCCTGGAGTTCACACTCCCCAGAAGGGAGGCATGATTTACACAGCCATCGGGACAACTCCAAATTGGACTAAAACCTAATGACTGGAAACGAGACGAGTAATGAAATTCTACGCAGAAAATTTACAGGGGAGATTTATTAGGTGGGTTTTATTTACGAGGCTGAGCACTTAGGGCTATGGGGTGGGGTGTGGCATTGGACAAATAAATTCAGTCCACACACTCCCAACCCAGATATCACCTGCCCTGGCACTACCTCCACTCAGTGATCCTAGACTCTGGATAGGTAGGAGACCCCTGCAGCATCTCCTGTGCCCACTGAACTCACAACACCACCCCCCGCCAGGCTTTGCCTTCTTCGCCACCTCATCCCTGTATTGCCAGCCTCTCCAGACCCTGCCTTTCTCCCTATCTTTGGGAAGACAGCTGTATCGCCCTTGGGCTGGCTTTGCCTGGAGGCTGGACCTCAGGAACACAGAGGGCAGCGGCTGGAAAGCAGGAGCGCCAGGAATGGCCAGTCCAGTGGTTAGCATCTAATGAACCTGCCCTTGGAATAAGTGTTCCCTGAGGCAGAAAAGGAAGCAGAAACCCGAAGAGAAGGATGGTGCCATTCCAGAACGGCAGTGCCCTTAGGCAGGACCTTCTTGTGGTCAGAACAAGGGAGCTGCTGGTAGGAGCCTGGAAGGGAAATCCAGGCAATTTTGTACTGCACCAGGGTCTCCAAGAAGCCAAGGACCTAGACAAGGGCTGCAAGACTGTTTTTAGCTACAGAAAGTGGAGCCCCCTCCTGCTCCCTCCCCGCAGAGCTGTCCCTCTCCCAGGACATAGGGATCGGCTACTGGCCCTCATTGCGCTCTGCATGCCTCCTCCCCCATCACTCTCACTTGCCCCTTCTTTCTTCCACCTACTTCTTTTGGCTCCAATAACTCTTTGACCTATTTTTTCCGTCAGTCACCTCATTCCAAGCACACTGACTTCTTTGTTGTTGCTCAAACACTGCCCAGCAAGTTCCTGCCTCAGGACCTTTGCACTGCCTGGAATGCTCTACCCCCAGTGAACAGCATGGCTTGCTCCCTCACTTCCTTAAAAGTCACCTTCTCAGAAAAGTCGGACAGGTTCCTGACCCATCAAAATGTCAACCTCCCCCTGGACTCTTCTTATCCCCCTTCTCTGCTTTATTTTTTCTCCTTAGCCTGCATCACTAAATACTTTATATTTTATTTCCTTATCTTGTTTACCGTATGTCTCCCCCCCACACTAGAACATAAGCTCCAAGAGAACAAAGGTTTTGTTTTGTTTTGTTTTTCTGTTTTGCTCACCACTGTAATCCACAGCTCCGTGCACAGGGTCTGGCAGATGGAAGGCACTAGAACAAACTTTGCTGGCTGATTGAGCCTGGTCTCAAATAACCACACTGCCCCTTAGGGAGCAGCATACATAGCAGTATGTACCATGTGCCAGGCACTGTGTCAAAGGCTCCCGTGATCACCTCCGTGAGGGGCTCAATTCAGCAAATGACCTCAGTACTTGCTTCTGTGCCAGGTACTGGGGCACCAGATGAATCAGACCCAGGCTCTGCACTCCAGTAGCTTCCAGTGTGGGGGGCAGGAAAGACCCAGACTCGGGAAGAGTAGTTTTGTGTGTTCAATGCACAGGCCCTGGGAGACTGATGAAAAGGAAGTCAGCCAGGGAAGCCTGGAGTGCCAGGGCAGCGAGAAAGATTCCAGCAGGGGGCACCCTACAAGCGGCCCTCACAGCCACGCAGAGGTAACATAGGAACCAGCAGCACAGGCCACGGGGCCAGGTGTGGGTTTCAGCTTTGTCATGTACCCACCTCAGATGTTCCTCAGCCGCTCTGTGCCTCAGTTATTTACCTCATCCGTAAAATGGAAATAACATAGTGCCTACTCTCAATTTAAACAGCATCATCAGGGCTTCCCTCGTGGTGCAGTGGTTAAGAATCCGCCTGCCAATGCAAGGGACGCGGGTTCGAGCCCTGATCCAAGAAGATCCCACATGCCGCAGAGCAACTAAGCCTGTGCGCCACAACTACTGAGCCTGCGCTCTAGAGCCCACGAGCCACAACTACTGAGCCCACGCACCACATCTACTGCAGCCCGCACACGTGGAGCCCATGCTCTGCAACAAGAGAAGCCATCACAGTGAAAAGCCCTCACACCACAACAAAGAGTAGCTTGCGCTCGTCACAACTAGAGAAAGCCTGCACATAGCAACGAAGACCCAACACAGCCAAAAATAAATAAATAAATTTATTTATTTTTAAAAATAAATAAACAAATTTATTTATTTAAAAAAAATAAATAGGGCTTCCCTGGTGACACAGTGATTAAGAATCTGCCTGCCAATGCAGAGGACACAGGTTCAAGCCCTGGCCCAAGAAGATCCCACATGCCGCAGAGCAACTAAGCCCGTGCACCACAACTACTGAGCCTGCGATCTGGAGCCCGCGGGCCACAGCTACGGGGCCCGCATGCCACAACTACTGAAGCCCGTGCGCCTAGAGCCCATGCTCCACAACAAGAGAAGCCACAATGAGAAGCCCGCGTACTGCAACAAAGAGTAGCCCCCGCTCGCCACAACTAGAGAAAGCCCACGCACAGCAACAAAGACCCAACACAACCAAAAACAAAAAAATAAATAAATTTAAAAATAAATTTTAAAAAATAAATAAAATAAAAAGCACCATCAAAATTTATATTTACAGAATATAAATACAGAATACCCACCCTCCCTACTCAGCCATAAAAAATGAATGAAATCTTGCCACTTTCAGCAACATGGATGGACTTGGAGGGTATTATGCTGAGTGAAATAAGTCAGACAGAGAAAGACAAATACCGTATGATATCACTTATATGTGGAATCTAAAAAATACAACGAACTAGTGAATATGACAAAAAAGAAGCAGACTCACAGATACAGAGAACAAACTAGTGGTTACCAGTGGGGAGAGGGAAGGGGAACAGGGCAATATAGGGGTAGGGGATTAAGAGGTACAAACTATTATGTATTAAATAAGCTACAAGGATATACTGTACAACACAGGGAATATAGCCAATATTTTATAATAACTATAAATGAAGCATAACTTTTAAAAATTGTGAATCACTATATTGTACACCTACAACTTATATAATATTATACATCAACTATACTTCAATAAATTAAAAAACGAAAAAAAATATATAGTGCCTACTCACTGGATAGCTGTGAAGATGAAATGAAGTGAATTTGCAGAGCTCTTCACACAGACGGAGAACATAATTAATAAGCACACTGTAAACGTTAGCCATTATTATTACTGCTTTTATTTATTGCTATTGAAAATTAACAGGCAAAGGGGAAGAGAAAAGAATTCCAAGGAGCAGGCTGGGCAGTGGCTAAAGGCAGAAGTACAGGCATGTTCAAGGTTAGAGCAGAGCCTTCCACACCCATCTCAGAGCTGTGCTTAGTAAATGTCTAACAACTGGCTCTGGGGGTGGGGAACCCTGATTTGCAGCATTTGCCGATTTCTGTGGGGTAAATACTCCCACCTCATTTCAAACTACCTATGTGACGACACTGAATGAGAAGTCGAAAGAGAGGCACAGTTGGCACCTGCAGGCCCATATGCATGATCTCCAGCCTGCAGCTTGGCTCAGAGGATATGGCTTCTACCTACCCTGATCCTTGACAGGCCTGGCTCTGTCTATCCCCTGTCCTCGGCCCTCAAGTTGGGCTCTAGAAGGGAAAAGGTTAGGCATGGGGTGGGGGCCAGGGAGAGACCTGCTAGGACGTGGCCTGAGGTCCTATGTGGGGCCAGACTTCAGAGATCCTTGTCTCTGGGAATCTTGGGAGCCAATGTCTCACACACACATACACACACGCACGCACATACACACACACACACACACATTTACACACCACTGAATTCTCAGCCCTGAGCCCTGGGGCCACTTGGGTATGGGTATCTCTGCCTCTAGGGAGGCCAAGGTGATTTGAGCCCTTGGTATCCTAGGTGAAGTGAGGGACAGGGCCCTTCCCAGAGGCACATGTTCCAACCTCCCACATGAATTCCCTTCAGAGGCCCTGGTCCCCTCCTGCCGGTTCACATGGGGGAAGTTCTAGAAACCAACTTCAGAGACTTGGGGCTGGGCCAGCCCCCGCAGATCGGCTCTACTGGTGGGGAGGGGCCCTCAAAGCTCCAGGGTTTGCCACCTTGCTCCCTCCCTCCCACCCACCCTCCCCAGCAGGTTATCAGCGTGAAAACAGGAAGGCTGGCAGTGCTATTAATAATACATGAAGCTGCTCTGCCCTGATCAGGCAGGCAGAAGCAGAGGCAGCTCCAGCCCCAGGGAGGGAGAAAGCCAGGCTGCTGGGGGCCTACCTGGCTGAGTGGCGGGCAGGAGTGGAGGGGGGCCCTCTCTTCCTTCTCCCATTTGTTTTGTGCATGGCCAACACTCAAGGCCAGGTGCCGGTACTCCCTCTAGTTTGCTGAATGTCATTTCCCTCCTTAGCTGCTGCCTGGGTCTGGCAGAAGCAGCAACCAACACAGACAATCTTCCAGCCTGGGATGCAGGAGACCTGGCCATAGAGGGCCAAGGAACAACCCAATCTTTGGTGATCAAACAGATGTGGGTCTGAATCCCAGCCCAGGCCCACCTACTGTGTGACTTCAGACAAATCACTTTACCTCTCTGAACCTCTGATTCTTCATCTGCAAAATCAGAGACTACAGAGGAAAGAGAGGGAATAACAAAAGAATAGACGTGAAACCGCTGGCATACAGCAGTCGTTCAATAAATGGTAGTTGGGTATTATCATTTCTATGAGTCTGAACTTGGGCAAGCTTCTTCCTTCCCTGGGCCTCAGGCTTGCCATCTATAAAATAAGGGTGTTGAACCAGGTAATCTTGAAGAGCCTTCCAAGTGCCAGTCGGATATCCATGACTACAGGGTGAGAAATCCCAGACTAGAGATGGGCTCTCAGAAGCCCCCAAGACACCCTACCCCACTGGGAGTCCCCTGCCTGGAAATGCTGTCCTGCCCCCAGAATGCACATGCACTAAGATGCAGGGTGCCTGCGTGGTTTGATCCTCTCTGCCTCAGTTCCCCTAGTTTTGATGTAGGGACATAATCCCATGGTGGCTCCCTGAGGAAGGGGTCAGCAGAGCGCAGGTCCAGGAGGAGAGAGGAAAGAGCAAGAGTGTCCCAGGGAGGGAGAAGGAGCCTTGACTCTGGGTCATCAACGGAGAATCACGACAGGCCCAGAGCCCAGGGGTCTCCAATCCTTTCTACCTCACTTATGCATTCATTCATTCATTCATTCCACAAATACTTATGGAGCCCCCTCGAGACTTCAGTAGCAGCCCTCTGTCTGGTTCCCCTTCTGCCTCCTGTTTCTCCCTCTGAGGTTCCTTTACCAGCTCCTTTTCCCCAACCAGCCCTCTAAATGAAGGGTACCCAGTTCTGTTCTTTGTACTTTCCCCCTCTCATGCCACACACTCCCCTGGGCCTTCTCCCATTCCCACAGATTTATCTGTCTCTATGCCAATAACCCCAAACCTCTTTCCCTGGAGTGAATTGCCCTTGAGCTCTAGAGCCATGGATCCAACTGCCCCCAGGGCATCTCCATGTTGAAGCCTCACAGGCACCTCAAACTCAACCAGGCCCAAGTCCAACTCACCACCTGCCCAGGCCCTCCGTGATCTGGTCCCTCTGACTGTTCCACTTCCACCTCCTCTGAGCCCTACAGTTTCCAGGGTTCTTCTCTCTCCCTTCTGCTGTCTTCTCAAACGTAAGTTCTATGAGGCTGTGTTAGGCAGAGAGTGTCTCTTCTCGAGCCCTGGGAAGACCACACTCCTACTACCCTACAGGTACCCTGTTCCCCTCCACCCCCATCCGAGGGCCTTCCTTGGACTGGGGAGTCTGGGTGCACGGGGGAAGGAAGGACCAACTGGCAGCTGAGTGCCTGTGCATGGAAGTCTCCAGGACTCAGAAAATCAGAGATGCCAGATAAACAAAGTCTGCTGCCTCTCCACAGCCAGATCCCCTCTCCCCAAGGAGACGCCTGTGTTTCCCTTGTGATGGGACCAAAAGGAAGGAAAGAGGCTGCAGACAGTACCTGCAGTGGGCAGAGTGTGGGCCTCAGCCCTGAGCTATCCCCTGCTCTGTCCCTGCCTAGCTGTGTGGCCTTGAGCACAATTTCATCTTTCTGGACCTCAGTTTTGTCAGCTGTAAATTT
Source organism: Phocoena phocoena (assembly GCF_963924675.1). NCBI lineage: Eukaryota > Metazoa > Chordata > Mammalia > Artiodactyla > Phocoenidae > Phocoena > Phocoena phocoena. Next base: position 30,638,793 of record NC_089219.1, on the reverse strand, counting down.
CAATCACTCGACCAATATTCATCGACCATCTAGTCTACTCCAGGCCCCGTTCTAAGCACAAGAATGTTTTGGTAAGGAAGACAGACCAAGTCTGTCAGACCAAGTCAGACCAAGCTTTACGAAGCTTACATTCAAACTGGAGAAACAAACAATCAAAAGGTAAACAATCAAATAGGTACTATAACGCTGCACAAGGATAAATGCTCTGCCCAAGACATTAGAGAAGAACTGGGAGGCAGATGTTTTAGCCAGGGTAGACAGAAAAGGCCACTCTGGGAGGAGAAGTTTGAGAAGAAATCTAAATCAAACGAGGGAATGAGCGTGTGAAGAGGTGGGGAAATCACTCCTAGCAGAGGGAACAGCAGGTGCAAAGGTCCTGAGGTAGGAATGAGCTTAACAAGTTTAAGGAATTACAGGGTGGCTGGTATGGCCAGTGCGGCTGGAACAAGGGAACAAGGGAGAGGATGGCAGGAGGGAAGGTCTGCAAGAAAGCAAGAGGGTAGGTCATGCAGGGCCTTGAAAGCCATCATAAGGCTTTCAGCCTGTGTGAGATGGGAGCATTTAAAGGGTTGTGAGCAGAGGAGGGACACGATCCAATGAAGATCTTAAAAGATCTCTCTGGCTGCTGTGGAAGAATGGATGTGCTGCAGCATTGTCCAATGGAAATACGATGGAAGGCACATATAAAATTTTAACGTTTCTACTGGCCACATAAAAAGTAAAGAAACAGGTGAAATTAATTTTAATAACACCTTTTATTTCATCCAATATATTATCAATATGACATCTATGTTGAAAATTTATTAGAGATGTTTTACATTCTCTTTTTCATACCAAGTCTTCAAAATGCAGTGTGTATTTTACACTTGCAGCTCACCTCAATTCGGACGAGTCGCATTTTAAGTGCCCACTGGCTGCGTGTGGTTACGGTATTGGGCAGCCCCGCTGTAGCGGGGCAGGAGTGAAAACAGCAAGCAGGTAAGAGGCATTGCCAGGTGACGAACAGCAGGACCGAGAGCTGGGCGGAGATGAGGAAGAGGAAGAAAACAAGGATGTGGGGGAGGGGAGCTGAGCTGAGCCCAGGTGGTCCCAATGGTTGGAGGTCAGATTCCCTGGAAATGCTGAGACTATGAGATCTGCATACAGGAGGTTTAAGGGAGAAGACTCTTAGGACAACAGCAAGAGAAGGAAGCGGCACTGGGCAAAGGGAGAAACGGATGTGCGATGCAGTCACAGCCAGTCTCACACGGAGCTCCGGAGCTGGAACGGCCCTTCCAAGGGTCCCAAGTTGCGGCAAGGGGACCTGGCCTTTGCTCACCCCCACCAACTGATCAGCCATCGGAGGCAGGCTGCCCCCAGGGAGGGGGCTAACTTTGGACAAGGTGCCCCCCTTCCACCAAAGGCAGTTCCCGGAAATGGATTCATCTGGAAGCCATCAACAGCCCACGCTCCTACACCACAGCCAGGCAGCCGGGGGACAGGAGAAAGGGGACCAAGAGGGAGGCCTCCTGGGACCACTTCTTCCTCCCGGGAAGAGGACCAATAATGCCCGGTAGCAGGAGGGTCCAGCACAGGCCAGCCACGTCCATCAAGAGCCTCTGAGCAGAGCTGGGGAAGCCTCAAGTCACTGGAGGGACTCAGGCCCAGCTGGGGGCTCCATCTCCAAGCCCCTCACTCTGTGGGACCCATCTCACAGCCAGTCCTCAGGTTCCAGTTCCAGCTTTGTGGCTCCCCTCCCCCTGCTGCTCCCCACAACGGGGCACATCCCTGCCCCCATCCTTCAGAGGACTCCAAGCCCATCTCAGCCAGGCTATTGTGAGGCTTGAATGAGCTTAAGCAAGTGGAAAAGTTTTGTTCACTGTGGGGTGCTAGCCACATAGGAGGGGGTTGTTATTAAGCTCCACACTTCCTGCCTCTGGAAGAGCTAATCCCCCTGGGCCCACCGCTTTCTCCTCTTGCCCTGGACTCCCTCCCCCCACCCTCTTCTTCAGGGCCTTTGAATCTTTCTTCTCTCACCCGATTCTGTCTTTCTGAGTCTCAGTCTCTCTCTCCCTCTCCCTCTCTCTCTGAAGCCCCATCTCTATAACCCTCTGCCTCTCCGTGTCTTTGTCTTGATTTGGGTCTTTGTCTACGGCCCCTCCTCCTGCAGTTTCACCTCCTACCAGGGCAGCTCAGAGCTGCCCCACAGGTCTGGCCTGGGCCGGGAGGAGGGCAGGATGGGAGGGCAGGGAGAGTGGCCTGGACTCTCAGGACCCAAAGCAGCAGCTCAGTTCAGTGCTCGCCCACCCACTCCTCTGAGCCCTCACGAGGCTCCTCCACTTGCCAGCGTGGCAGCCAGCCCCTGACCCGGTTCCTGCCTCGGGTCCCAGCCTGCTTGTTTATTACAGCAGTGTGGAGAAGCTCCATAGCCACACAACTTTACCGCTCCAAAAGCTTGGTGCTGGCAAGGGGCCATCAGCCCCTGCAGCAGCACAGGCAGGCGGCCAGGAGGTGAGTCCCTTCCCCTGCAGCAGCATGGCATCCTCCAGGCTGGGTCACAGTGAGGGTCACAGGCCCAGCCCAGCAGGGGTGGGAGCAGCATGCAAGATTCCCCACGACCCTGGTCCCTCAGGGTGCCCAAGCCAGGCAGCTGCTGACAACCCCACAGCCAAGACAGAGCCCTTCCTCTTGTGTCTATAGGGGGATTGGGGCCCCGAGTTCTCAAGGAACTTCTCTAAGAACCCGGTAGGGAGAGGAAATACATAAACAGAAGGGTCACAAAAGTATAAACACCGACCAGCTCTCCAACATACGCACTCAGTAAGCATAACTGAATTAGTGGCTGTGTTAGGCATTCAGTCAGTGGATGGATGGATGGATGGATGGATGAAGTGGGTGGCTGAATGGATGGGTGAGGGATGGATGGGGCGGGGGTGGATGGATAGGTGGATGGATGGGTAGGTGGATGGATGGATAGATGGATGGTTGGATGTGAAAACAGACGGAGTCATGATTTCCAGGTTAGCATAGCCCATCAGAACAAGATCTTCCTTTTCCTTTGTCCCATCCAGAAAACCTTCTTTACCAGGTTTCTTTATTCACCAAAGACTGAAGCACCAGACTCCTCCCTCGGCCTCTGCATTTCGAGCAACTTTTCTATTTCCTCTTCTCCGTACCTTTTCCTGCAGGAGAGGTTGAGGAGCCCAGGTCACAGGCACAGGTGGGTGGTCAGGAACTGAGAAACCCACCCTGGCTGAGGCCTGTGTGCTCACCATCTTAAGGAAAGGACAGAGGGAGCCAGGCCAGGCCAGGTGAGCACCGCCCTCCATCAGAGTTAGTTAAGCACAGGGAGTGTTTCAGGACAGTCCCATCAGAAAACAAGTGTGGAAGGGGAAAATCTACAGCTTTCATTTGGGGAAAAACAATCAATTGAAACACCTGCCCTGACAGCGAGATTAATTTCGCTTTTCCAAAAGTGTGTTGTGAGCAACCATACTTCCAGGAGATGCTTCCCAAAGGAAGAGCCCTGGGGAAAACTAAGTATGGGAAACACTATATGTTAAATGTATCTTATGATCATTCACAACACATATTAGCATAGTAAACGTTTGTAATGGGGCTTCCCTGGTGGCGCAGTGGTTGAGAGTCCGCCTGCCGATGCAGGAGACACGGGTTCGTGCCCCGGTCCCGGAAGATCCCACATGCCGCGGAGCGGCTGGGCCCGTGAGCCATGGCCGCCGAGCCTGCGCGTCTGGAGCCTGTGCTCCGCAACGGGAGAGGCCACAACAGTGAGAGGCCCACGTACCGCAAAAAAAAAAAAAAAAGTTTGTAGTAAAGAAAAAAAAAAGAGAAAGACAAATACCATGATATCACTTAGATATGGAATCTAAAACATGGCACAAATGAACCTATCTATGAAACAGAGACAAACTCACAGACATAGAGAACACACTTGTGGTTACCAAGGGGGCGGGGGGGAGGTGGAGGAGAGATGAACTGGGAGTTTGGGATTAGTAGATGCAAACTATTACATATAGAATGGGTAAACAACAAGGTCCTACTGTATAGCACAGGGAACTATATTCAGTATCCTGAGAAACCATAATGGAAAAGAACAGAAAAAAGAACGTATATATGTGTATAACTGAGTCACTTTGTTGACAGCAGAAATGAACACAACATTGTAAATCAACTATATTTCAATAAATAAATAAAGATATATCTTTAGGGGAAAAAAAGAAAACAAGTACGGAACTTTCTTTTCTCCCTTCCAAGAGCCTCGGCTCCAAGTTGCACCTTGGCTCCCTGAGCAGAGTCCAGAAGGCAGGGCTTAGCTATGCAGGGAGCTGCTGGAAGGCCAGGAGCTAAGCGGTGGAGGGTATACAGAGAAGATGTGACTGGGAGCCCCAGGGAGAGAAAGTTCTGAGGCAGGCCTGGTTGAATGGGATTAATTTGGGCACCCCACCCTCTACTGGGTGGCTTCCAGGAGGCTCAGGGCCTGATCCTGGGCAGGGCCCAGGCAGGACATGTAAGACTTCAGAGCCGTGATTTTCTCAGGGCCACCTGCCTCACCCATTGTGGGGATCCTGCCCTTTCTGAGTGGCAGACACTCGTGACTGTGGTGACTGGGAGATGGGAAGAAGCTGAAGGAATAAGAGGAAGCCCAACTGTCTCCCCAGGATTCCTTGTGTTGTTGTAAAAATTAAATGAAATAATATATTAAAGTACTTAGAAATATAGTAGGCGCTCAATAAGTGTTAGCCATCAGCACTCAGGATAGTGCCTTGCACAAAGTGGGCACTAAATAGTTGTTGAATTAATGTACGAATGAATGAATGAATCCTGCCTCCACTTAGCTCCTCTACCTCAAACACCAGAAGATACAAGTTAATTCTGTCCCCGTAACTACTGAGGAAGATGTACACATTAACCCCATTCTACCCCGAGGGCCTTTGCACTTGCTATTCCCCCTGCCAGGAGTGATTTCCCTCATATCCTCACATGAGGGTTCCCTCCCTCACTTGATTCATCTCTGCCACTGAAAATGAGAACGGGCCCTGACCACTGCCTGCTAATAGAGCTCCCAAAGTTGTCTCTCCTTTCCCAGTCAAGGACCCTCACCAAGTACATACAGACACACACACACAAATCCAGGCAATTCTAACTAGACAACTTCAGTGTCCCCACCCTACCCAGAGTTAGGCCTAGAGTAGACAGGGGCTCTGGCCTGGCAGGTGGCCCCTCCCATATGCTGATGGCCATTAGTGCCCATGCATGACAAGGGCTCACCCAACCCACAGAGGAGGTCATGCTCTGTCCCCAACCACCCCCCTCCCAACCAACCTTGGCAAGAACCACGGTACCATGCAAACAGTAGAGTCTACTGGACTGTGATTTAAGATCCTAGCTCTAAAAAAAAAAAAAAAAAAGGATCCTAGCTTTATCACTTAAGGAAAAAAAAAATTTTTATTGAGCACTTACTGTGTGCCAGCCACTGTGCTACCCTCCCTACACACTTGAGCTTAACTAACCCTCACAACAATTAAGCAAGGTAGGTGTGATCCTTATTTTATACCTGGCTGAGGCAGAATAAACTGGCTAAGTGCTCAGGCTGTAGAATGAAACAGAGCTGGGTTCAAATCTGAGCTCCTCCACTCACAGTGTGACCTTGGGCAAGTCACTGCAGCTCTCTGAGTCTCTGCTTCCTCCTCTGTAATGAGGAGATAAGACAGCCACTGCCTTTGATCCTGCTGACAATCAAAGGAGATAATGGATAAAAGTGCTGCAACCTTCAATCAAGGTCGGGGCCCTGCCCTTCCTGCCTTATCTCACCGGCTTCCCTGCCAAGGTTTGCAGGCTGGGACTGGTCTTCCCGATGGTGCCAGGCACAGGGCTGGGCACAGCTGGCACACACAGACTATTCCCACTAATTAGCAGATTCTCCCAAGGCCTTGATTGCAGAGAACACTCCCTGTCCCAGAGCATCCAAGCAGGGGATCCCCACCCTGGGCAGCACCAGGGGGAACACCTCTGGAGGGAGGGCCCTTCCTGCCTCCGAGCCTCCTTGTTTTAGAAGCCCTCACCAGGCTAGACCGGGTGTTGTCCTAATCTGAACCCCAGATCCTGTCCTTGGGCTCCTAGGGCCTGAGTTCCTACCTAGAAAGCCTGACTGGCACCCTGGCTTGTCTAGAGACCCACAAGTCACGCACCCCAGTGCCTGACCCTGCCCCAGCCCCTTAGCTGTACCCTGCCTTATGCGGACAAACAGCCTCCACTCATACCAGCTGCCCAAATCACCCATTCCAGAATCCCAAGCTCCAGTCTGCCCACTCAACCCCCCAGCTGCCATCCACCTCTCCAAAGCTGTCACTGTCACCCCATCCAGCAGCCCCCCACGCGTGCACACTCAGAGCCTGCAGCCGGTCCACACTAACCGTGCCCTCTGCAGGGCCCTGAAGCCTGGCAGAAAAATCACCGAGGTGCTTTGACATTAATCAAAGACATTCATAAATAAATATGTGTAAATCATATGCAAACCAAGGTAGGAATTTACATCTTTCACTGCTGAGTCAGCATCTCCAGGCACCAGGGATGCTGCCTGCAGCTCAGGAGGTTTGGCACAAGAGCCCTCCCCTCTAGCGGTCCACTGAATGATCCCAGATGTCTCATCTGAGATTCTCGAACTTTCAAGCTGGAAGCATCAACCCCTGTTTATTGATTGCCTAGTACATGCCAGGCATTATACATACTATGGGCATTCAATGAGATAACACGCAGAGTACTTAGAATGGTACCTGGCACCTACCTAGCAAGCACCCAATATACGTGGGCTATTATCATTAATATCTCTCAGTTTCTTCATTTGTAAAATGAGAATCAGAGTTGCACCTAATTCATAGTGTTTTGGTGAGGATGCAGTGTGGAAACCCAGGTAGAAGCATTTAGCACAATTCTTGCACACAGTAAGCGCTCAATAAATCTTAGCCATTTTATTAAATAGTGTGTGCCCATGCAAACAAGTTCTGGAAAGATATAGCCAATAGGAGTAGTTAAGAGAGGGGAGGAAGAGAGATGAACAGAGGACTTCCGCTTTCTGTTTCAGATATTTCTGAGGCAAAGAATTTGACAAATGAGCTTGTATGGCTTTCAGCAGCAGCAAGAACAAGAAAGCTATTTCTATTTGGTAGAATAAAAGCCACCAAGGCAGAGCCCATGCCCTGGGAGCCTCCACTTCTCAGCCACCTCCTCACCGTTCTGCACCCCTCCCTACTCAGCCTCTGTCCCCAGATGCTCTCCTCAGAACCTGGCCAGGGAGAGCAGTTTGCTCTGGGCACGGTGTTTATATTAACAACACCTTATGTGACTTTTCCTCTCTGGCAGGACCAGTAAGCCCAGGAACTCTGAAACTTCTCCAACAAGCTAGGCCAGGTCTCCATTCTCCCACCTGCCCTCAGGGAATGGGCCTGGACCCAGGTAAAGGTCTTCTTTCTTAGATGTGGTCCCATCCCCGGAGCCCACGGAGAGGCCATTAGGTCTGGATTCATCACTGCTCTCCGATCACCACTTCTCTTTCCTGCTCCTGTCAGGAGCATATGTACCAAATCTTTGGATCCTATATGTCTTCATCCTGGTTGCAGACAGAGAATGAAATGAGATGGAAATGAGATGACAGAGGTACAGCCATGTGATCATCCCACAGGCCTTTCTTACTGGTACCACCATAGACCAGGAATTGGGCTGGGTGCTGGGGAGACAAAGATGAACCAGAGCCAGCTACCCCCAGGAGCGCACAGTCCCATGGGAGAGACAGATATACAAAGGGCAATGACAGTGCAGGCCCACAAATGCTAACACAGAGGTGGTCTTCACAATACATTGTGGAAGCAGGGCAGAGGTCGTGGCTTAGTCTAGAGAAGGAGTAAAAAAAATTCCCAGAGTGGGTAACCCTTGAACTAGGACTTGAAGGATGTGATGGGAGGATGGGGGTGGAGCGGTGCAGGAGAGAAAGACATTCCAAGGAGAGGGAGCTGAGTGCACAAAGGTAGGGAATCATTAGGTCCCAGTGTGTTTGTGGGAAAGAAGCTCCGTGCTGCTGGTTCAGAGCAGAGGCAGGGGCAGGACCAGAGGGGGCTTTGGGCCTGATAATATATACAATTGGGAGCAAGGGAAGGCTTCTCAGGAGGCAAGTGACATGTCCGAGTTGTGTCTTGGGGGAGCACCCTGATTTGATTCAACGAAGGGACGGGAGGAAGGAAGAACGGTCCTAGACCAGTCTTAGATTTTATAACCTATCCACTCCCTTATTCTTTTAACTTCGCTTTCCTGGAGTCCCTGGGATGTAGGCTTTGGCTGTCCCTTGAGGTGTCCAGAGCAAGCAGGCCAATGGGCCTACAGAAGGAGGTAAACTGAGGCACTCTACAGAAGAGCCCTTCCCTGGTAGAAATGAGAGCAGGGACATGAGTCTGGCATATACTCTGTTCTCAGCCACACACCAAAGCTGAGACTCGAGGGTGATTTTATCTGCCATGACAAGTCCACCCCCAGGCTCAGACAGGTATTGTTCTGGGCTCAGCAGACATCCCCGGTCGGACAGATGTCCAGAACTCAAACAGACATTGCCCCCAGGCCAGGAAGATGTTGCACCAGGCCCAGACAGATGCCATGCCAGGTTCAGACACATGTCCTGGGCCCAGACAAAAGCTGTCCTGGGGCCAGATAATGTTCTGGGCTCAGCCAGGTGTCCCAGCCTCAAACAGATGTTGTCTCCAGCCCAGACAGATGCTACCCTAAGCTCAGACAGATGTCTGACACCAGAGATATATAAAGATGCTAAGAGGTCCCTGGGAAAATATAATTCCTAAATCCTCCTTTACCACTTCCACCCTCTACCTGCTACTCTCAAGAAAGCCGAGGAATGCCAGCATTGAGCCCAGCCAACTCTCTCCTGACCCTCCCAACTTGTAGCAGCCAAAGAGCTACATCATTCTGTCTTTCCCTCGACTCCAGGCTAGCCTGTGCACGGAGGGGAGGGGGAGGCACACACAGTTGGGGGATGAATGAGGTACATGAACAGAAGTACAGGGCATCTGCGCCATCTGTGGCGCGGTAGGTAGTGGTGCCCAGGCTACCCAAGCTGACTCTGTATGGAGAAAGGGGACTGGGGGGATCAAGGCTGATGCAAAGACCAGGCCCACTTAGTCTTACCTCAAACCCCACCCTCCGGAACTGGAGGGGAGAAGTCCTGTGACCTCATCTGCATACGCATGTACCTTGACCAATACCCCAGGAATGTCATTACTGGGTCATTTGAAAATAATTGTTGCTCCAAAGCTGGGCTGCACTAAACTAGGGAGAAAGACAGGGATTAGGAGGCTGGCCTGGTGTGGACATTAAGTGGGAGTGAATCCCATTCATCAGCTCAGTCCTGGCTGGAAGAATGACCTTCCTTCCCCAAGAGCCGCCATAGGGGCGTCATGGACCAGGAAGGAAAAAGAGCTTTCCCATCACCGCCACACAGCTCCCATCAGAAACTAGAGCTGTGTGTACTGCAGCTTTGCAGAAGTTGGGGTTCAGAACCCTGGGTTTTCCCGGTCCACGGGTGGAGGCGGGACAGCCACTAGACCTGGGGTGGCAGAGTGAGAGGCGTTACGGTGAGAGCCTGGCCTCCCCATCTCCCCATCTGCCATAAGGGGCCTCATGCTAGTCTCTTCCAGAGGGGAGTTCCAAGAGACAGCACCTCATGAATATGTAAATAATCCATGAGCCATGCCCCCGCCCACAGGTGAAGTTGGGACCTCCCTCCAGCTCTGCCTACTCCCCCTCCAGAGCTTCCTGGAGGCTGAGGAAGGTGAGCTGTGGTCTTTAAAACCACTCTTAAAGGGAAGCACTGTCTGATACGATTACAAACACTAATGCACACATATTAACCAAGCACAAGCACCCAAACACAAGCGCTGAAATCCTTATGGGCGTCTGTAAAGTACGAACAGGAATTCACGCAAGCAAGCTACAAGCACACCAAGCCCCCAGCACACTATTGAAAACACTGATGCACACAAACACAAGGGAACTCCCCTCCCTCCCTTCCCGCCTACCTGAGCTGTCTACCCCCCACCCCTCGGTCGGGCCAGAGTCAACACCAGGCCCAGGAAGGCACCTCCCTCGTCTAACAATGGTGACAAGAACTTAAATCATCACTGCTGCTCCCACCCCACCCTGTGGTGTTGAATTTTGCAGCCATCCAGATAAAAAGTGTGTTTAAAAAAAAAAAGAGAGAGAGAAACTCAAACCCAGCCCCAGCCTTTCAGAGTGATTAATCCCCGCTAATGATTTACCGATTTGCAGAGAGCGTGTTCTGCATAACCGGATTGTGGGCATTAGCACCAGCTCAGAGGCTGCCATTCTGCTAAAAATGAAAGTAAATTTCAAGAGCAATTGACCACCCCTAATCTGAATATTCTACTGATGCACTGGGAGGATCCCCACACCACACATAGACCTAGGGGGCCGAGGCAGGCGCAAAAATACAAGGAAAGGTTCGTCCCTAAGAGATATTCCACCTTTCATCCTTCCTTCCCTTCCCCAAGTCTGAGAGATAGGGAACCTTAAATTAAATGAGACTGCTTCTTTCTCCTCTGCCAAAGGCAGCCATGCCTCTCCTACCTCTCTGCTCTTCTATGCTAGGCTCTTTTGAGCGCTGGAAGGACAAAAGAGGTAGGACACCTAGAACGGCTGAGTTTAGAGGGAGAGAGGTGGGGGATTGAGAGCTCAGAATAGTGATCACATCCCTTGTGGGAGAGCTCTCTGGATGGTGGTGAGCGCTATGAATCTGTCTAGCTGGCACCAACCTGCACAGAGGGAGTGGATGCACCTACCCAGGCTGGAATCTGCAGCAGCCAGGACCCTGACAGACTCTTCCAGTCAAAAACACGTTCCAGCCCAGAACAAGCAGGTTATGGGTGTGGTCACTCCTGACACCACTCAGCAAGAACTGGTTGGGGGAACAGGCAGGTTCTGTTCCTACTCACACAGCCTCTTACTCACCCCTGGCAGCCAGGGAGGAAAACCAAGCCATGCTTCCCCTTTCCGAGTTTCCATCGGGGCAGTGATCTCATCCCGCCTTCACAAGAACCCAGCAGAGACCATCCTGCCCAGCTTACAGATGAGAACACTGAGGCTCACAGAGGTCAGGAGGCTGAGACTGGTCCAGTGTCATCCAGCAGGCCTGAGTCTGAGTCAAGACGGACCCTTGACGCTCTGAAAACCCAGGACCCTCGACACTCTGAAAACACAGGATCTGGGGCATAAGAAGACTGGCAGAAGGGAAAGGAAGTGGGCTGAGTGCTGCCCGCATCCCGCCCCCCTTCCAGCCCAGCCTGCCTCAGACAAAGACTTCAAGCCCACGCACGCAGGAGGGCATCCTAGGACACAAGCTCTCCTCTCTTTAGCTCCTAGGACCCAATCTCTCCTCTCTTTAGCTCCGCTCAGCACTCCTGACTTGCGAGGAATCCAGGTGGAGTGTCTTGGAGCCCGTCTTCCCACATCACTGAAAAAGCCTTGGGTCTGTGGCTGCATCTCCTCTCAGTGCTGCCCTGGACTCCGAGGACCCACTGCCCCACACACAAGACAGAGCAGCAGGGGCCCAGAGTCCAAAGCGGGAAAGCAGCCGGAACCAGCCGCCTCCTCTTCCTCCCAAATCTCGTTCAGTGCGCCACTGTGTAGGCTCGCCTGTCTGGGATGTGCGTCTGGAATATTGCGGTGCATGTGTGGCTGCAGTGCAGCTGATGGCGAGTGTGGGCAGACTCTAGAGGCTGCATCTGAACTTCTCAGGCGGGAGTGTGAATGTAGATGGCAGGGGTTTGTGTCTGTGACTTGAGACTTTGCACAGAGAATGTGGGGCTTGTGTAGCTGCAGTTCAGCCCCACAGAGCCTCCCCCTGCAGCCCCTCCAGCTCAGAGATCCCCCACAGCGAGGGCCCCATCTGCCGGAGGCTCGGTGACCTGTGTCAAATGAGCAGGCGCTCGGTCACACTCCAGAGCCTGGAGGAGGTCTTGCCACTCTGGGAAAGCCCGGGCAGCTCCTGGCCTGGGGGCAGTCTGGGCAGGAGCCCCTGCTGGGGAGGGAGGCCGGGGAGCCTCTGAGACTGGCGGCGGCCTGGCTGGGAGCTGTCCTCCGCAGACAAGGAGAGTGAAAAAAAATACACGAAAAGAAAGGGCTTTCCTGCTTCCTTCGAATGAGTGGGGCCACTGACTCGCATGGACTAAACTCAGGGCTCGGTACAGCCCTTTCCTCTGCTTTCTGATCCGCTGTGCAGATGGGTTAGTTCCTACAGGATGTAGGTGTCTGTGTGATGCGTGGGGTGGGCCTCTTTGTATCTGTGCACTGGGTGGGAGAGTGTGTGCTCATGTTTGTGAACACACGAGGGTGTGCCCATCTGTGTGAATTGGCGTGCCAGCTGAGAGCCTCCATGCTTGTCACCCGAAGGGCCTGCAGGTCCCCTCTATGTCTATGTTGCTGAAGGAATGCCTACTTGAGCCGACTTCAGCCTCTGCATGGGTTCTGCGAATGTTCCTGTTGAGACACATGCCTGTATTTATCATTGTGTGTTGATTTGTGTGGCTCTGAATATCCAACCTAATGATGGGAGTCCATGTGTTTCTATTATGAATCTGAATGTTTTGTCTCCAGGCTAAATTTCATGTGTGTACCTGCAGGCTATGCGCTTGTGTGTGTGTGTGTGAATGCACATCTCTTCATATGCCTAAACCATTCTGTGTCTGCATTGGTCAGCCGGCTGTCTGACTTCCGTGTTCTGGGTTTTCTCTGTGGTCTACGAGGGTAGGGCTCCTGGAGAGAGGAGATGCTCTGTAACAGGTGTCTCTGCCAATGGCCATGTCATAGCCCCCAGTGTCCCACCCAGAATCTCTAGGGGCAAGAGCAAAGGAGATGTCGAGACTTCCTAGGGGAAACTTAACTCTCAAATATAAGAAAATTGTGACTCAAGACCAAACCCATATTATTGTAGGAGATCTAAAACTTCCAAAGCAGAGAAAGGAATGTTATCCTTTCCTAGTTCACACTGTTGTTCACCCCAGAGCAGCATCTCATATTAAGAGAGGGCATCTAAATTACATGCTTTGTTTCATCCTTGCAGCTTCAGAGCAAACCTGAGAAGCAGGCATTACTGTCCTCATTTTAAGATAAAGAAACTGAGGCTCCAACAGGCAAAGCAAAGGGCAGGGGTACTGAAGGGGGGTAATGGGATTGGGACTGAGATTTGCTAGCTGACAAGCTGGCAACCTAGGAGCCTGGCTTTGCCGCAGCCACCCCTCAATTCAGCACAGACCTGGGGAACTCAGCTTCAAGAGTGCCAGCTGACCAGAGAGCTCTCTCTGTGAGCTCTCTCTGCTATGACGGCCAAAGCCGTTGCCTCCACACCCTTCCCATCCCACAGTCACAGGGAGGATGACGGGGAGTGGGACCTCCACACATTCTTGGCCCTCGGACGAGCCTCAGTTCCCTCAGCTGTGCAATGGGAGAACAATCCCAGCGCTCACTCTCGGGGCTGAGAGCGGCAGGTAACGTGATGAATGAAAAGCGTTTGGTAAAGCACCCATTGCTCATGATGACCGTTCCAAACAACACGTGTCCACTGTCCAGACATTTCCCTTCCTCTGACAGAAACTGAGACAGGTTCATAGACTCACGGACCATCAGAGCTGGAAGGGAGTTTACCAGAGAGGTCACCGGGCCCAAGCCTCCAGAACCCCACTCTACAGATGAGCAAACTGAGATTGAGTTAGAGAGGGGGAGTAACCTGTTCTTTCACTGGGCACTAACAATAGAAACAGCGAGAGTGAAAAGTCCTTTCTGAGCCCTTTTCACTCACGTTGTCTTGTACCACCCTCTAACTTACCTTAGTGAGACAGGGGTGCTGCTTATGGTACTGTTATTCCCAATTTACAGGTAGAAGAACCAAGCCCTAGAAGACTGGGCCAGAGTTATTCTTGCCCAGGAAGACAGTAGCAGGTCCAGGTTGGAAGCCCAAGCTTCAATGTCACGCAGGTCTGGTTAGGGCTGGTGTGAGAGGGGACTTCGCTACAGGATTCCCAGCCTTGGTCCTACCTCCTGAGCCTGGGAGAGAGGCCAGGAAGGCAAGTGGACCAGGAAGTCCTGGGCTGCCTCAAGGTGACCACTTCCTGGGCCACAGTCCAGGAAAGCCCAGCATCCCTAGCTAGGTTCAGACACAGGGCTCCATCACAGCTCTTGCAGTGGGAGTAGTACCTAAGGACTCTGCTCAGGACAGTGGCCAGTGGCCACCCCATCCCTTGGGGGCTAGCCAGAGGCTGGTCCTAGGGCATTTAGGGCCTGGATGAGCACAGTCTGTGCCCAAGGATGACCCTTGTCACTGTCGACTCTGCCCCAGTCACCCCCACTGCGGCTGCCCCCTGACCCACCCCCCCATCACCCTTCTTCACACACTGAGGCTTTACTCCACAGTCCTGACTTGCCAGTAGGGCCCTAGCTGGGCCCCCAGCTCGGTCCTCCAATCTGGGACCCCCGGGGCCCTGGAATCTATGAATCCATTGGAGGCAAGATCAGGGATAGAAAAGAGGTGAACTGGCAGCTGGAAGACTCCCCGAGAGCCAAGCCTCAGCGTGGGGAAGACGTGGAGGCTACAGCTCATTCCACTCATCCTCCAGCCAGCGTGGCACAGAAGAGCTGATGCTGGGGTCCAAGTCCACTCAGGATCCTTCAGGGAGTCCTCAAAGACCTGGGGGATGAGTAGGTAAGCCACTGCATGCCGCACCTTTCCAACAAGACCTCTTCAGTCCCAGTTTCCTTTTCAGCAGCCCCAGGCAAGTGGGTTAAACTCTAGCCCAGGGCTCCCTGCAAGGCTGGACAGCTCCCAGCCTGCACGCCGGATTACTGAGGCACCAGCGCCCTTCCCCTTGTCCACGCCACTCCTCACCTAGAGCAAGTTTCCCCGGGGCGTGACCCCGCCATGACCCAGGCCAATGAGCCGGGCAGGCAGGAAAGAGAAGGAGCGAGGCGGCGGCGTGGGTCAGATACCCGTGGGCCCAGTGTGTCCACCATTCCTGTCGGCGGTGCTTTCCCGGAGCCACGGTCTCCACCTCGAGATCCTCTCACTCAGGAACCTCGGAATCGGCCTGGTTACAGGAGCTCCCGTCTCCCCACAGCATCGCTGCCGCCGGCCGTTCCGGCCCCGAGCCACCCGCGAGGTACTCACCTGGGCCGCGGCGCCCGGGAGGAGAGCCCGTGAGAGGCGTGAAGTCGGGGCCAGTCCGACTCTGCCCGCGCCCGACGGTCTCTCAGGCCGGCGGAGGTCGACGGAGTTGCGCTGGGCGGACTAGAGGGTGAAGAGGCAAAACGAGACGGGCCAGGGAGGAGCGCAGAGGAGAGCTCCGTGCCCGCTGGAAGTCGCGGGAGGCGAGGCGGGCGAGGTGAGCAGCCGCGCCGCAACCGAGCCGGGGACCCGCGCCGCCTGCCGCTCGCAGCCGCCGAGACCCGCGGGAATCCCGGCCCGCCGGCAGCGGCACGGCGGAAGGAGGAGCGCGGGGCTGAGCTGCTTCTCGGAACCCGAGCGCCTCCCGGAGCCCGCCATCCCCGCCACCGCCTCTGGCCACACGGGCGGGTGACCGGCGAGAATTCTGCTAGCTTGGAGCGTGGGACCCGCCGGGCTCGGAGTCTCCAGCGCCGGGGGAAAGTGGGGCCCACGCAGCCAGGACGAGAGGGGGTGCGGTCCCAGTGCCACCCCCGCGCCACTCCCCACGTGGCGGCCGCGCCCCCGGGGCGTGAGCGTATACGCGGAAGGTAGGGGGGCTGTGAATGAAGCCCCAGCGGCCAATCAGCATGGTCGGCGCGCGGGACCCCAGGAGTGAGGCCCAATGGCGAGCTCTGGGCGGCCGGGCCGAGAGGCAGGCGGGCAGGGGGGGCGGGGGCCGGGACCGGGGGGCGGGAGGCGGCTCCGCTGGCAGCCAATGGGCGGAGGGTGGGTGGAGCTCCGGAGCGCTGAGCTGGTCGGGCTTTAAGCCGGCGGAGCGCGGCGGCGGGGCCCGCAGACGGAGCGGAGCGGCGGCGGCGGCGCGGCGCGGCGCGGGGCGCGGGGCGGCATGGCCACCACCGCGCAGTACTTGCCGCGGGGCCCCGGCGGCGGAGCCGGGGGCACGGGACCGCTTATGCATCCGGATGCCGCGGCGGCAGCGGCAGCGGCGGCGGCAGCCGAGCGGCTGCACGCGGGGGCCGCGTACCGCGAAGTGCAGAAGCTGATGCACCACGAGTGGCTGGGCGCGGGCGCGGGCCACCCCGTGGGCCTAGCGCACCCTCAGTGGCTACCCACGGGAGGAGGCGGCGGCGGCGACTGGGCAGGCGGCCCGCACCTGGAACACGGCAAGGCGGGCGGCGGCAGCGCCGGCCGAGCCGACGACGGTGGCGGCGGCGGCGGTTTCCACGCGCGCCTGGTGCACCAGGGGGCGGCCCACGCGGGCGCGGCTTGGGCGCAGGGCGGCACGGCACACCACTTGGGCCCGGCCATGTCGCCGTCGCCGGGGGCCGGCGGGGGCCACCAGCCCCAACCGCTCGGGCTGTACGCGCAGGCGGCCTACCCGGGGGGCGGCGGCAGCGGCCTGGCCGGAATGCTGGCGGCGGGCGGCGGCGGCGCGGGGCCGGGCCTGCACCACGCGCTGCACGAGGACGGCCACGAGGCTCAGCTGGAGCCGTCGCCTCCGCCGCACCTGGGCGCCCACGGACACGCACACGGACATGCACACGCCAGCGGCCTGCACGCGGCAGCGGCGCACCTGCACCCGGGCGCGGGCGGCGGTGGCTCGTCGGTGGGCGAGCACTCGGACGAGGACGCGCCCAGCTCGGACGACCTGGAGCAGTTCGCCAAGCAGTTCAAGCAGCGGCGCATCAAGCTGGGCTTCACGCAGGCCGACGTGGGGCTGGCACTGGGCACGCTGTACGGTAACGTGTTCTCGCAGACCACCATCTGCCGCTTCGAGGCCCTGCAGCTGAGCTTCAAGAACATGTGCAAGCTCAAGCCGCTGCTCAACAAGTGGCTGGAGGAGACCGACTCGTCCAGCGGCAGCCCCACCAACATGGACAAGATCGCGGCGCAGGGCCGCAAGCGCAAGAAGCGCACGTCCATCGAGGTGGGGGTCAAAGGCGCGCTCGAGAGCCACTTTCTCAAGTGCCCCAAGCCCTCGGCGCATGAGATCACAGGCTTGGCCGACAGCCTGCAGCTGGAGAAGGAGGTGGTGCGCGTCTGGTTCTGCAACCGGCGGCAGAAGGAGAAGCGCATGACCCCGGCGGCCGGCGCCGGCCACCCGCCCATGGACGACGTGTACGCGCCCGGCGAGCTGGGGCCGGGCGGGGGCGGTGCGTCGCCGCCCTCGGCGCCCCCGCCGGCCGCGCTGCACCACCACCACCACACACTGCCCGGCTCCGTGCAGTGACCCCGCGGGCCGGGCCCCCCGCCGGTGCGCGGCGAGGCGCCGCGCGGCCTGAACTCTTTTTGTTCGGTTGCTTTGGATTTTACAAAAAGCCCAGAAACTTTCGAATAAAACCAAACACCCGGACGACCCTCTCCTGCGAGCGGCGAAGACGGCCGATAGGCTGCGTCGCCCGAGCCCCGAGAGAGAGGAGCGAAGATCCGGAACGCGCCAACTCACCCCGGGCATCCTGCCCGCCGCCTGCTCCCTGCCCCCAACCCCTCGACGACCCCCGCCCCTGCCCCCCCGGGCTGTTCGGGGCCGGATCCCGGCAGCGGCCTCCCCACAGCGACAGGTAACGCGGTACGGGGTTAGGGATTACCCGGGAGAGAGGACGGAGAGGAGAGTTCCCCATCCCTCTCCCCGGCGCGGATTCCCGAGCCTGAGTGTCGAGGGTGGGGGACTGTCACTTTATTCGCTCCACGCCTCTTCTCTCTCATAAGGATGCGCCCCATCCCCCTTACCTTTCCTCCGGGCTTGGTTTTTTAGTTTTTATTTATTCACGGAGCCTCTCGGCTCCTGGGGTCCTTCTAACTCCGCCCGCGCCCTTAATTTAAATCGCTGTATACTGTATTTATCGGGGCCCCGGAGGGGAGGCCGCGAGAGCCGCGTCTGTGTATAAAAGCAGGAAATAGCCAAAGCTTTAATCTAGCCTAATTTATTTTTTCCCCTTACCTTCCCCTACCCTACCCCAAAAAAGCAAAATAAAACAAAAAACAAACAAAAAAGAAAAACTAACAACAAAAAAAAATTCGAGTGTTCATTTTTCGTTTCGTTTTATCCGAGCTCCGGCTCGGTTCCCGGCCACGCTGGAGGGGTCTGCGCTCCCACGCACACGCAGATGGGAAGGGGCTTCTGCCCGGCTGTAGACCGACCACCGCACAGCAGGGCCCCCACTCCCCGCGGGGCCCTGACCTCCCGGCCACAAACAAACGAAACTTGGAAAAGTTGGAGATATTTTTTAACCAGCTGTAGAAATAAGCCGTTCCCTGAGAACCTTCTGCCTGAGTCCCTGCAGCTTCCGTCCGCTCCCTTTCAGCCCCCTGGGATGCGGGATGCTGGAGGAGGCCTGCAGAGAAATTCCCCAAATTTGGGGTGAGGTGGGAACCATGTAAATATGTGAGATATGTACACACTGGCGGGGAGAAAGAAACATTTTGTGCTTGGTTTTTATTTTTGGTTTTCCGGGTTGCCCTCCCTCCCCATACTAAAGGATTTTGTACACCCACTAATCCGAAAAAGATATTTTAATATGATTTCCAGATTTCTGATCCATCTCTATTTATTTTCTGGATGTGTTTGGAGCTTCCCCCTTCTCCATTTCTTGTTCTGTTTGTTACCGTTTGAATTTAAATTTTGTTATTTTATTTTTATTATTTTTTGGAACAATGTTTTGGTGCATTCTCTTTGTATCTTTATTGCAAAAAAATAATAATAATGTAGACTGGGAAGTTCCCTTTATATTTATGTTATAGTAAATATTTTATTACTCACATAAACATGTACCCCAGGGCTGTGTCCTGTCCTCTTTACTACTAGGGCTGGGTTGGTTTGTGGGTGATGGGATGGGATACCCCGACTCACCTCCCCCAAAGTTCTGGCCTCACTCTCTTGGAGGAAGGTGACCACACAGACCTTCTTCCAGGCCAGTATCGGTGCTGCTTGTTACTTGGGCAATGGTTGAGCCCCTGCCTCAGATGAGTGAGGTTAGGGAAGATGAAGCTACCTCATGTCCCCCACCCCACCCCATAAACAGACTATCCTGGGACCAGACCAGGGCCTAAGACACTGCAGACACCACACCGAATTTGGATCGGCCATTCCTCAGTCACAACTCAACTCCTTCTGGGCCAAGGAAGAAGCCTGCCTCTCTCGACCTGGACCACCAGCCGGGCATCTTTGTATTCCCCACCTCTGACTTTGTACTCCCCAGGTGGGATCCAGGCCAACTTCATCATTCTGGGTCTTGGGGCAGTTGGAAGCCGAGTCAGGCCCCACCAGCCCACCCCAGCTGGCTTTCCACCTGTAAACAAACAGTACCCAAACCTGCCTGGATCCACTGGGAGTTCTAACAGCTTAGACAGGGGTCCTGGGGGAGTTGAATGGCCTGGGCAGGGACCCCCGCCAGTTTGCGTGGGCAAACCTGGTCCTACTTCTATGCAAACAAATGACCTGCCCCAACTTCTCTTGGGGAGGAGTGGGGGCAAGAAGAGCTGTGCCACCAGAAAGCCCTGGCATCGCCTCTCCAGGGATGGGTCCCCAAGGGAACCCCTGCTCCCCAGGGAGTGATGCTCCTGCCTATAGGAGGACTCCCGGGCTGTGCAGTCATGACCTGGGGAGGGAAGCAGACATTCTCAGACATCCCCCTGTCAAGCCTTAAACACAGCCTGCCCCCCTCCCCAGAGTCAGGATGGGGGAGGCAGCTCCGGGTTTCAGGGCCAAAGCCACAGACTATCTGTGTCCCAGTCAAGCTCTTTCTCCTTTAGAGCAACTCCTCTTAAAAATACTAATCAAACGGCTCTTCCTGTTTCCTCCGTAGATGCAGTTCTTTTCCCTTCTCAGGAGAAACCACATGAGGTTTCTGTCACTCTTCGTGGAGACAAAGCTTGAAGGCACAAGCTGGGGAGAAAGTTGTGTCCCTAGTGAGGGTATGTGTGTGGCCCCCTCCCACCAGGGAAGTTGTCCAAGCCCAGGCCTGTGAGAGGCCTTGGCTCCAGCCGACAATATCTTGGGCGCCCGGAGAGGTGCTCCCAGACCCCCAAGTTGGCTGTCTCAGGCGGGCTGGGGCCTCAGGATGACTTGTTCGATGCTGAGGGTTCCAGGTGACACCCTGGGCTCTGCCCCTCAATCTCAGGAGAGAGTTGTCTCTGCAGAGGCCACCAACCAGAGGCCACCATGGTTTTCAAAGGCTCAGCCTCTCGCAGCTCTTTTTTTTTTTTTTTTTTCTCCCTCCTTAAGTCCAGCCTAATTAGTGATTAGCCCTGCAGTTGGCACCCGTGTCCCAGCCATTCCATTCCCCAAACCGGCAGGCCACGGAGCCTCCCCAGGCTTCTTACAAAGGAGGCTGGAAACTTTACCTGCCAGTTGGGTGACACCACGACCGACGGGAGCCGCTGGTCACCCCACCTAGGCCTCTCATTTCCTGCTCCACTAACTACGGAACTTCGAAGTAGTCCCACACTTCCCCACACTCCCTCCTTGTTTCGTCCTTCCTGGATTTGTCCCAGCCTCGGGGCCCTGAAATGGAAGCGAATGTAGCTCAGAGCTCCCTGCCGCCTGAGCTGCAGCAGGATTGGAGGTTGGAAAGGGCGGCCAGGAAGACGGGGCCTTCCCCGGCCTCTGCCTGCAGCTGACACCCATTGATTGATTGATTTCCTAACTGTCTGCTTAACCGGGTCTAAGAGGGTGGATTTATTATTTAAGCAAGTCAACTCAAAAACAGCAAAACAATGTGGCCCCCAAGATCTAGCAGCAGCTGAGGAGTAGAACAAAAAGATGAAAAAAAAGTGGGAAAGGGGATGGAAGAAAATATTCCACTTGGCGAGTATTTTGCCTAATGAGACACCAGCCTGGGACAGCTACCCGGTAACCCAACCCTTGGTCACAGAAGGCCCCTGGGGGCTCCTTCCCCTAGTCGCCAGCCTGGGATGATGGTAGGAACCACAACACATCTTACTGTATAAGAAAGAAACCATAGGAAATATGGAGAAATACCTTTCCCTGGAGTCTTACTCCCTGGATAAAATAAGAGTTTAGGAAAGGCAGTCGGCTGTGAGCTTGACCGCGGCTTTTTCCCTCCCATGTGTGTGTGGATCTACCTGCTCACTCCTGACAGCTTGAAACTTCCTTTCGTTCAAGAGAGCCAGCTGTCCCTAGCATTGACCTCCCACGAAGCCCAAGCTTTCCCTAACAGATTTGGGATTTTCTCAACCCATCTCCCTCCCCTTCTCACTGGAACAAAATTATTTTCTAAGATCACGCAACCACAGATTCTGGTAGCTAGAGAGAGCATCCCTCTCCCCACGTGAGCCTCTCTGTGTTGGTGTACAAACGTGTGCATGTGCCATTGTGTCTGCAAATCCATAGCTGCTCCCAGACATAGGAGGGGTGAAAGAAAGTCCATGCTACATTGCCGATGCTTTGAGCTGGGACAATATTTGCAGGGTGGGGGGTGGCTAAACTGGGAAGAAGGAAGGTGGCCACTGTGGTCGCCTGTGATCATCAAGGCGCACCGGGATGGTGCCCGGCCCTGAACTTCAAGGACGCCTGTATTCCCCACCACCACGTGCCCCAGGAAGTTGCACTGGCATCAATGTTGCATAGCTTAGGACCTGTGCAATCATCCCTTGACCCCAAGACTCAACTGGGTGTCCACAGGACTAGCTGACCCCCACCACAACTGCCCACTTAGGGCTCTTTAGAATTGAGCCTCCTCTGGAGAGGCTCTGGGCCGACAAAGGGGAAGGTCAAGCCTCTAGTGACACACCCAGGCCCAGGCTTTCCCCAGCAGAGCTGGAGCTCCTGAAAAGAGACCCACCTGAGCAGGGGGAGGAACGAGAGGAGGCTGGTTACTTGGTCTGGTGGCTGCCCCCGAGCTTAGGGAAGGGGATTCACCTGGAGCCTCTGGCTTAGTGACCCGAAGCCAGAGGAGCCGTCAATCCTGTCCCTGCTCCGCATATGTGAAGGCCTTGGAGTTAGTGTTTGGCCCTCCATTCTGGGCTCCCCTTGCCGCTTGGGAGGCCTCCGTGTGGGAGGACTGCCCTCTATTGGTCCCTGAGCTGGGACATGGCGGCAGTCACCAGGGCCACCTCACAGCTGAGCATACCCCCAAATCAGCATCAAGCTGGCTACTCTACAGAGGGTGCCGGGTAGAGCAGAGGCAACTTTCACCTCCAATGGAAGCGGTCCTGTTTCACACGCACAGGCTTGCCCGTGACCCATCTACTACCCCGCCTGCTTCCACAGCCATTCTCGGAAATTCTCCATCACAGCTACCTCCTCTGTCTCTGCCCCACTCACACCAATCGCTACCACTCCTCCTCTCAAGCGGCTAAAACCCTGATGCACACTCTGCCAGCTTGCTCACTCACGTGTGCTGACACTCTCGGGCACACCCGTGCCACCGTCTGGCCAGCTTCGCGGCCTCTGACACCGAGCTCTCCAGAGTCTCTGGGTACCTGCACCTGTGCTATTTTATTTGCCACACGCAGCATCCTTTCCATCCCTTGGCGGGGTCCCCTCCTCTCAGGATTTTCAAGCACTCACCCCACTTTCCAAACACATCCCTGCCCATCATTGTTCCCAGCTCCTCCCAGATCTCGCCTGCTCCCTTCAGATAATTAAAGTTAGGCTGTGTGTTTGTATGTATGTGTGATCTTATTTTTTAAACACACACCCCCACACATACATATGCGTGTATATATACAAACACACACAGCAATTAGAACTATCCATTCCTGCCATCGTCCCTCCTGTGCTAAAAACATGTCCCCACATCACCACACCATGAACCCAGCATCAGGTAGTCACGGGCTCCTGATCTCTCCCTCTCCCTCTCTCTCTCTCTCTCTCTCTCTCACACACACACACACACACACACATACATGCACACATACACACACACAGGCACACACACTTTCACACACCCACCCCCCAGCTCCCTCCCTGGTGTTTCTCCAGGGGCATGACCTACCTCCCACCCACCTCCAGGGCACCTGAATGGGCTCCCCTCAGCACCAAGAACCAGGAGGATTCTGCCTCAACGGCCCCCCACGCGCACACCCGCAGTGGACATGTCTCTGGCTGAGCCTGACCAGGGTGGGTCCGGGTATTATTAGGCTGCAGAGACAGCGCGGAGGCATATGGTCTCGTACACAAGAAATAATGTTCATGTTAAATCAGACCTCATGCATAATGCATGGTGCCTCATCTCACATTATTTTGGGTGTTCGTCAAAATCAGTGTTCTTTCTTGTGAGGGCTCCTGAAAGGAAGGGGAAAGGGCGTTTGCTAATTGCACCCGCAGCCTGGACCAGGGAGCCAAATGTGCCCTGGGAGCCTCCCTCTGGCCCCACAAGTGGGTCTCATCCCTCTGTCCCCTCTGTCTTTCCACATGGAAGGAGGGGCTGACTTGGGTTTGGAGCAGGCGTGAGGCCCCATGTTATTTTTATTTCTTTTCTCTCGGCTCTCTTGTCCCCGGAGGGTTCCGGGGAATAGCAGTGGCTTGTCGTCCGCACACCCGATTCATTTGCCGTTTTATGAACTCCCCTTTGATTCATTGCCTCCCTAAGTCAATGATTCACTCCTGATGGCTTTTCAGAAATCCTTCTTCAAAGGCTCCAGATTATTCAGCTCTTAGCAGGAGCAGACTGTGACCCTGCACTGCTATGGCCCTCCCTGCTTACGGTTGGAAATTGTCACCATCCTTGCCTTTCCCCAGGGCTGGCCAGCCTGGAGAGGAGGAAGTGCTCCCTCCATGCAGAAGCTGCTAGAGTTGACCTCAGCAGCTCATGGACAGACCTGGCCCTCTGCCAAAGCCCCTTCCTGCCACTGTGGGTTACCTGCCTTTTCCCATTGTCATCAAAATCCCTGGGGATGCTCTCCATGTCTCAGGAGAGGCAGAGAGCAGAATAGTGAAGCAGAGGGGCTGTGGGACCAGATAGATCTGGGTACAAATCCTGGCTCCACCTCTTATCAGCTGTGTGACTTTAGGCCAGCTCCTTACCCTTTCTGTGCCTCAGTTTTCTGATACGGTGACAATGGCAGTCCCTACATCATAGAGCTATTTTGAGGATTAAGGGACATGAGGTACACAGAGTGCTCAGCATAAGTAGGTGATGGATGAATGAAAGCTGTTTTACTGTGGGGCCTGGGTAGGGCATTGTACAAAAGCAAGGGAACAGGGAAGAAAACCAAAATGTAATGAACTTTTACACGGATCCCACTCCGCCCGGGGCACTCTGACATAATACTTATCTGTGCACTGACTTTGTATTTTCTTTATCTCACATTAACTATTCCTATTTTGCAGACGAGGAAGCTGCTGCCCAGAGAGTCTGAATGACCTAACTAAGGCAGCAAGACTAGTTAATTGTAAAGCCTGGAATAAAACCCATTTTATCTGACACACAGGTCCATGTTATTTTTATACTCCCTGCTGGGGCGAACAGCAGTGTCCAGTGCTTGGGGCATGTGCCCAAAGCGGAGGGGGTTCTAGAACTCAGGACTGGGCCAGGGAGAGAAGTAGGGACCAAGGGTATTAGAGCTAATTAGATCTGCCCCCTTCTCCACCACTGTGAAATCAGGTAAATCCCATGAGGCTCAGGGAAGTTGGATGAATCACCAAGGTCAGGAAGCCTTCCTGATGTGTCGATTCAGAGCACTGTGCACTGAGAAGCTACATATAGTGGCTAAGAATGCGGACCCCGGCATCTGCCCAGGCTTCCGTCCTGGCCTCACCACCTCCTACCCATGGGGCCTTGGGCAAGCTACTTATGCTTTCCATACCTCAGTTTCCTCATCTGTCAAAAGAAGACAATGACAGTACCTGCCCGGTAGGATTGCTGTGAGGATTAGATGGGAGATGATATACATAAACACTTAGAAGAGAGCCTGGCATACTGTAAGTGTGCATTAGCTATAAAATCAACTTTATATGTACAATATATATTATTGTATAATTGCTGGGGCTGAAGCAGTGCAGAAAAATAATGCCTAGTGCTTTTTCTACCCCCAGAATTATTTTTCTTCATTCTCAAAACCATTCTGGGAAGAAAAGTTCAAGCTCTCCATTCCCAGTCCACAGATGAGGAAACGGAGGCCCAAGGATTTTGAGGGACTTGCCCAAAATGACACAGAAAATTAGGCAGGTGCAATCTCCTAGCCTGTTCCCCACATCTGACTCTTTGTGGCAACCTCATGCCCCCAGTAATGTGCTCTGAGCCTCTTCTAAGTACTAAGGCTCTGTGCTGGGTTCTGGGCAGACAGCACCCAGAGGGTCAGGGAAGGCCCCACAGACAATGGTACCATTAAGCTAGGTCATGAAGAATGCGTGAGGGGTTGCCTCTGGGCCTCCTAGCTCAGGGCCTGATCCCAGGGAGATAAAACCACTCAGCCCCAATGCCCTCAGACCCCACTAGTTCCCCCTTCCTGAGCCTTCATGCCTCTTCCTGCCCTGCTCAGGACACTTCGACACACCTCGTTTGATCCCAACACAGAAGATTCAACTCAGGGTCAAGGCCCCTAGACCCCGCGAAGCCACCCACCATGACACTAATCTAACTATAGATTCCTTCACGTTCCAATGGTTTGGCTGACCACCAAACCATGCCACAGGGCATCCCAGCCTAAAAGGCAGGGGCCAGGTACCTGGCTCCAGGCCTCACTCTACTGTTTATCTTTAGTATGACCCAAGTTGGGTCATTTGCCATCTCTGGACCTCAATATATGAAATGGGCATTCCCTCGTTTACCTACATCCATCCTACGTCCATCCATTCGTCCATTCACCAACCACCCATGCACCCATGCAACCATCCATTCACCCGTCTACCCACCCATCCTCTCATCCATTCATCCATGTACCTCTTCAACCACCCACCCATGCAATTACCCAACCACTCACAATCCATCCACTCATCCAATCATACAATTCAACAGGCCCTATGTTGAGAAGCAGGAACAGACCAGTCCCCCTGTCTTTAAAACGCTCCTGGGTTAGCCTCTTCCCTTTCCTACCTCTCAGTCATGTAGAGTAGGCATGTGAGAGCCCAAGGGAGATCATTGTTTGGGAGGAAACAATGAAATCCACTGTTACATCTATGAATCTTTTGTGTCAGAGCACTGGGAATCTCCATGCCCCACTCCTTTCTTCAGGGCCCTACAGAAGATGTAGCCAGTATAGCCTCTGCATGGCCCAAGGACTCCCCTTAGCTCTAAATTCTCATTCCAGGGATGCCAGGTATTGACCTAAACTAGAGAAATTTCAAAGCAAGTGATGGAGAGAAAGGCGCTTGTGGATATAACTTCTGCCAAGGCTGAAGATCACCACTGGAGCTCAGTTTTTCTACCAGAAATGGCAGCAGTATCTCAGCACCAGAGAGATATGGGGAAATGTTCTGGACCCAGGCCTGTCCCCACCTAGCTGTGTGACCTTGGGTAAGTCCCTGCTATTCTCTGGACCCCAATTTCCTGACCAGTGCAGTATGGGGGGTGGTCTACGGGGTCCTCCCAGCTCTGAGGTGGTCCCTCTCCATCCTCACTTCCCTTCCAGCCTGGGTGGGCCTGCCCCTCTGACAATGGGGCCTCTCTGACCAGCCCACACATGAGGAGGAGTACAAGATGACGTGGCTGGTGTCCACAGCCCTGAGTCCTCTGGCTGTTCAACCCCGCCCTCTCCTGACACAAACAACCCTCAGTCACCTCCCCCTCCCACCCCCCAGAATCTGGGCATAGCTGGGGCTTGCTATGCCCTGGTCACCCCATGAATCACCCCTCTATGGTCCCCGGGGGAGTGGTCCAGGGAGCATCCTACGCCCCATGCGGGGTGAGGGCCAGAATTGCGGCCCTCAAGCAGGCAGTGTCCACAGGAACAATGGAGGCCTGTGGCCGGCAGCCGGAATGCAGCCATTGTCCTGCCCTGGCCCCCAACCCCAAGGCCTCAGGTCCCCAGGCCGGGCAGGCTGGCGTGGGTCGGTGCATCAGGCACTCGTGTGCTGCTTCCCCTCTTTGGGCAGGCGAGCGGGTGGGCCGCCGGGCCAGAGCCCACCTCCACACCCCAGCTCACAAAGGATCCCATGCACAGGGTGAGGAGAAGCGAGACAGGACCCAAGGAAGCCAAGCCGTCCTCGGACCCACCCATCCCTAGGGTACTTGGAGCAGACTCAGAGAAGGGGCCTCGCAGCTCCAAGACCCAAGCTATACATCACAGTGGGGAGGGGGACCACATTAGAATAATGCAGGATTAGAGTGGGGTTGCTATAGCGACGTATTAGGGCAATACATCTAGGGAGCCCGGCCCCTTGGTGATGTATGACTCTGCTCAGCTGAGGGGAGCAGGGGGAGGGGACATTCCCGCCCCTCCTAGGGGAAAGCAGACACCGAACATGCTCTTCATTGGGGGAGAACATCTGCCTTGGACTCCAAAAATAGGTTTCTCAGAATCCTGTCAAGACTGAGAGAGATGCCCTGCCAATCCAATCTCCAACAACCCCACTGGGGTCCAGGCTCAGCTCAGCTTCAACCCATCCCAACTCCAGCCTCTGCCTCAGCCTCTGTCTCAGCCTCTGTGCCCCACGCCAACCTCAGCCCCAGCCTCCATCCCAGGCCCTCCAGGCTCTCTCCTTTCTGCTTCAGTGCTAAGGACCATTCCCATACTAGCTCCCCAGCACCCAGTGGGGTCAGTAGGACTATATGAGGGTGGGGGAGGGGCAAAGAAGGAGGGAGGGAGGGAGGAGCGCCCAGAAATACCCATCAACCAAACCATCAAAAGTGTTAATTTGAGAGGAGCCTGGAGAAAAAGGCTGAGGGCACCCATGCTGTCCCCTTCTCACCCACAGGCCTCCCCAAGGCAGCATTGGGGCACCCCACCCCCACCTTATCCCAGATCTGGGAATTTAACTTCCTTCTATATATACTCCCAGGGGCACCGCTGGGGTATTAGGGTGGACTAGCCCTAGAGTGAAACTTGGATGAGGCTCCCAACAAAGGAGACCATGCTAAAATATTTTCATGTGATATTTGTAATATTGTGTGACAAAGTCAGACCATGAGATCCCTTTCAAAGTGTTATATCAAGTTATTTGTACTGCTTGCCCCATCTCAGAGCACCCCCCCACCCCATGCTCAACCCTCTGGGGACTTCGGGAAAAGATTCTCTTGAAATAACCTGCTTGGCTATATCCACCTTGATGAGAAGAGGCAGGACAGATAACCGCCTCCAAGAATCACAGGAGCGAGGGAGGGATAAATTAGGAGGTTGGGATTAACATATACACACTACTGTACATAAAATAGATAATCAACAAGGACCTACTGTGTAGCACAGGGAACTCTACTCAATAATCTGTAATAACCTATATGGGAAAAGAATCTGAAAAAGAATAGATACATGAATATAACTAAATCACTTTGTCGCACACCTGAAACTAACACAACATTGTAAATCAACTATACTCCAAAATAAAATTTGAAATGTTTTTAGAAAAGAAAATGCTTTAGGACCTTTCCTAGCTTCTCAAAAAAAAACAAAAACAAAAACAAAAAAAACAGTCATAAGTGCGAGTATAACCCTATCCCCCATCTCTCTGTATCTTGACTTTCCATCTGTGTTCACATGACTGCGTATTACTCTCATTTTGTGTGTGCCTCCTCACTGAACGGTATTTTTTAGTTAATTCAATCGATTACAATAATTACACAACGGCCCCCAAATTCTTCCTTTTTCCTTTGGAAAGTAACGCTCTGGCCCTGTGCCGGGGAGCGGGGGCGGGGGGGGGGGGGCGCGGGTGTCTCCAGCCCCAACTGGAAGGTGCTGACCTCGACATCCCCAGCTCCCACCAGAGGAGGGCATATGTCATAAGACGAGGCAGGGTAGGAGGCGTTGCCTTCTGTGTGCACACTCATGCACCACCTGTGCCCATGAACACATGTGGGTAAATACACACACACACACACACACACGCATACACTTTGGCCCTACCCTGGTGTTATCCCTGCAATGGAAGGAACTTCATCCATTATTAGAAAGAACCCATGAAGGGGGTCACTGTCATTCGTCCTCTGGGAGCCTCCTCACTCACACTCACGTAGACATACATGCTCACACGCCACATACGCACACACAGAGCAGTGCGAAGAGGAAGGGAAGAGAAAGGCCAAAAGAAGAAGGTAGGTGAAGACACTGCATGTGCCCAGAGGGCAGCTCCTGGGATGGGGGCGGCAGGGTGCCTGGGGTGCACTGAGTGGGAGGGAAGCTTCGTGGCTTCCTCTCTTCCCCAGCCAGCGACCAAAGGTCAGCCCAGGCGGCTCAGCCACGTGCGGTCCACCCACCCACATCGGGTCATGTGAGACCAGGACCAAAGCCTCATCAACACGCCATTGTCCTCCAGAGCCCAGCCTTGTGCTGGAGGGAGCAAGCCCCCTCCAGCCCAAGAGCAGTCAGTGCCCCTCCAGAACCTGTGGATCCCTCCTGAGGGGACCCTCTCAGCCCCCGCCTTAAGGACAGCTACCTGACGCTCAGGCTAATGCTATCCTCTTTGGGGCCTTCCGTCCCCTTCTGAGAAATGGGAAGGAATCAGCTTTCCACTTGCACTGAGAGTGCCTGGGGTGGGAGTAGTGAGTGAGCAGGGGGAGGAAAGGCCCTCTTTCTCATATGCCCTCCGAGGGGTGCATATACCACCCCATGCCACCCCCCTCCCCGCCCATTCCCCACATACTGTGGAGGGGAGAGAGAGTAAAGCAGAGAGGGCCCAAGAGTTGCCCTGAAGGTCATCTTGCACGTCAGCACAGGGATGGGCCCCAGAGCCCCTTGTGCCCTGGCTCCTAGCCTGGACCACAACACAGGCTCCATTGACTCCTGGGCACCCTCTTTCCCAAGATGCACGCAAAGCTGTGGGCTCGTGGTTCCGGCCCACGGGCCCCTGAGTCCCACAGGGCTCAATGGGGCCTAGCCCCACAGGACTCACCCAGGAAAAGAGGCCAGAGCTGGCTGGCTGGACGGTGTGGGTGGAGGCAGCTGCCAAGGGGCTGGCAGGAGAGAGGGAGACGGCAGGGATGGACACTGCACCTACCCAGAATCTCCTCGATCCAGGCTATTGGCCCTCATGGCCAACCCCTAGGCCCTGCCCTACCCAGTCCGGAGTGGAGTCAAAGATCCCCAGTGCCTCCTCTACCCATCCCTAATCCCTGATGACTCCTTGCAAAAACAGGGACCTCTGCCCCAACACTGAGACTAAACCTAGGGCAAATCCACCCTGGCCCACCCTCTGTCTCCTATAAGGGAAGTCAGGTGGAGAAGGATGGTTGTGTCTGCAGGAGGGGGATCAGAGGAAAGCTGGGCTCCTGTAAGGGGAGGGCTGCCCCAGCAGGATGACAGAGAGATGATTAAACCCACAGAGAAGATTGATAAGAGAGCTAAACAGCTGCAGCTCTGCAAGGTGGGCTGGGGACAAATCTCATCTTGTCCTGGCGGCACTCTAGGGGGGCTGGGCCAGCCTGGCTGAGCTCGTGACCTACACATGCTCACCCAGCAGAGGTTGGGGCGGGGGGGGGCTGCTCCCACCTTCTTCCCCCACCCCCAGGCCTCTGATGGTGACTTCCAGAGCCCAGCCCTCACTCCTGCCGGCCCGGAGCTCGGCCCCCACGCCACACCCGCCCTGTACTTAGGCAACGCAACCCTTCTCATAGGTGCCCCCTTCACCCACGGCGTCTCTGCCACAGCTCTCACTCTCGTTATTATTAGACGTGATTTACAGCGGAAACGCTGAGTCAGACAAACCAAGACTCCCCAGGCAGAGGCAGTGGGAGAGGAGAGTCCAGCGGAGGTGGCCCTCTTGAGGCAGCGTTCTCGGAAGAACGTGAGGAGATGGGGGTCCGGGATGAGCTGGAGGGTCATCTCTCCTGTTTCTCCTGTTTGTTCCAGGCCCCGGATCCTCACCTGGGTCTCTTGGACATTCAGACCCCTTTTCGGATCCCCACCCAGGTTTTCAGCCTCTGATCTTCCTCAAGAAGTTGGAAGAGAATAACCCAGGGATTCAGAAGTCTTGACATCAAGGTGGTTCTGCTGGGCCGTTTCCTCATACCAGGGCTCGCGGTCCAAAGATGGAGAGAGGCAGGAAAAGTGCATTGCTGGGGTCCCATCCCCCCACTCTGCAGCAGAAAACACAGTCACTGTGCGCTCGTGTGGGCGTCCGAAGGCACCAGGACACGTGGGGCACAGTTCCCGCTCCCACCTTGTGCTGAAGAGCTCTGGCGGGCAGGTCCGTCTCTGCTCCCTAGGTCTCTGACTCCCTGGCAGGGAGGAACTGGGCATTGTTGCCAAAAATAAACGTTCGCTCTCCCGCTCCCTGGCTCCCGGCTCCCACTCATTAGGATGCGTGGCGTTTGGCTGCGGTCCCACACCTTGCAGCTCATTATAAATATGCAGTCGCTGCTGGCGCTACCCCAATCATCTCTGCAATCAGAGCTTTTAATTAGGTTAATTAAATTGTATCAAATCTCGCAGGGACGCAGTTCACTGATGCTGACGAGGCAGCCAAAACAGACCCCAGCTCCTCTGCTAATGAAGGCCGCTGCCTGCCTGCGCGGTGAGGGAGCCCGAGCGCATACTAAACAGGCGCACCCTGTGGGAGGAGCTGCTGCCCAGGCCCTGAGCTCTGGGGACCTGGCAGGGAGCGGGGTCTGCCTCCAGCCCACCAGGCTCCAGCTGCAGCAGACTCCCGCCCCGGGTGACCTTCGCCTTCACTATAGAACTAACCGGGGCAGCTTCTGGAGCCGAGACAGGTGGGCAGGGTCGGGGCTCTGAGCACCTGCCACCCTTACACGGCAAACTTAGGTGTGCCCCCAAGGTTCACTGGCTCCATCTGGGGTTTCCACTTTCCCTCTCCCGCAGCATGGCCCGACCAGGCCAGGACCCCATCCCCTACACACACACACACACACACACACACACAGCCAGACTGAGACTACAAGGCTCATCCAGCCACTGCTGGTCTAGTCTCCATCTGCCATAGAGGCCATCTGCCCCTGTCGGGGTGGGCGTGGTCTATAATGCTACCAGGCAGTAGCAGGAGGTGGTGGCACCCCTCAGTCTCCACGTGCCAGATGGACCCTGCATCTCCCCACCTACCACTCCACCTCAAGAGCCCTCTCTGAGGGAGGCACACTTGCCCTCTAACCCCCTGGGATCCAATTAGCTAGAGATGCAAGACGGTCCCTCATTCCCTAGCCCCTGCCTGTCCTGAGACGGCTGTCCCAGTCCCCTGGCAATCCACAGCTGGCCACAGGGGGCCACAGGCTCCAGAGCTAGAGAGGGCCCTGCAAAGCTCCTCCCGTCTTTACGCAGGAAGGGAAGTGCTGCCACCTCCAAAGGGACTGTCCCCAACGCTCTGCTCAGCCTGGCTCCAACCCCCTCCTCTCAACCCCTCTGTCACTGGCCTCAGTGTCGCTGAGCAGCTGAGGAGAGAAGATGGGGAAATTTTCAGTGCTCTCGGGACATGCTGTTTCTGCTGCAGAAGCTGGTTTTTTGGCTTGGAAAGGTTTTTTTTTTCCACCCAGTAATGTGAAAACATGAAACCTGAAACCAACCCCCCGACATTTGCCACCGCAGAGAGAAGACTTTGGGGGAACTAGGAGAGAGCTGTAAATGAGTCAGGCTGATTCAGGGCAGGGGGGGCTGCCCAGCTGCCTCTGGGGCACCAGAGTTTCATTAACACTTATGGTCTGGGCTTGACCGTCAGGTGACACACGACAGGAGGAGAGAAAAGGACTTCCTTCCCACCCTCAACCCCAAACACAGCAGTCCCCAGATAAACTCCTCTTGCGGAGAAACAGCTAGGTCCTTGGCTCTGACTTGCACCAGCCTCTACTACCACCCTCGCAGCACCACTGCCCCGACACCAGCCAGTCTGCTCCCCTCGCACAAGAAAGGAAACGGCCGTGGCCATTACCAGGGCCATCGAGGGATGCAGCCAAGACTGGGTAGGGAGAACTAGAAACCAACTCCAGTTAGGAGAGATACAGATTAGACAGCACTTCCCCAAAGTAATGATGGATTCAGGAATAAGGAACAGGGAGATTCCTTACAGGGAGTCTGAAGAAGCAGGAGAGATTTTTTCCCCTTGACTGGAGAAGTTAGGAAAGGAGGGCAAGCAGAAGCATGAACTGGGCAGCCTCCTGAACCTCCTAACTCTACTCGCTGGACTTGGGAAAGGAGGCTCTGCCTCTCGGCGTTGCGTAGCTGCTCTGGGCTCCTTCCCTACACTTTCCGCTGAGACAGACCCAAGGGAGCTGGGCGGGAGCCCTGCCAGCAGGGAGGCCCCATGACCTGGCTGGCAAAAGAGAGCGCACCCTCCGACCCCAGGAAGTAGCTGCACAAGAAACCTGCTGACACAGCCCCAGGATGGTATCTCAGGTCCCCCATCTCCTCTGCTCACCTGGGGCTTCGGCCCACCCTTCCCCAACACGCCGTGCATGAGGCGGCTCTGTGAACCGACGCTGGGAGAACTTGAGGAGGAAGGGAGGCCGGCACCATTCACCCACTCGCCTGTCTCAAGTCCCAACAGGCCCCAGCCTCACCGGCCTCCACAGGTAGGCAGGGCGAGTCTGCATCTGCTGGCTGCCTCCCCTGCTGGAGGCCGTGCAGCTCTTAATTGTTCGCTGCCCCAGAGACAGCAGCATGGGGAGACAGCAAGCCGTAAACAGACACTCAGAACTGCACGTGGGGAGACCCCACCATGTCTCAGTGGAACCACCCTCTGGACGACTTGGGACTCCAACACAGGCTTCCTCCATGGTCCTCACTAGAAACGTGAAGAGAAAGCCCTTTCCTGCCCAGTCCTTTGGGGGCCACACTTATCTCATGCTAGGGGAGTAGCGATGGAGAAAATCTTTTTTCACAAGAGTTCTACCATGTGGCATTAAATGCAATGAACAAATGCATACTAAGCACCTGTGGAGTACTGGCCACGTCAAACAGCAGCACCCCGAGAGCTAACCCCAGGGAAGGGGCAGCAGCGCCACCTACTGGGCCCTTTCCCACCCTGCCGCCAGGAATCAGTTCAGTAAAAGAGTTTATTCAAAAATAAGGGCTTCCCTGGTGGCACAGTGGCTAAGAATCTGCCCGCCAATGCAGGGGACACAGGTTCAAGCCCTGGTCCGGGAAGATCCCACATGCTGCGGAGCAGCTAAGCCCACGCGCCGCCAACTACTGAGCCTGTACCCTAGAGCCAGCGAGCCACAGCTACTGAACCCACACGCCTACAGCCCGTGCTCCGCAACAAGACAAGCCACCGCAATGAGAAGCCCGCGCACCGCAACGAAGAGTAGCCCCCGCTCACTGCAACTAGAGAAAGCCCACACACAGCAACAAAGACCCAACGCGGCCAAAAATAAATACATAAAATTAATTTAAAAATATATATACCGTAAGGCCTAACACTCTCCTGCTTCAATCAGAAGGGCCCTAACAGGTGGCAGTGGCCTGAGCCAGGCTGGTTGGGTCTCTGCTGGAGAGACCTGGGGCTTCCATGTCACCCGTGGAGCTGCCGCCTTGGAGACTTGGATTGTACAAACCTGAACGACACGTGTCCTGCCAAGGAAAATGTTCTCCACCTCCGCAAGCCGCCACACTCCCCCTGGCACAGCCACAGCAGGGTGCCACCAAGAGTCCAAGGCACCCCTGGCCCTGGAGGGGTGGATCCAAAAGAAACGAGTCTCTTTCCCAAGCAAGGAGCCAGAAGTCTGAGGTTCCAATGGGCACTAAAACGTCAAAGCCCTTGGCCTATTTTCAGGACCCATGAGGCTGGAGCCTCTTAGGTTAAACACAGGGGCAGCCAATCTCTTCCCTTAGAATCCTCGGGCCTCGGAGACAGCCTTCGGTTTAAGAGCAGCTCAGGACCCCTAGCTCTATTCCCTTACAGTGAGTGCTCTGATCACTTCTACCCTGGAACTTTGTACTCAGAGAAGATGGACCTTCCTGCTCCATTTGGCCTGTACACCTACATAGCATTTGAGGACTTGTGGGTGTGTAATCTGCGTACATGAAACCCCAGTGGTGTGTTCGTGCACACACCTGTGTTTATGAAGCCTTGAGAGCCTAGAAAGTGTGTGCACCTTTGTGTGGGCGTGCGCTTCACCAGAAGGCCTTTAGGTATACCTCCACCCTCCTCCCACCTTCCTCCCCGGCGGGGGCAAGGCAGCCACAGCAGCGGCAGCAAGCAAGCTGTTCTGTCCTGGGAACAGACTGCTGCTGGAACTGTTGGCTCCTCTGTCCAACGCCCATGGGATGAGTCCCTTTCCTGACTCAGGCCTCAAGTCTCCAGACGCCTCTGTCATAAGACCATCAACATTTACTTAGCACAGCACCTTCCCAGACTGGGAAGCACTACCTTCCTGAAGGCAAAAGCTGCTGGCTTCCAGTCCCCTGGCCCTTCTTCCGGCTTTCCAGGGCTCCCAGATCTGAATCCCACTGAGTACACCCTTAGGGAAAAGGCTTTCATTTCAGGCTTTGTATAAGAACATAATAGTCACAGGAATTTATTAAGCTTTAGTAACTTTTCTTTTTAAATACCCGCAGAAGGGTGCTCTTCCCCCTCCAGGGGGTGAGGTGTAAGCGAGCCTCCCAGAACCCTGCTCCTCACACATCTGCTCTAAGCACACTCAGCCCTGTCCTGACTGGCCTCGGCCTACCATCCCTGTGTGGGCAGGCAAGGGAAGGGTGAGACTCTGGGAGGTCTATGTGTCTGCCGCACACACGCTGGGATATCTATTTCTAGGGTGAAGGCCTGTACCAAGCCATTTATAGCCTTGGAATCAAGAGCTGGCCAGGAGGGCAGGAACAGAGAGCCAGGTCTGTTCTGATCTGAGCTTCATCAATAAAGAAGAGGTGCCCCTGTGAGTTCTTAATTCCAAGGGTTTCTATCTGCAGCTGTAAAGTGTAAAAGAAAAAAAGTCCTTCCTGGCTAACGTATGCAGCCACCTGAATAGCCAATAAATTAAGAATGAATGGGGGTAAAATCAGGCTATCCACTGGTTAAAACATTATGCAAACATTAGAAATATTTACTTTAATTTTTACTATGAGCACATATTACTTTTAAAAATTTAATGATGTAACAAAATGGAAAAGAGCTAATGATTTAATAGTAAGTGAAAAAAGTAGGCCATAAAGGTGTTTAATTACAACTACAAAACACAAAAACCAGTGCCAACCTCTACAAAATGGAGGAAGTCAACCAGAATGCTCTTGATAGTCGTTCACCTCCATTTCCCTAACCTCCTAGCATAGTTAAGTATGCAACAGCTATCTGTCGTTCTTGAATAAGTATTGGGATTAGAGATGAACTCACGTGTTTTCCAAATTTGCTATATAAAAGATTATGTAACTTTTATAATGAAAAAACATGAAAGTATATAAAAATAAGACTGATTTCAGGGAATTCCTTGGTGGTCCAGTGACTGGGACCTGGCGCTTTCACTGCCTTGGGCCTGGGTTTGATCCCTGGTCGGGGACCGGGGATCCTGCAGGTTTCGCACAGCGGCCAAAAAAAAAGACTGATTTCAACACTTCAACAACCCACAAACAATTTAGACAGGGGGAAGGGGCTTTAACACTGTTCACGTCAAATGTCAGATCTATAATAAATTACGGTTATAAACAGGAAAACCAAATCACTTAGAAGAGTGGAATCTGAAGTTACTGGAAAAAAAAAACATAAACTCTTCCACGTGGAATGACAGGCTTATCTTTAACACTTCAACGTTTTCGACGACTCTCAAATTTGTAAATAGCTGGGGAGTTGACTGTTTCTTTCTTCACCTTCACCTTCTGAGTTTTATCCTACAAAAGAGTAAAAAGTTACCAGTAAATAGTAGGAGAGGTCTGTGTAAAACAGCAAGTTTAATAAACTACCTATTAGAAAGCCCCTAATTCAGCCCGTCTCAATGTTCAAGAGAGACAAAGCCCTTTGTCCTAAGGCATCCCCAACGCGATGAGTCAAGTTCTCCCCTGGGCATCTATAATGAGGCTGGCTGTGCAGAAGTTCTTGTGAAAATTGAGAAGAAAGGTACTTAAATCATTATCTTGTAGGGCTTCTTCTTTTACGGAACCCAAGTTGAGAAAGGCAGACCAGAATGATCTGCAAAGCTGAAAATCTTGACATTTAGAGAAATGATAATATGAAAGGGGCATCTTATATTCCTTAGCTCTGCTATTTAACTACACAATGTTGTCTATTTTTAAACACCAATGAGTGACACGCACTGTTTTATTAACCTGTTTAAATGTTACAGATAGATGCTCATAAGCTATAAAGTTCATATGTCACCCGATCCTACCCTTTGCTGTTCCAAAGCACTGACTAATAAGCAAGCCCCTTATTACCTTCTTAATCAAGGAACATTTCAACACTGTCAGAGTAACAGACACTGGCTCAAACCACTGCCCCTGAGGAGCAGACATTTTCACTGGGGTTGGTTTACACACAGCTGAAATCCAGTCTCAGTTTAGAACTTTACAAGGAAAAAAATAAAATAAAATAAAATGAAGGCCTAAGCCTCTCTCTCCTCACCAGAAGATCTTTGCGAGTCTGAATTTTCTGTGCAATAACAAACAATTTCTTCTCGCGCTCAATCCGCTGTGTCAGGCAGTTATACTGCTTTTGCCTCTCTTTCGCTATTTGCTGCAGAAGAAACACACATTTTCAGTAAAACAATTAACAGGGTAAAAATGAGTAAGAAACTGTTTCTTAATCCACTTGGGCCCAAACGCATAAATGGTTTCATCAATTCCCTCCTTACCCCAGAATCAACATAACAAGAGACTCTGAAGTTGGCCATTTTAGGAACACCACATTCCAGAGCTCCATGGAAACTTGGAGACTTGCCCATGGACACAAGGCTCACCTGGAGCAGAATCAGGACTGCGCCTCGAGTCTCACAGATCCCAGGAATCTTTCCACTACTACACTGAGCTGTCTGAGCGTCCCGGTTACCTAACGTGCAGGAATGAACCAGTGCTGGAAACCCTACACAATGAGTAGAGAAGCAGAGAAGGGCCACGGGGCAGTGTGCTGGTGTCAGAACCGCGGAACTCAGAGAGCAGAAGGACTCTGTCAGTGGAAGCTGACCTGAAAATTCTCACTGCTGATGACCCCTCGAAGACCAATGGTCCTTCAATGTGGGGGGATCACAGACCTCTGAGAAACTGATGAAAGCTTTGGATTCTTTCTTGACATAAATGTATATATGTATTCGTACAAATTCATACAAATGTATATACCCAGTCACACAAAATTTCAAGGTGGGAAGAAGGTGTTCATAGAATTCCTAAAGCCCATTCATGGATCGCTCACCCCCTCCAAGTTACAGACTAAAAATTCCCTTGCAAGCCACCCACCAGCAGTCTCTTAATAAAAATAATTTTGCTTTAAACAAGACAGTCAAAAGAAACAACACCACTAGACAAAAAGGGCAATCCAAACCTTCCCAACTTCTCAAAAGCTAAGATGGTGAACTATTCTACATAGGACTTCGGAACACCAATCTCTTTAGGGACTACTGCAATACTTGAGAAGTGTCGGCGACACAGCTAATTGAAAATACAACTACATGACAAAGAGGGTTATCACTAGAACACCAGTCAGCCGGCTCCTCGGCTGGAAGTGTTATCTACACAGAGGGGAATATTACTGGGCCTTGGATTTAAACAATTCACCAATTCTAGCGTAGTCTCACAGCAGTGGTTTCAGACAGCTTTTGTTTTCACTTTGTTGCACAGACTGTTGATTTATGGGATTACCCAATATAATCAAACTAATTAGGGGTATTTATATTA
The DNA here is from genome assembly GCF_963924675.1 of Phocoena phocoena. Taxonomy (NCBI): domain Eukaryota; kingdom Metazoa; phylum Chordata; class Mammalia; order Artiodactyla; family Phocoenidae; genus Phocoena; species Phocoena phocoena. The sequence continues at coordinate 30,599,753 of NC_089219.1, read as the reverse complement.
CTAAAGCAAATTTAGCTGCCTCTGAGCTAGAGAGGCTGCTGTGAAATTAAACAAAGCTGATGCAGTGTAAATGATTCAAATCCAAACAGAACAGCTGTCTGCTTGAAACACATTGACAGCATTTTTTTAAATGAATCAGTCAGAAGTGAGAGTTCAACTCCAGAAGACTTGGAGAAAAAGCAAGTCTTCTCACAAACCCAGTTACAGTGATGGAAAGCACCGTAAGGACAAGTCAATACAAAAGTTGGGGTACAAATGCAGAACATGAAAGACCTTTTGATATGCATATTCACTGTTAAAGGTTTAATATCAAAGTATACCAAATCCCTTCATCTTCAGTGTCCCCTCCTTTCTCTGCCTTTTAAAACTGTTGGCACCTGTCACAAGCATTGAAAGCACAAAGCCCAGGGTCAGAGGTAGGATTCAAATGCAGACCTAGGGAATTCCCTGGTGGTCCAATGGTTAGGACTCGGTGCTTTGCCGGGGCCCGGGTTCAATCCGTGGTCAGGAAACTAAGATCCCGCAAGCCTCGCAGCATGGCCAAAAAAAAACCCCAAAACAAATGCAGACCTAAAGGCCAGAAAGTAAGCTCCTGACCACTATGCTACACGTCCTCTAATCTTAGAAACCAAGGAACCCTTCTCCACTTCCGTTCCCATCACCAAATCCTCCTTCCACTTCTCTAAGAGAACTTAGTAAGTTTTCCAAAAATAATCATCTTAAATGCAGTGGGGAGAAAGAAAAAAAGAACCTAGATTCCCATAAACTCAGACCTGAAGAAAAATGGAGAAAATTACCTTAAGTCGAGTCTGATTGTTAACTCCTTTCACTTTCTCCTTCTGCAAGGTCTCTATCGTAGGTCTGTTAAAGACTCTGTCGACTAGTTCTGGGGCTGTTCGCAGGTGAGTTGCAATATCAAACTGTTCGACTAAAAGTCAAGACAATCCTTAAGGCGCTGTCTCTGACACCAAACAACACAGACCAATATGCTAGACTGTCCCAGAAACTTTCAAACATTTCATACCTTCCTTTTTGGTGTCAAAAAAAAACACATGCTTCTTCTGTTGCTTCCCCTGGAAATCCAGCAGATGGAGCTCTGATTTTAGTCTTTCAATTTTCTAGGATACAGAATATGGTCTCATTTTATATTGGGTTCTTCTAGGGTATCAGAAATGAATTTGCACAAGTTTAGACCATTCCACATCATTATCACCAGCCTGCAAAGAATCTGCTTCATTCTTTTAAAAGAAAGGACCACTAACATTTATCAAGCACCAACCACATGTCAGGTAGGGGGCTAGCTAGGCACTACACAAAACTCATTTAATCCTTACAACAATCCTATGAGATAGAAATGTGGAAACAGCCCCAGGGAAGTTAATTTGCCCATAATCATGGGGCTAATGAATGGCAGAGCCAGAGTTTAAACCTAAGTCTGTCTCAAACTTGACCTCTTTCCATTCCACCATGCTGACTATACTTTTAAACCATTATCATAACTAAGTGTACTTTAAGATTGGAAATGCCAGAAGAAATCAACTTACAACTCGAGATCAATGGATTTCTATTTCTCTTCTTAACCAACAAAAACATATCAGAATAAAGAGTTTTAGTTGTTACCTTAGCTTCTGCAACCCTTTTCATTTCTATATATTTGACATCCTGAGTTCTCATTAGTTTCAGCTGCTCTGGAGTTACTTCTTCCTTAGTCTCCTTAATAACATGAACTCCATCCTAAAATCCAAATTTAAAAGATACATTTCCTATTAGATTAAAATCATTAATAAGTTGTTGGCATAGTTCCTGGCTGGAACAAAGACAACCAAAGGCAACATACAACAGCAACACAATGCACCAGGCCCCCAAGACACACATTCAATTCAGCACCTCCAATCACCCTCTCAGAATAGCTCCAGGCATCAGGCAACTGCAAGTGCACGCTGCTCATGAAGGGGCAGCTTTGCCTTTTGCATAATGACCAGGAGCACCTGACCAACTGGAGAAGAGCTAAATAAAAGCCTAGGGTCCTAGCTATCCATCTCCTCCCTCATCCTTATCTTCCTTGTTGAGTTGGAGCTCAAAACACCAACTGAGGGACTGCCCTGGCAGTCCAGTGGTTAAGACTCTGTGCTTCCACTGCAGGGGACATCGGTTCAATCCCTGGTTAGGGTACTAAGATCCCACATGCCATACGGCATTGCAGGGGGAAAAAAAAACCAACTCATCCATTAGGCACCCACCTGGAGTTTAACCCGAGTCATTTTATAGTAGAATTCATCTGGATTTTTTTCAAGAGCCTTCTTCCGGAGAGCTCTAAGGTATTTTTGCTTTTTCCGGTAGTCACTGAAAAGCAGGTTAAACAACGTTCATGGCAAAAAAGGAAAAAAAAAACCACAACAAGCAAACTTTACAAGCATCTAATGATACATACAAAATGAAACTCAAAAAAGCCAAAGGAGTGACTACATTCGGCCCACACTCCAATGTCACACTCCACTGTCAGATGTTGAGCTCATCTCTTTGTGGGTGCTCTCCTATCCCTGTTCTACCTGGAATTAACAGTCCCCATTTCACGTTAAGTTTTACTGCCATCTACATCATTACAGGGAGAGACCCAACAAAGCACAGATTACAACTCCTCAGACGGGGTTCTGATGCAAGCTTGGGCACCGAGTGATCAAATAAGATTCAGAAACTACACGTTGTAGTATAGCATAGTGACTAGAATCGTGGACTCTGGAGCCAGACTGTCTGGGTTCAAATCTTGGCTCCACCACTTCCGGCTGAGTAATCTTGGATAAATTAGTTAACCATTCTGTATCCCAACTTAATCTGTGAAATGGGTGTGATAATAATAGTATCCCCAAAGACTGCTGGAATAAATGCATGTAAAAATGGTAACTCTCTTAGAACACTGCCTGGCCTAATGACAGCACTCAGTTATTATTATTTGCCTGAAAAACTCTGGAACCCAGAGCAATCCACTTAATCCATCACCAGCTGCTCCAGGGGCATAAAAAGGACCTCAGCTGACATGCATGGCTAACAAATAATTATGAAATGTTTTGTAAATAAAGTGCTAAAGAAGAAGAATAGGGATAATTGTTTTATAAAATGTTTTCGAAGTTCATTATCACCCACACTCAGTCCCATGAATCCATCTTTCACATGTCTTCATTCCACACCACACATGGTGATGTAAGAGACTCAACAAATGTAATGTTAGATTCTATCTTGAACTTCAAGAAAAGGGAGAGAAAAAAGATTCGGCTTTTAGCTCAAACACCAAGGCAGAAGCAAACCAAAGCCACTCTGAGAAAACGATCTGGAGCAACATAATAAAAAAAATTCTCAATGCAACTACAGTTAAATAAATAACGCTCTGCCTAAACAAAGAGAGAAGTTTAGGGCCGCAGAAAAGTATCTGACAGGCTGCCAGAGCTTTGGCCATTTTATCAATGGCAGGAAATCATCCCCTGCTGGACACTCAGGCAATTCAGCTGTAGTACAGGGAGGCTGTAAGCTTTTCTGGCAGCACCGCTCCCAGAAAGACTGTACTCACTCTGCACGAAGTTTGTAATCTTTCTTTTTCTCCAGCAGGCCCAGATGTTTTCGAAAGCTGGGCTAGAAGACAAAAGGGGAAAAAAAGTGCTTAGTTTCCTCAGCAAACACATACCCGAATCAACAGGACACTTGACAGGAACAAGAATCTCTGGAGCGTTCAGTAAATCCATGTCCTGGCAGCCAATGTGCTATCCTGTTCCCTCCCCTCCCCCAAATGGGCACTGCCCAAGGATGAGAGGCCAATGCAGGCGCCAGAGAGGTCACAAGTACTGCCGTAGTAGGCTTCTTGGCCTATTAAGGACAGAGAAAGGCAACAATGACTCGGCACTAAGAAAGCAGTTGCCAGTTGTACTAAAATTACTACAGACTTAATCCAAGGGTTTATAAAATACTACGAAGGGAAAACATAGTAACAGGGAAGCAACTGTGGTTAAGAGAGCTAAATTTAGAGTCTGAAGAACTGGGTTCAAATCCAAGCTTTACCTCTTAACAATCTGTGACTCTGGGCACTTCACTTAACGTCTCTGAGCTCCTGTTTCCTAGCTATAAAATAAGAACAATAAGATCTACTTCTCACGACTATCCTGAGGGTTTAATGAGCCTCTGTAAGTGGTAGCTGCCCGCACACAGCCTGGCACATAGCTGGTGTCCAGCATATGTGTACTGTTATTATTCTAATTTCAGTACTAAGCATGAGAGAAAACCAAGTATGACAGAAAATACTTTCTCTGATACAGAACTTGGATAGCATGAAGGTACAAGGATTAAATCTTGGTATTATCTTTCTACAAGCTATCACTACTTGAGCACTTAACCTACGGCAAGGTCAGTGCTAGATGCTTTTGCCTACATCATCATAATAGGCCACATTTATTAAGAATTACCATTACATTTTAGGAAAATGTGAAAATATAAAATTAAAAGGAAGAAAAGAAAATCACTATAAAGAATTTGTATGGGGACTTCCTGGTGGCGCAGCAGTTAAGAATCTGCCTGCTAGGCTTCCCTGGTGGCGCAGTGGTTGAGAGTCCGCCTGACGATGCAGGGGACACGGGTTCGTGCCCTGGTATGGGAAGATCCCACGTGCCGCGGAGCGGCTGGGCCCGTGAGCCATGGCCACTGAGCCTGCGGATCTGGAGCCTGTGCTCCGCAACGGGAGAGGCCGCAACAGTGAGAGACCCGCGTACCGCAAAAAAAAAGAATCCGCCTGCCAATGCAGGGGACACAGGTTCGATCCCTGGTCCAGGAAGATCCCACGTGCCGCAGAGCAACTAAGCCCATGCGCCACAACTACTGAGCCTGCGCTCTAGAGCCCACGAGCCACGACTACTGAGCCCTTGTGACTAGAGCCCGTGCTCCGCAACAAGAGAATCCACCACAATGAGAAGCCCCCGCATCGCAACGAAGAGTAGCCCTCACTCACTGCAACTAGAGAAAGCCTGCGCCCAGCAATGAAGACCCTACACTTCCAAAAATTTTTTTAAACTAAAAGAATTTGTATGTACTTTTACTTTGCTTTGTAAAAGCTAGGAGTTTTGACATTCCCAGAAGGTAAAAAAAAATTCCTGTTCTCTTGTTAGGATGAGTATGTAACATGAGTAAATAAAATTTTTATCAAGGTGAAAAAAAAAAATGAAATACTGTTACAAAGCAATCTGCTATGCTCCTTACACACAATGTCATTTATCCCCAAACAATCATGGAATGTGGATAAAGCAGGCACTACTGTTACCCCAATTTTCCAAAAAGGGAATGAGGTTTAGAGAACAACTTGCCCAAGAACATAGACAGAACTAGTAAGTGGCAAAGCTAGAACGAGACCTATTCTAACTGGGGACACAGTCTGATCTTCCCCACCCTCCTACACTGCATCCTCTTCCACTTTGAATATTCTCGATGTTTGAGGCAGTACATAAACTTCTCTACTGTTTAAACTTGTATAATAACTTGAGTGGAATTTTTAAAATTTATTTCTTTATTTACTTGTTGGATGCATTGGGTCTTCGTCGCTACACGTAGACTTTCTCTAGCTGCGGCAAGCAGGGGCTACTCTTCATTGTAGCATGTGGGCTTCTCATTGCAGTGGCTTCTCTTGTTGTGGAGCATGGGCTCTAGGTGCATGGGCTTCAGTAGTTGTGGCATGCAGGCTCAGTAGTTGTGGCTCGTGGGCTCTAGAGTGCAGGCTTCAGTAGTTGTGGCGCACGGGCTTAGTTACTCCATGGCATGTGGCATCTTCCTGGACCAGGGCTCGAACCCATGTCCCCTGCCTTGGCAGGCAGATTCTTAACCACTGCACCACCAGAGAAGTCCTTGGGTGGGATTTTTAACAGTCTCCTCTCTCATCCTCTACCTTGAAGTGATGCAAGAAATAACTCAATATTTAAAATAATACCCAAGTCCTCTCTTGATCATTATTATTTTAATTATAGCAGACAAAGAGAAGTTGACAGAGAATAGAGAAAGAACACTCAAGGGTCAAAAGAGCAACAAAGTGGGCTTCCCTGGCTCTCATCAATGTGTTTACCAACCTTTCCAGCATGGCCTCCTCCTCACCTCTCCCACAAAGATCCTCTATTCCCACTCAGACATGGCCATGTCATGCTCTTTGCCTCTGCCTTGTCTACGAATCCAAATGAACTACCCACAACTGTGCCTTTGGACACGCTATTCAACCTCTTTAAGCATCAGGTTCCTCATTTGTATTGATACAAATGAGGATAACATCTGCCTCACAGGAATGCTGTAGGATTATACAAGATAATCCTCGTACAGCATGTTGGGCTGTACCTAGCATACAGTCAGTGCTCAAAAAGTGACAGTTATGGGACTTGCCTCGTGGCACAGTGGTTAAGAATCCACCTGCCAATGCAAGGGACATGGGTTCGGGCCCTGGTCCGGGAAGATCCCACGTGCCGCGGAGCAACTAAGCCCGTGTGCCACAACTACTGAGCCTGCGCTCTAGAGCCAGCGAGCCACAACTACTGAAGCCTGTGCGCCTAGAGCCTGTGCTCCGAAACAAGAGACACTGACATAAAGAGAAGCCCGCGCAACACAATGAAGAGTCGCCCCCGCTCACGGCAACTAGACAAAGTCCACACTCAGCAACGAAGACCCAACACAGCCAAAAATAAATAAATAAAATAATTTTTTTTTTTTTAAGTTGACTTCCAAGTCCAACAAGTTTCACTGTGATGCTTTCTCTCATCATCTCTCCTCTTCCCACTCATGTTCCTTATTGAGCATTTTTGTTTGTTTTTTAATTTGGGGTTTTTTTTCCCCTTTCTTTTTTTCCCCCCCTCTCATTGGGCATTTTTTTATGCATCTCTTATAAAGTTGCTTCTTTATTCAACTTTTAGTAGCCTCTGGATTCAAAACACTTGGTCTGATCCCTGGCTTTGCTGATTGCCACCTACAGCTGTATGTCTTTGGGCAAATTACTTAACCTATCTGAGCCTCAGCTTCCCCATCTGCAAATGTAAGAAAATAATAGTACCTACTTCCACAAACTCTTGAGAGATAAATGAGATAATAAGGGTAAAGCATTTTGCACTTTGTCTGGCTCTGGCACACAGCAAGCACTTCTAGCTGTTATTTTTAGATAGTTCCACACAATGGTCCAAACAAGGTGGCAGATTATCGATACACTGCTCCCAGCACACCACTAAGCATACAGCAAGTGCACAATAAATGTCTGATAAATGCTATTAAGCAGGAAGACTGAACTGTGGTTGGGAGGCCTTAGTTCCATCCCATCCATCAGTGACACAGCTTTAGACACATCCTTCTCTTTCTCTTCCCCATCTGTAAAATGAACTTGCACCAGACATCCCTAAGGGCCTTTCTGGATCAGATATTGTGTGATTCCTGAGAACAGAAGAATAAATTGATTCTGCATATATTAAATGAATTTCCACTCAATCTCTCCACACAGACACACCCTCCACAGAAGTCCTGCAATTGTTTATTCGGTCTGAATTTGGTGTTTGTGACTGGGCAAGTCAATTCTGTTCTTTGGACCTCAGTTTCCTCATCTGTATAATGGGGTTGGAAAACACCAACATTACATGGTGAGACATAAACAAAAAGCGTACGTGGCAGATCTCCATGGATCTCAAAGCCCAGGCATGATGATGATAGCACATTAATTAACTCCAATCTCTTCGGGATCAGCCTGCATACACAGCGGACAGGGCTGAGTATCTTTAGATGTGGATTCCAGTTCCAGCGGGGACACTAATTGGCTGTGTGAACTTTGACCTCAACTTCCCCAGAGAAGATCAAGCACTTTACACACAGTATCTCATTTAACTACTTCAATGAAACCTTGCAGGATAGCTTTGATTATCTCCCAGGAATAGGGACAGCTGTGCTCTCCTAGCTAGAACGACCACCCCCTCCTCCCCGAACCGCGAGGGTCCGCCCCAGCCACGCCTGCGTCGTCAGCATATATTTGCATGTATTTAAAAGCAACATCTCCGCACAGAAAAGGCCAGGACCCGCAGCTGGGTACGTGGGGGGTAGGCCCGGGGCAAGAATAGCACGTGGGGCCACCGGCCAGCGTTCGTGGGGCCCGTGCGGTCCTACCTGGCTTCGCTCTCTGTGTTCCCGCTGCCGCGACTTAGCAGCTTTCCGAAAAGCCGCCGCCATGTCTGCTCAGTCCTGGAAAAGCTCAGTAGACAACGCCGGGTCCGCACCGCCTCGTCCACTGACCCTACCGGATATAGGCCAAGCCGCCAGAGGTTTAGAACCGCCCCCTTCCTTTCTGCAGCCTATCCAGCGCCTGCTTTTCCGGAAATACGTCATCTAGCAAAAGGCGTCCGCGCCAGGCTGCTTCTGGGAAGTGTAGTTCTCTAGGTCTAGCCTCGTGACTCTACAACAGCCAGTTCTTATTCGCCAGAGCCTGTCCACGTGTACGGTGAGTTCGCCTTCGTGATCCGCTCCGTTGGCACCTGGGAGCATCGTGGCTGGCACTGTCCTTGGGGTGAGCTGGGCCTGGAGTGTGCGCATGTGCAGTCGACTACAGCTCTGCTCCGTTTGCCGTGTTTATGCGGTGTATTTGTATACACTGCTAGGTATAAGATAGGTAACTACTTTAGAACTGACTGTATAGCACAGGAAACTCTACTCAATGCTCTGTGGTGACCTAAATGGGAAGGAAATTCAAAAAAGAAGGGATATATGTATATTTATAGCTAATTCACCTTGCTGTATAGCAGAAACTAACACAATATTGTAAAGCAACTGTACTCCAAGTAAAAATAATAATAATTTAAAAATATAATTGCTTTACAATGGTGTGTTAGTTTCTGCTTTATAACAAAGTGAATCAGTTACACATATACATATGTTCCCATATCTCTTCCCTCTTGCGTCTCCCTCCCTCCCACCCTCCCTATCCCACCCCTCCAGGCGGTCACAAAGCACCGAGCCGATATCCCTGTGCCATGCAAAAGCTAGGGGCCCTGTGAATTTTCTGGTGTACCGGAAAGAGCACTCTATAGAGAGACAAGCATCCTTAAAACCATGTCTGGCTCTGCCATGTACTGGCTGTGTGACTTTTGACAGGTCGCTTTGATACCGACCAGTGTTCCTGGCCTTCCCCAACCAATAGAAATTGACTAGAGGCCAGGTAAGAAATTCAGGCAAGGCTTTATTGGGGCCCCTGCAGGTGCAGGAGGGAGCAAAAACAGGTAACAGGTTCCCTTGCTTGCTCCGGGAACTGTGGGCGTGGCAAGCTCGTTCCTTATATGGGGTGAGGGTTGGGGTGTGTCCAGGGGTCAGGCCAGAGGGGTGGCTTAGGTGTGTTCTGCCCACGCCTTTGTGGTGTTGAGTGCAGGGGGCATGCGTAGTACCCTGCTTTTGCTTCCAACACCCGTTTTTTTGCTCCTGACTCTTCAGAAGTGGCAGTTGGGGTTTTTTTGGTCTTTTTGTATCTTTTGGTCCAGAATTTGCCCCAATCGCACATGCACGCAGTTACTTGGCTTTAATGAGCATCATTTCTGTCATCCATAAAACAAGGATAATAACAGCACGCACTGCTCTCCTCATAGGGCCGTCAAGGGGCTCATAGTTGAACAGAGGAGTTAATATCATGGCATTAGTTGTAAAGTTCTAAGTCCCTCACACCCTCAAGATGTGGCTGACAGAATGAGTGTCAGAGGCAGTACAATGTAATGATTAGGACCATAAACCATGGAGGCGTGTTTGATCCTAACTGTTACCAGCCAAGACAAAGTTAGCTTCACAGAACCTTAGTCTCCCATGTGTAAAATGGAGGTAATAATACTATACCTACAGGATTGTTGTGAGGATTAAATGAAGTAATATGTTTAAAGTCCTTAATACTGTGTTCACACATCTGCAAGTTCACTATCAGAGCTATTATTGTTATTATTAATATTACTAAACCTACCTGTAAGGATTGAGAAAGGGTTGAGCACAGCAGAACATTTCAGAGGCATTTGGCTTCTTTTCCACCACGTGAAGCTAAACTTCAGCAAGTTCTGTAACTGCACCCATTTCTCATGACAGTGCTCATCTCTCCAGCTGAGGACCTCTGGAGAAATCCTCTCCTCAGTCCCTAGAGGTGTGAATCCAGTAGGCCAGTGGGCGTGTAAAAGCTGAAAGTAGCTGAGATCTGCTATGTGAAAAGTTTTTTCCTGCCCCTGAGTCTGAGCCTTGCCCAACTAAGGCCACATGCATTAGCAAAATTCCATCTTATTTGTTACTTAACCATTGAAAGACAAGGCCCTTCATGATCTGGCCCATGCCCACATTTCCAGCCTCATCTCAATTAAGAAGCCCAGCCATCAGACTAGGTGGCAGCCCTAGTAGCTCCTGTCACTTCCCCTGAAGAAGGCATTGAGTGGCAGGGATACCCAGGAGAAAGCAGCTCTGCACGTTGGAAGTGGGGGGTGGGCCTTCAAGTCGGCCCCAGATTTGAACTGCATATCCACCACCTATCAGCTTGTGATTTAGGGCCACCTTGTCAAACTCTCTGAGCCCTGTGTACTACTCTGTAGAATAGTGATAGTAATAATAACCACCTCACGTGGCTTTTGTAAGAACTGAAGGAAGTAATGACTGCCACTTAGCACGGTGCCCTGCGTGTAGTTGGCATTTAAGCATAGGTTAGTTCTCCCTCTACTCTTCCTCCCCCACGCTCTGTAGCAGTCACTCATTTTACCCTCTGCACCCACAGACCCATTGCCAGGCTTGGGGTCACTAGGCAAGTGTTTCTGGGCAATCTGAAAGCAGGTGTCTGCTCAGCTAGGAGGCCTGCACGGGCTGTAGGCAGCCCAATGGGTAAGAGTGAGCAATGCGCCAGAGAAGGAAGGGAGTTTTCTCACTGTGGGGAGGAGAGCTTGTGGTTACAAGCATCAGAGCGTGATTCAGCACCCAGAGGAAACCATGAGAGTCTTGCCACTCGTCAGTCACCCAGGGCCTCCTTTTGTAAACCATTCCAAGGTGAGGGAACAGCTTGGGAGACCCTGAACAAGATAAGGAAGGTGGGGCGGGGGCCTCCAGGGTGAGGGAAGGGACAACCAGATCCCACTCACCCAAGGCCAGTCAGCCAGCACTCAGGCTCTGCTTCCAGCCCCGGTCAGACACACCTGTTCCCTGAGAGGGGGGGAGGACTGATGGGAAACAGGAACAGGGAGTCCATGAGGCTGATCCCTAGACCTGCCTGGGGCACGTCCACGTGGGTCAACGGAAATTAGAGCATGCAGGGAAATGCGAGCCTACTGGGGAGCTGGAAATGGGGAGGGGAAAGAATACAGCCCCTGCCCTACACCAGTCTCCCTCTCTCAGGCTGGGCCAAGTCAAAAGTCTCCTAACTTTTCTGGGCCTCCAGACTCCAAGTCCAAGAAGCAGAATCTTAACACTTGACCAGGAAAGAGAGTGTTGGAGTGGAGGGAGTGTCCCACATGTTGAATACCTACTATGTACTTTCATCCAATCCTCGCAAGAATGCTGTGACACAGGGAGTCCCCCACTCTGAACAGATGACAGACTGAGGCTTCAAGGGGTTAAATGACTACAGAGGCGATAGAGCCTAATGATTAAGCTCTTTTTTTGGCATAAGGAGCTTTGACATTTGACTGTCTGGATTTGAATCCAGGCTTTTCTATTGTTAGCTGTGTCACCCTTGGCAGGTTACCTACTCTCTCTGTGCCTCCATGTTCTCATCCTTAAATCAAGGATAAAAATACATATCTCACAAAGTTGTTGGAAATCGAGTGCATTAATATATGTAAAGTGCTTAGGCTGGGACTGGTGCAAAGTAAGGACTCAGGAAATATTGGCTCTTATTCAGGCAGCTCATCGGAGATTCAAGCCGTGAGTAAAACCAGAGACCCCAAATCACTTTGCTGTACAGCAGAATTAACACAACATTGTAAATCAACTGTACTAAAGTTAAAAAAAAAAAAAAGAGACCCCACCCACCCACCCAACCCTACCTTTGATCCAGCACCTTCCTTACTCACTCATAACTCCTCCCTTTCTGAAGGATGCTCACCTTTGCCCTCCCCTCACCCCAGAGCAAACCCCTTCTTGCCATCTCCTCCAGCCAGGCAGTCTTCCCTGCACTCCCCTGGGCTAGGAGCCTCCTACGCCTGCAAGGCAAATTCCAGAGCAAGGCCCACCCGTGGGCTGGCTGCGCCCTCCCTGGGCTCCAGATAGCATGTGCCTGTGGTCCAATCTGGGGTGTGGGAGTCCAAATGGAAGCAGTGTCCATCATTCATTCATTCATCAGATATTTATTATGTGCCAGACATTGGAGTAGGTACTGAGAATGCAGTGGTGAACCAGAAATACGCAGTCCCTGCCCTCATGGCGCTTACCGTTTAGGCATCAGGAACAACAATAATAAGGAATTAGTTAATTTTGAAAGGAAACCTGACCTCAAGTGTGACTTGGGACCCAGAAAGGTAGGCGTGTGATTCAGAAGTGGGAGAGGAGGGTACTCAGCAGCCCCAGCCTGGGAGGGAATGAGTCTCTGCTCTGAGAGCTTGGCTGGACCCAGCCTGTGGGATGGGAGAGCCTCTGTGGGCACCTGAATCTCTACTCTAGACTCTGAGGAGGTTATTTCCAGGGTTGGTTTGCTGTCTCTTGTTTTGCTAACAGCACAGCAGAGCCTCCTCCTCCCTCCCCCCTTCCAGATCGAGGCTATTTATTCCTAGTGACAAGCCTGAGGATCCCAGGGGCGGTGGCCTCAAGGACCTGGAGGGGCCTTGTGTCCCTGGCAGACGCCAATCCTCCCGCCCAGGCAGGGCACAGGGAGGAAGCCAGAAGGTTGGAAACTGTAGAGGTCGGGGAGGACTTCCCTCCACCGCCCCTGCAGCGCCCCATCCTTGCACACTCCTCACACCCCTTCCTGAGAAGCTCAAAAATCATGGGGCCAAGGATTAGGGTCTCCCCTAGGCCTCAAAGGTCAAAACTGTTCCTGGGCACTGTGGAGACCAAGGGAGGATTTCTCTGTCCCACGATGCAGCTGGAGGTGAGGAGGTGGTTACTTCTGTTTTCACCACTCAGGGTTGTGGAATAAAGCCCTTTGAAGGTCAAGGCCCTATATAAGGGGTCCTTAGACTTCACTCCTTGTTTCCAGAGAACACCTTCATTCCCACTGACAGGGCCGCAACAGCAAGGTCAAAACCACCCCCTCCAACAGGCTGGAATAAGCCCTCTTTTACAAATTAGGGCTGAGTGTGATCCCTGGGGGTAAACTGCGAGGGGGAGGGGACACGAAAAGGGCATGAGGACCCTCTGGGTCCCCAAATGGACCTTGGTCGGCTGCCTCCTGTATCCCTTGCCTGAGACTGAATACAGCTAGCCGCTGGGGACTGGGGTGGGGGGAGGTAAGGAGAGTGGGGAAAGAGAGGGAGGACAGCAAAAGCTGCAGGGAGGGGACAGGGGCGGGGTCCTGGCCGCCCACGAAGGTCGGTAGAGCCAGGTTAGGCCCGGCGGGCCCAGGGGGCTGGGGCAGGCTCCAGCCTAAAAAGGAGGTGGGGGCGGGGTCTGGCCCCCAGCCTCCAGGACGAGGGCCGGGGGCGGGGTCCGCACCCCGCGGGCAGGGGAGGCCGGGGGCGGGGTCCGGGCGGGGCGGGCCCCCGCGCTCACTTCCTCGGGGAGGGCTTGGGGCCGCGCTCCCGCTCGCCCACACAGTCGGTGCGCCGCCGGCAACCTCGCCGGCAGCTAGCTCGGTCTCGCTCGGCCCGGCCCGCAGGTAGGAGGCGCCGAGGGACGCGGCCCCGACTGCCCGCCACCTCCCACCCCACCCCACCCCCGCCCCGCGCGAGCGCCGCGCCCCGCTCTCGCCGCCTGCCTCGAGGTGAGCTCCCCGCCGAGCCCGGCTCCCCATCCCGGCTACCGGCCCCCGCCCTCTGGCGGGAAAGGAGAGGCGGCCAGCCGGGGGTTAAGGGCAGCCGCGGCCCCCGCCCCCGTCCCCGCCTGGGTCCGGTCGCGGGCGCAGGGGACACGCTAGGAGCCGGTGGCGCGCGGGCGCCGAGCCCCGGGGGGCGCCCCCGGAACCGTACCGCTCCGGGCGCTGCAACGCCAGTTAGGTGGGGCAGGGGGCCAAGTTTGAAATGGAAAAGCGAGAGTCGAGAGAGACCGGTAGGGTTCGAGAAACCGGCTTCCAGAACGCCCGGTGGAGCAAGAGACCGAGACAAGACAGGAGCGGCGAGCTTAGACAAGGAGGCTGCGGAGATACCCGAAACAGAGACAGAGACTTGGGCGTAGAGTCACCGGGAGGCAAACCCGAGGCATAGGGTCCGACCCAGGTTTTGTGGAGCGGAGCATTTTAGGAAGAAGCATGCAGTGACCCCAGACGTGCTGTCAAGCCCTCTCCAGGGCCTTGGAGGGTTCTGGGCAAATGAGGGGCCCCGAAGCTTAAGCTTCATTAACCTTGTGGTAAACCAGCCTCTGAGAGGCCTAGAAAGACATCCAGAGACTGGAGACGGACACACTCAGGCATACAGAGATGCTAAGAGATAGAGAAGGGCGGTGGGTAGGGACCAAGACATTCCACCCTTTAGAGACCTTTGAGATGCCAAGACTTGGGCAGACAGTGGTAGAAATCCACAGAGGCTGCCATGGGGAGATAGCCAGTCAGAGACACAGAGACACGGAAACATACAGACAGCTGCTGAAGTGTACAGACACAGACGTGCTGAGGGGAGCAGAGCTAGAAGCCAAGAGACAGATGTCATGGAGGGGCAGTGACAGTTTTCAAGACAGACCCTGCGGGACTCAAGCCTGAAAGATTGGGAAGGGAGGATGTGGGGAAACAGAAACACTGGGCCAACTGAGCCCCCATGAGGCAGAGGACCTGAGACATGAGACAGTAAGACTCGAAGGAGCTCTACGCACTCTCCGAGACAGCCCCAGCTTATTTTTAAACTCAAATCTTGGACGCGCTGCTTCAGCCCTGGGGGACCCGGGGTGAATGAACTGTTCCTCTTCTGTCCCCAGAGCAGCTGCTGGATCCTGCTTCCCACCCCCTTCTCCCAAACCGCTCTGACTCCCAGGCCCCATGGCGGGGGGCGGGGAAGAGAGTGGAGAGTTTGGGGTGGATGCCTAGTAGCAGGGGTGAGGGTGGGGGGAGTTTGATTTCTCCCCTCAAGTCCCCTGTCAACTCCTGGAAGCTGGGGGAGGGGTCTGTTCTGATCCTGAGTCACAGCTGTGGGACCTGGCCAGGGTCCTCCTGGACAGTGGGGGGTGGAGGGGGGCGAAGGGGTTGAGCGGTTGGCATGGGTACTTGGAAAGACTTCTGGGTGTCTTCCAGTCACAGGGCTGGCAGCTGGGGAGAAGAGCCAGGCTCTTGTACTAGTGATATCATCCAGCATCTCCTGTCCCGCTGCTCTTAAACGCTGACCACCCCGTCCACCACCATTTCTAGGGAAACAGGAAAGGGCTCCAGGCTGGGAGGCAAGGGACCTGAGCTCTCTGATACCTGAGTGACTTTGGGCATGCCCCTGCCCTGTCCCTGGCCTCTGTGCTCAGCTGTAAAATGAGGATGATACCCTATCCCGCCTGCCCTTTGTGCGATCTGATAGATGGTGGGTGGGTGGGAAAGCGCTTTGTGAGAGGCAAAGCAGCATGCAGGTGTGTACACCTGCGTACCTGTGTTGGGGGTTTCAGAGTTATGCTCACTGGAGTCAGACTGGCCCCACTGGTCTCAGTGAGCCCCACGGCCTGGGCCTCTTCAGCTCCCCCAGCAGAACTAGGGGGTTCCCTTTTTGTTCTCTCCCTGGGCCCCCGCCGAGAATGTCAAGGTCAAGTCCCAGGCCAGCCCCCTGACCCAGGCCTGGCTGAGAAACTGTTGACTGACCCCCGTATGAGTGAGGGGCTAATAATAAAACACTAAGAGCTACCATTTACTGACTACTTAGTATCTCCCAGGTGCTTTCCAAGTATCATCACATTTAAGCCTGGCAACAACCCTAGGAGGTAGGAGGTAGTAATAGATGGGGAAGCAGGCTCAGGGAGCTTAAGTGACTTGCCCAAGATCACCCAGGTTTATATTTCACAGCTCAAGCCTCTACACAGCACATGCCACGGCCATTACCCAGCCATTTGGAGCTGCAGGAGGTTCACGGGGAGGGGTCAGATGTGTGTGTGGGTCAGGTGTAGGCGGGTGTGTGTGTTGGGGGCAGCGGCTGAGAGCCATCTGGCAGACTGAGCGCTCTCCCCCCGACCCCCTACCAGCCGTGAAGGAATACAGGACTGGCTCCCTTTAGTCCCCCAGTCCTGCCAGGGGAGGGGGGAGGGGCAGACAAAGGGCAGAGACAGGTGGGCCTTGATAGTGCCCTTCACTCTGTCCTCACCAGAGCCCAGCTGGACAGACTAGGGGATTCTGGGAAAGAAACAGAAGCCACGCCCATACCCTATTTGGGGTGCCCCTGTCTCAGAGTGGTGACTGCCTCCCAGTTGGCAGGCCTAGGGCTAGTCTGGACCTGGGAAGATGACAGAGCTGTTGGGGGCCAAGCCAGGAAGGAAGGAAGGGCCTAGGTCACTCGTGGATGGATGCATGGCCACACTCCACCTGTGTGGCCCCCGCTGCCCAGTGGCTCACAGCCCAGGCAACCCTCAGATGTTGGGCCAGAGGAAACCCAGGCCTGAATGGCGAGGAGCGGACTGAGGTGGAGGGATACCCTCCACCCTCCAGCATAGCCCCCAGCCCAGAAGTCCCGGCTCTGAAGACCCCGGCTCCTGGCGGCCTCATGCCCTGGCCTGGGGTATGAACTGAGTGTCCTCCCATCGTACAGAAGGGCAGCTGTGGGTTCATGAGCCACCCCTTCAGAAGAGCCAGGCCCCCTAGGCTTGGGGTGTCTGCTGGCGCCTGGAGTCTGAACTCCAAACCAGAGCCACGCTTGTTGGCTAGAATTTCCTGCGGGGGGGTGGCTGAGAAAAGGAGGGCTTCGCCTTCAGCTTGAGCCAGGCCAGGCTCTGGGGACTGCCAGTTACTGGGGTCTAATGTGGAGGAGTGTGTTGGTGGGTTCCTTTGTACTCCTGGGGCCCATCTGCAGCTATGAGAACATCCCCTTCCTAGGGTCCAAGTGGTTCCTCTCCACCCACCCCGGGATCCCAGTCCTCAGAGAGCAGGCTTCATGATGGAGGAGACTGGGAGTGGGGAGCTCTGAATTTGGGGCTAGAGACTGGAATCGGGCAGCAGAAGGGACTGGGAACCCCACTTCCTCACCCTCCCTACTCCCCAAGCTCCTGCTGCAGAGGCAGCTGTGTGGATGACCTCATCCCACAAACATGCTTTGTTCCTGAGAAAATGGAAAGTGTCTGAGGTTTGGTGGGGGGCTGGGTGTCTGCAGCAACAGCACTCAGGGCTCCCCCTTTCCTGACTGCCCACCGTAGGGAGGCCTGATTGGAGAGGAAATGTCTTCAGTGGCTCCCACTCTCTCACCCTTCACTCCCCGGCCCTGAACCCTTCAAAAAGCTGGGGAGAGGCTGTCTCTCCCAGAGGCAGGGAGAGGGAAATAATGACCCAGGGGACGGAAAGATTCTGGGGCTTTGCCAGTCGCTGCCAGGAGTGATGACCGGCAGGAGACAGCAGGAGGCACACTGCATAACCCCCAGTTCCCCTCTCCGTCCCCAGGCATCTCATTTCCCTTTTTTCCTCCCCTGTTGGCTGGCACAACCTGACATCTGGCCATCTGTGCTGCCACAGCTGCTGCAGGTGTTGCAGGCCAAGGCTGCCCAGGCTGGTGTGACCAGAGACCCAGCGGGAGGTGGAGGGGGTGAGGGCAGAGGGTCCAGCTGGGGAAGCTTGGCTGTGTCCGGCTTGCAGGATTTCCTTCCTGCTTAAACCTAGCTGAGCCTCTGAAGTCCTTGTTGCTGGATTCTCCTGGGAGGGGAGGCCCACTGTGATTTCTCCCATCAGCCTCCTCCACCTCCACCATTCACTGACCCAGCATCTTTCTTACCTTCCGCTGTTTCCTGGCTGGGGTTTGGGGGGTGGGGTGCAAACGGCCCCATTCTCATCCCTAAGCTCCCCACTCCAGAGCTCTGGGTATACCCCTAGAGCCCCTTCCTGGGAGTCAGGAGAGGGTGAGAGTGCTGTTCATATGGGACAGGGTTGGGTGGCTCCATGTCCTTGCTCTTACCCCCTTGGGGACAGTAGGGACAGTGGAGGCTAAACTCAGGCTAAATGCAGGGGCAGGAAATGAGTCATTGACCCAGGAAAAGCCCCCTCCCCCCAGTTCTGCCAGGGCCAAGATAAGAAAAGAACTTCTGCTTCCTGGTTTTTTCCTGACCCCCTCTCTTCCCCAACGTTAAATACAGAAATAAACATGCAGGACTCTTTGTGTTCCCAGAAACACCCATTCCCCATCACCACCTGCTCTGACCTGGCATTTCCTATGCCTAGTTCTTGCTCTTTTTTAAATGCAGTGGGCTAAGCCACAGCCCCTCTGGGTGACCCCTGCCCCACCTTGTGTCCCTAACAGGGCTCACTCACAGCCACCATGAGCGAGGCCTTTGACTGTGCAAAATGCAGCGAGTCCCTGTACGGACGCAAATACATCCAGACAGACAACGGACCCTACTGTGTGCCCTGCTATGACAACACCTTCGCCAACACGTGCGCCGAGTGCCAGCAGCTTATCGGGCACGACTCGAGGGTAAGGACTGGACCACACAGGGCAGGGAGTGGGTGGAGGCTGGCAGGAAGGGGCGAAGGTGCCAGTGCCCCTGCTGTGCTCCACACAGGAGCTGTTCTACGAAGACCGCCACTTCCACGAGGGTTGCTTCCGCTGCTGCCGCTGCCAGCGCTCCCTGGCCGACGAGCCCTTCACCTGCCAGGACAGCGAGCTGCTCTGTAATGACTGCTACTGCAGTGCCTTCTCCTCACAGTGCTCCGCCTGCGGGGAGACCGTCATGCCCGGTACGTTCCCGGGGGCTCCCAGGGGCTCGTTGTGCGTGGGACTGGCATGCCTGGCATCTGTGTAGGGTTCTTGTAAGGGACTGGCATGCCTGTCTGATACAACATGGAGGCTTGGTAAAGACCAGCACACGCAGCACGTTCCTGGAAATTTACTGTGTGCAGTATCTGTCGTGCTTATCTGCTCTTGGGAGCTTAGCACGCACGGGGACTGACAACGCATGATACACACCTGGGGGCTTAGCATGTTTGGCACCCATAGGAGCTACGAGTGTGCTGAGACTGTCAGTGTTCGTTGCATTGGGGCTTGGTGTGTGCAAAGACATATAAATAAAGGGTTTAACACGTATGGCAACCTGCATGGCTAATAGAATGTGAGGATTTAGAACACGTGGAGATCGGCATGACTAGGATATGCCGGGGCTTATTATGTTCTGAATCTATCACGTCCGGGGCAGAACTCTGTGGGCAGGGACTTGCTTGCCTCATATATGGGGTCTTTGTGTGTGCGCTCACACTATCACATCTGGTATATAAGCGCTTAGCATATACTGAGTCATCGTGCCTGTGACCTGGAGGCCTGGCGTATGCTGAGATCGTCATATTCTGGTACATGTGGGGACTTCACCTATGCCAAACCCTCAGGTCTGGTTTATGGGGGCCTAGCACGTGCTTAGCCAGCATATCCAGTGTTGGGGGGAGGTGGTTAGCATGTGCAGTAGATGCGGTGGGGATCCTGCTGCAAATGCATGGACACCACCCTGTAGGGTGTGGGAGCAGCGGGGACCCTCCTCGGGGGGTAGCAGAGGGTGGCACTCAGGAGCTCGGGACTCAGCCTCTGAGTGGGACCCGTGTTCCCCACAGGATCCCGGAAGCTGGAGTACGGAGGCCAGACGTGGCATGAGCACTGCTTCCTGTGCAGCAGCTGTGAGCAGCCGCTGGGCTCCCGTTCCTTTGTGCCCGACAAGGGTGCTCACTACTGCGTGCCCTGCTATGAGAACAAGTTTGCTCCTCGCTGCGCCCGCTGCAGCAAGGTGGGGGCTGGGCCGGCGGGGCGGGGGTGCCGAGCTCCACTGCACACAGGGGTGGGGTGAGCAAGGCTCTGTCGTGGAGTAGGAATCCCCACTCCCCCTGCTGACAGACGCCGCCCCACAGACACTGACGCAGGGTGGCGTGACATACCGTGACCAGCCCTGGCATCGGGAATGCCTGGTCTGCACTGGCTGCCAGACGCCCCTGGCAGGGCAGCAGTTCACCTCCCGAGATGACGATCCCTACTGTGTGGCCTGTTTTGGAGAACTCTTTGCACCCAAGTGCAGCAGCTGCAAGCGCCCCATCACAGGTGGGACAAAGGGTCAAAGGACAGAGTGGGTAGAGTGTAGGCAAGGGAATGGGACCTGGTACTGGGTGAGGCCGAGGGACAGGACCGCCCACCCTCCAGATCGCAGAGCTAACCTCCAGCCTCCCTCCAGGACTCGGTGAAGGCAAGTATGTGTCCTTTGAAGACCGCCACTGGCACCACAGCTGCTTCTCCTGCGCCCGATGCTCCACCTCCCTGGTGGGCCAGGGCTTCGTGCCGGACGGAGACCAAGTGCTGTGCCAGGGCTGCAGCCAGGCGGGGCCCTGAGCCAGGGCTCCTGGGCCCAGGCCCTCCCAAACCAGGGCTCCAGGACTAAGGCTCCTTTTCCAAACCACCTCTGGGACCCAGCCCCTCCCCAAATTGGGGCTACCCCTGGGCTCCAGGATTCAGCCTCCCCACTCCAACATCCCCAATCTGGTACTTCTTGACCCAGGGCCCCCAAACTTGGGCTCTTATGGAGCCTCCATCATTCAAATCCCCTCCCCAAGCCTGAACGCCAGAACTCAGTCCTCTCCCCTATGGTCCGGCTTCCCAGATGAAGCCCTCTCCCTAATTCAGAGCTCTGGGACCCCAGCCCCCTTCAATCTAGACTTCTCCCCTGAAGACTTTAGGTCTCCTATGGGTGCCTGAGAAGTCCTCAGAAGTGGACTGTACTCAGGCTTGACACTCCCCACCCCCATCCCACCGCTATTCCCAGGGATGGGGCTGTCTGGGCAGCACATCAGGGGTTCACTGGTTAGGGGGTCCTAGGGTACAGGGTTTTGCCCAGCCCTTGCTGTCGAGTGTTTTCTCGTTTCATTTCATTTCAGCTCCATTCTGCCCAGAGATGGGCAGAGGGGTGGGTTTGGCTCACCCCCCTTTCAGATTCTGCAATAAAGCAGTATGAGGAAGCGAAGGCCTCTGTGTGTTTGTCTGGGGGTGGAGGGGCAGGGAGGATTCCTTCTCACACCACGGGACTCGGAGGCTCTTCCCGACCTCGACCTCCTCCATGGAGGGCAGAGGAGGAAGCTGCCAGGCGGGGTGGGAAATCTCTCCCGAGAAAGGGGATCCCCGCGGCCGCTACTGTCCCTCTCAGGCTTAGCTGGCTTCCCCCCTGCTGGCAAAGGGCTTTTTCCTCCGAGTGGGGAAGGGAGGGGTTTGGGGGAGGTTCCGGACAGGAGCAGGGCAGGCCGACGGCGTTGGGTTCTCCGTCGGGTACAAATCGCCCCCCTCCCTTACCATCCCTCCCCAAACCCCGCCGAGCACCGGGTGCGGATCCCCAATCTGGGCCCAGACCCTCAGCCCCCTTCCCCCTCTTCCCGAGGATTAGCGGAGGCGGCCCGGGATCCGCTTGCGGCCGCACGTTTTTTGCCAAAAAAGGCAAGGATGCAGCTGCACGCGCCACGGGAACATCTGGATCCGATTCCCGGCATGAATGGGTCATGGCCCCGCCTCCCCGTGATTCAAGGGCGGGGGCGGGAATGAGCGAGGGGGGCTATCCCCCAAAATGGGGAGATGGGGCGGAGCGCTGCTCCCCTCTCCCGGCGTCCGACGCCCCTGACCCTGCTCTCTCGGCGGCCTGCGGTCTGGGCTCCGCGGTCCAGGCCGTCGGAGCCCGACTCGTGCGCACTGGCTGCGGCGCAGGCTGAGGCGCTCACGTACCGCCAGCGGCCTTCCCGGGTGGGGGCCCGCGCGCGGGGCGGGCGGACCCTCGGCGCCCTGTGGGGGAGGGGCCCTCCGGTCCGGCAGAACCGCGTGATTATATGTATCTCAAAAGAAATCCTCCCAGAAATCCTATGGGGCGGGCGTTTTTCCATTTCACGGATGTGGAGACTCCACTCGTTAGTTCCCCAAAGTCACATAGGTAGATCCACACTGCCTCCCCGGCCCAATTCGAATCCTAAACTTTCTGAAGCCGTGGTGGACATTTTCTACAAACCTTTACGAATGCCCACCATGTGTGCTTGTAATTAATGATTGTATGTCGACATTTTTTGTCTCTTTCTTCCACCAGCCTCTGAGGATTGGGCTCACGCCTGCCTTGCTCACCCCTCCACTCTCAGCTTCAGGCACTTACTACATGTTCAATAAATACCTGCTGAGGAAGAGTAGTCCAAGCATAGAAAACAGCTAGTGCAAAGGCCTGGAGGCCTGAAAAAACATATGGTGTGCTTTGGGGAAGCAGCAAGTAATTTCATTCGGAGGAAGTGCCAAGAGACTAAAACGTCAGGCAGCGGCCAGGTCATGAAACGCCGAACGCCAAGTCAAACAGACCTCACCCTGCGGGTAAAGCAGCCAGTGGAAATGTTTAAGCAAGGGTGTGAGATGATCACTCCGCTGCAGCGTGAATAATGGATTGGAGGGGTAAGATGAGCAGACTGACTAGGAGGCTAGTGCAGTGGTTCAGGTGAGAGATAATGAGACAGGTGGCAGCAGGAATGGAAAAGACAGGACTTGGTGACTGGTTTGAAAGAATGGGGAAGGAGAAGGTTTTCGGGGAAGGCAGACATCAGGTGGATGGTGCTTAGGTGGTCCACCCACAAAAGAGGAAAGGGATGTGCAAGTACAACAATGTGTCATTGATTTCAGGATAAACATCTTTCAGATTTAACATCTCAGAAACCCAGACGCAGCGTCTAATCAAGTGTGACATAGTTTAGTTGACAATTTTTGTTCTTTCTTTCTTAGTCGACCGTAAAATAATGGTGGCTTTAACATTTAATAGCGTCTCATATTCGATGAAATACGGTAGATCCCAAATCTTTACCCACCACCCACCCTACCCCCCAAAAGATACCGCGCTGTCTCCGCAATCCAGAAAATAAATTTCTTACCTCTTTCCTAGAGGTGCAGGAAAAACTTCTGGGGAGGAGTTGTGTCCAGGGGTCCTCTCCCTAAGGTTGAGGTCTTGCTTAAATTTTTAGATATAAATATGACCCTCACAACACCCCATGAGCAGGCAGGACAGAAATCATTATCTCAGTTATTTTTCAAACTTTAAAAAACAAAAAGCAATTCATGCTTATTGTAGAAAAATTGGAGAATTCCAAAAAGGGAAGGTAAATCACTAATAACTCCTTGTTTTTTTATTTTTTTGCGGTACGCGGGCCTCTCACTGTTGTGGCCTCTCCCACTGCGGGGCACAGGCTCTGGACACGCAGGCTCAGCTGCCATGGCTCAGGGGCCCAGCCACTCCCGGCACGTGGGATCTTCCCGGACCGGGGCACGAACCCATGTCCTCTGCATCGGCAGGCGGACTCTCAACCACTGCCCCACCAGAGAAGCCCTCCTTGTTAGATTATAACCTCCTAGTTCTTTTTTGTTAAGCAGGCATGTGCGTATATGTATTTTCATTTTTAGTTTTAAATGAAGTTTTTAAATTAAAAAAGTAATGCATGTATATGTTATGAAAAAATTTTCATGCTGTACTTTGGACATATACAAAGAAAACCGTCCCTACCATACCAGATCTTCCAGTCTGTCTCCTCATAAACAACAATGGTTTACTGTTACTTGGATATCCTTCCAGAAATAATCTCTTTGTGTATTTATTTTTATATACACTGCTGTGCCTCTAGCTTTTTTCACTCTGTGTGGCCATATTTCCATCTGAGTTCATACAGATTTTTAAAACAGTTTTACAGAGGTATGAGTTACATACCATAAAATTCACCCAATTTGAGTGTACGGTTCAATTAATTTCAGCAAATTTAATAGATTTGTGCCACTATCACCACAACCCAATTTTAGAACATATCTATCACCTCCAAAAGATTTCTTGCGTCTTTTGCAGTTACTTCCGGTCTCACCTTCAGCAGCAGGCAACCGCTCATCTACTTTCTGTCTCTATAGATTTGCCATCCCGACATACACTAATGTCGTTCTTTGTGTCTGGCTTCTTTCACTTAGCATGATGTTTTCATTGTTCATCCATACTGTAACATTCCTTTATTGCTGAATAACATTCCATCGTATGGATACACCACATTTGGTTTGTACATTTACCAGTTAATAGCTTTTGGGGGTTATGCCCTGTTTTTCTTGATAATGAATAATGGTGCTATGAACGTCTGAACACACGGACATACGTTTTCATTTCTCCACCTAGAAGTGGACATATAGACTTGCTTCATTTTTTTTTATAGCTGTATAGCATTTTACTGCTTGAATGTACCATATTTTATTTAACCAGTCCCCTGCTGATAGACAATTAGGTTGTTTCCATGTATCAAAAAAGAAAAAGAGAGGGGGAAGGAGGGAAGAAGAAAAGAAACCCGCTATCATCCCCATTTTACTGACAAGGACACCGATGTCTCGAGAAGGAAAAAACGTTGTCACAGGTCACACTGAGAGCCGGAGACACAAGTTCCGGTTCCCCAGCTCTCATCCATGCTCTTCAACTACTCAGTCCAGGTCGCTACCCGCCCGGCCACGCGGCCGAGGAAGCCAGGTCAGATTCCTTACTGCCAGGCTGGTGGATTTCTGTATGCCCCCTAGAGGCACCTGTAAATCGTTCGGCATCGCGCCACACACCCCCGGCCAGCAGGGGCACTGCAGCCGTCTCCATAGCACTGACTGGGTCTCCTGCGGTGCTCACTTTTCCTCGAGTCCCCGAAGAACTTCCGGCAGCCGCGGAACTTAGGTGACGCCGGACGCGCCGCTTAGGGACGCGGGCGCGCAAGGCAGCAGGAGTTGTTTCCGGCAGTGTCGGTGTTCTAGCTTGATTTGAGGCGGCGGCGGAGGAAGGAAGATGGAGACAATTCTGGAGCAGCAGCGGCGCTATCACGAGGAGAAGGAACGGCTCATGGACGTCATGGCTAAAGAGATGCTCACTAAGAAGTCCACGGTGAGTGGGGCCTGGGCAGGGGCTACCCCTGAGGCTGGGCCCCATGCCCGGGTTCAACCTCTGAGAGTTTTCTTCGGTCCTCAGACCTGCCCCGCGCCCGCCGCTTCCCGGGGCTCCCTACCCGAGCTCTGGCCTAGGTAACGTTCCCCCGGGCCCAGCGCCCAGAGGCCTTTCTGCTTGGGCCACTAAGACCTGAGCGGATAAGCTCCGCCCTTGGGCGGCCTTTCCAACTCCAGAACTCCGACTAACGGTGTCTTGTGTCACCGTTTGCCTTTCTTCAGCTCCGGGACCAGATCAATTCTGACCACCGCACACGGGCCATGCAAGATGTGAGTGCCCCGCTGTCCACTTCTCTTTGGGTCGCGATGGGCTGGAAGAAGGGGGCGGGGGGGTCACCTGGAGCCCTGGACAAAGGTAACCGGGTTGGCCAGTCGAGGGTTTGTATGCCTGCCAAAGGGTGCTTAACCACCCTTGCTCGCTTCTGTGAATGGGGAACTCTTATTCATTCTTAATTACTTGGAAAGATGCCCCTTAGAGCATTCTGTATCCCATGGATGTGCAATGAGTAGTTACCAGGAGTCAACCATTCGGGCTTAGAAGGTACTCTCCCTTCTCCCCAAAAGAGAATGCTGTGTATTACTGTTTTCCTCCCAGAACACTGTATTGAAGCATTTGAAGTACTTTTTGCCTACCACACTGCATTTTCCTAGTAATAGTTCAATTTCTTACTTTTAGAAAAGTAATTAAAGTCAAAATACTGATACGTTTTTATGTTAAAGCTAAGTGGTAGGTAAATGGAGGTTCGTTATACCATGCTCTCTACTCTTGCACGTTTGAAATCTGTTTAGAAAAGAATAAAAGACCTAATCACAGAGTTTCTAATTTTGGGGAGGTAATTAATATTACAAGCCCCTAATCCCTTATTTAAATTCCCAAATCTGAAATACTCTGAAAACAAAAGGTTTTTTATTTGTTTGTTCTGGTAATTGTTTAGTGGCAAAAATCTGACTTGATCTGAACAGATGGGAGGCTTTTTATGGTCTTTATCACATTTAATAAGTAATGCATAAGTTTCACTGCAGAACTATTAACATGTGTTCCAGATTCCACTAGGGATATTGCATGCAGTACCTTCCTGAACTTAAAAATTCCAAATTCTGAAACAAATCTGGTCCCAAAAGTTTTGAAGAAGGGACTACGTACTCATACCATCCTGAGTTTGAATCCAAAAGAAACTGTGTGATGTTTTATTTAGTCTGTGTACTCCTCAGTCAAGCCTTTTGAAGTAGTGAAAATCATCTTGGACCGCCCTTTTATCTTTGAGTGTCTTAGGTGGGAACTGCTGTTTACCAAAGGGTGACAATGGCTCTCTTTTATGACACTTCTAGGGAAAGTTAAATATAGGAACTTTCTGCCACCCCTCAAATCACATCACTTAATCTTCAGAATGACCTGTTTTAAAAAGTAACTAGGAACCAGTGCTGTCTGTTAAAGGTACCAGAAAGAACAGGAACTTTTTAACACCATATCTCTTGCGGTTTCCTTGGGCTTTGACAAGAGAGCCTTTGTTGGTTGCTTGGGTCTAAGTTGTACAGATTGCTTCATACTGATGGGTTTGTGTTTGCCTTTCAGAGGTATATGGAAGTCAGTGGGAACCTGAGGGATTTGTATGATGATAAGGATGGGTAAGTGACAGTCACAGCCAATCCAGGAATTACTGCTTTTGAGGAGCCATGGTTAAAGGACTAAGTTTGTGTTTCGTGTTCTCTGTTTTTTTTCTGAAATTGCAGGTTACGAAAGGAGGAGCTCAATGCCATTTCAGGACCCAATGAGTTTGCTGAATTCTATAATAGACTCAAACAAATAAAGGAGTTCCACCGGAAGCACCCAAATGAGGTATGACCTCAGAAAGTATTTTCAGAAAGTATTTTCTCCAAACCTGTCCAAAGAGCGTACAAAGGAAAGGTGTAAGGAAAGTGGAGATTGCCACTCAGGTGTCCCTTCAAAAAAGAACTTGCCAGTTAGCTGCAAGCAGCGAAGTTAGGTGACATCCTGCAACTCCAGTGCTTTCAGGATCTCCCTCAGCTTTAAGCTAAGGCCATTCTCTTCCTGGGCAGCCCCCAGCCAGTGACTGAGCACAGTGTGGGTACCACGGCCTGGTTATTTCTGCCCATTGTGAGACTCTTCTAGTGAGTAATCTTTGCTCCAGAGTTCCTCATTGGGTTGGTCAAGATTTTGTCCTATCTTCATCATGGTCTGGGCTCTCCCTGCCCAATCCTCCTCTCTCCTTTTTATCTTTAATGGATAATACCCACCCAATAAACCACTTGCGCTCCTCTCCCTTAAAATCTGCTACCTAGAGGATCCAACTAACACAAAAAGGCTTTACTCGCTTCCAGTGATCATTACACCTTCATGATTCAGTCCAGAGGCCTACTCTTTCATGAAAATTCCTTCCTAGTCTACTTTACTCCCCCAATTAATCTTTCCTGTCTTTATGATTCTGTCATATTTTATGACAATGAACGTCTGCCCCACTATATTGTAAAATGATAAGGAGCAGGGATTCCATCTCAGTTATTGAAGAATCCATTAAGCATCTTACACAGCTGACCAAAGGAATTCTGGGGGAAGGGGGAGCGAGGCATGGCTGTAGGAGAAGTGGAGAGAGATAGGTCAGTGATTACTCTGAGCTTTTATGACTGTGTAACTAAAAAGTTGTTCCCTTGATAGAAATAAGGAAGAAAGAGGTAACCCACTTGTAGTGGAAATGAATTTTTATGTATGTAGATATTCAGGTGATGTTATATGTAGGTAGAAGTGTCCCATGAGCAGTTGAAATTAGGTGACTGGGGCTTGAGAATTACCACATGTACTTGATGGTTGAAGCCATGGATCATAGAGTTCTGGGAGGGAGAGACAGTGTGAAGGGAGACTGTCAGCTTCTGTGTGCCTTGGGGCACACTCTTAATAAGGTACTTAACTGAAAAGGAGCCTGGGAAGCCATCCATCACAGGTCAAATGGCAGCTCCAGGTAATGTCTTACTGAAGCTCAGCCAATGAGTTTCACAAAGGAAGTTACTGGGATCAGCTGTTGTTTTTGTTTGTTTGTTTGTTTATTTGTTTTTTTACTGCATAGGTCTTTTAATTTTATTTTTATTTATTTATTTATTTTTGGCTGTGTTGGGTCTTCTTTGCTGTGTGTGGGGTCTCTCTAGCTGCGGCGAGTGGGGGCTACTCCTCCTTGTGGTGTGCCGGCCTCTCATTGGGGTGGCCTCTCTTGCTGCAGAGCATGGGCTCTAGGTGCGCGGGCCCCAGTAGTTGTGGCACACGGGCTTAGCCACTCCGCGGCATGTGGGATCTTCCCAGACCAGGGCTCGAACCCGTGTCCCCTGCATTGGCAGGCGGATTCTTAACCATTGCACCACCAGGGAAGCCCCTCAGCTGTTGTTGATTGGTAACTGCCAGGATTGCTACTCTGTTGAAGAAGTGGGAGTGGAAATCTGGTCACAGAGGCACAAATAGATAATGAGGTTACAGTAGTGTGGAGTGTTTAGTATGCATTTGAAAGACTGGCAGAAAAAAGGAGAGGAGAAGCACGAGGATCACAAGGAAAATAGGGAAGGCATACATACTTCAAGGAGCAGATGGAAAAATGAAGAGACTGAAAATAGCAGACAGGAGAGGCTATTTATTGAAGTTAAGTGGAGGTACATGAATGGACTCACACACCTACCTATGTCTCCTCATCCCCTTAGGAAGGTAGAGTATTAAGTCTTTTGGTAACTGAGAGAGAAGGCACAAGTACCATTCTGGTGTGTTAACCTTATCCCAGCCCAGATGGAAAGGTGATGAGGAATAAGTGGTTAAATAAATGATTGGAAGAATGCCTAAGATATACTAAGGGAAAAAAAAATAAGTCTAATTATGTAAGAAACAAAATAATAATCTTGCACTTGCCTGTATGTACTTGCACAAATATATATATTTAAATACCTAGAGCAGTGGTTTCCAAATTTTGCTGTGCATTTGAATCTGGAAGTGTTTAAAAAGGACTGATACCTCCCCACCACTTCTGATTAAATTTGGTATCAAGTGCGTTAGGACTTTTTAGCACTCTCCCAGGTGATTCTTATGGGCAGCAGAGTTTGGGAATGGCTGACATTTAAAAGTCTGTTGGGTTTCCCTGGTGCCACAGTGGTTAAGAACCACTTGCCAGTGCAGGGGACACGGGTTCGAGCCCTGGTCCGGGGAGATCCCACATGCCGCGGAGCAGCTAAGCCCCTGCACCACAACTACTGAGCGT
Organism: Phocoena phocoena; assembly: GCF_963924675.1. NCBI lineage: Eukaryota > Metazoa > Chordata > Mammalia > Artiodactyla > Phocoenidae > Phocoena > Phocoena phocoena. The sequence continues at coordinate 30,570,301 of NC_089219.1, read as the reverse complement.
GCGCTCTAGAGCCCGTGAGCCACAACTGCTGAAGCCTGTGAGCCACAACTACTGAAGCCCGTGCGCCTAGAGCCTGTGCTCTGCAACAAGAGAAGCCACCGCAGTGAGAAGCCCGCGCGCCGCAACACAGTAGCCCCCGCTCTCAGCAGCTAGAGAAAACCCACATGCAGCAGCGAAGACCAAATGCAGCCAAAAATTAAATAAATGAATAAATTTATAAAAAATTTAAAAAATGAAAAAGGTCTGTTGACAGTGGTTAGCTATTCCCAGGAGAATTATTAAAGGGGAGGCTTGCTTTTTCTTTTAATATTTATTAATTTGGTTGCACCAGGTGTCTTAGTTGCGTCATGTGGGCTCCTTAGTTGCGACACACAGACTCCTTAGTTGAGGCATGGGAACTCTTAGTTGCGGCACACATGGGATCTAGTTCCCTGACCAGGGATTGAACCCAGGCCCCCTCCATTGGGAGCACGGAGTCTTATCCACTATGCCACCAGGGAAGTCCAAGGGAACCTTGATTTTTTTAAAATATACATATAAATTTACTTGTTTTATTTTTATTTTCGGCTGCGTTGGGTCTTCATTGCTGCACGTGGGCTTTACTCTGGTTGCGGCGAGGGGGGGCTACTCTTCGTTGTGGTGTGCAGGCTTCTCATTGTGGTGGCTTCTCTTGTTGGGAGCTTGGGCTCTAGGCGCGCAGCCTTCAGTAAGTTGTGGCGTATGGGCTCAGTAGTTGTGGCACACGGGCTCTAGAGCGCAGGCTCAGTAGTTGTGGCGCACAGGCTTAGTTGTTCCGCAGCATGTGGGATCTTCCTGGACCAGGGCTCGAACCTATGTCTCTTGCATTGACAGGTGGATTCCTAACCACTGCACCACCAGGGAAGCCCTGAACCTTGATTTTTTTTTTCATTTTGTCTTTTTGTGTTATTTGAGTTTTTGTGAGCATGTGTTATTTCAGCGATTTTTAGTTAAACAATGCAAAAAGAAAAAGGAAAAAGCAAGGTAATTAGAAAACAGAAGAAAGCTCCTAATGAAAAATCAAGGCCAAATATAGTGTTAGAAATCCAACTTTCTATATAGTCCATTCTGTGATATTGCAACTTCTATGTTGAAAAAGCCACCTGAGCTTTTCCTCTTTTTCCCATCAGATCTGTGTGCCAATGTCAGTGGAATTTGAGGAGCTCCTGAAGGCTCGAGAGAATCCAAGTGAAGAGGCACAAAGTAAGTAGCGTTTAATGTTTCTATCCAGCACTAGCAGAGAAGTACAGGTTAATGACCAGAGTTCAGATTTGAGTTCAGATTTGCCCTCAGAGCCCTGGAAAATGGCCCCAGAGAAATTTATAGCCAGGTTCCCTTACTGATTTCCTCTTTGCTAGACTAGAGAAAAGTCTGGACTAGATTGTCATCCTGAATCGGCCTTGGACAAAATAGTCATTTTGTGCTAGCCCAGCTTAAATTCACTCGCCTGGAAAAGCGAGGTCTGTTCACTTTGTGACTAGAGGGAGGATATTTGGCTGAAGGGCTGCATTATGAAACAATGCAGTCCACTTGAAAAGCCAAGTCCAAGAAAGTGGTCTTTAGTATCTGAATCTTGACATCTGATTCCTTCAGATTTGGTGGAGTTCACAGATGAAGAGGGATATGGTCGTTACCTTGATCTCCATGACTGTTACCTCAAATACATTAACCTGAAGGCCTCTGAGGTAAGACCCAGGAGAGGGGAGAGTGGCTCTGATTCTAGGGGTGAGTCAGGACACTGGGCTGGGGCTACTAGACCTGAAACAATTAGAGTGTCTTCCTTGTGTTCGGAACCGTTATGTTAGTATTAAAGAGGTGATGTGCTTTCTTGGAATGAAACACTTTTCAAAGTGAAAGTCAGGTTTCTACAGTCAATACAATAAGCATATTTTACTTATCAATATATTTTGTTTTATTAATGCAACAAGCTTATTTTGCTTTTGTAAAAATAAAAAAAATTTTTAAACTCACAAGTACACATCAAGCTTCTGTGTTAGGCACACAGAGTAGTAGGTACATGAAAGATACAAAAACATAATCTCTGCCAGGAGGGCTATTTAATAGCTTTAAAAAGGTATTAGAAAATAACTTACCATAAGAGCTGAGGTTTAATGTGACAGTCTCAGGGTCACAAGGAAGTACATGATGAAATTTCTCTTGGGGTTGTGAGGACATGTCTCAGAAGTTGTGACTAAACTTTCAGCTCCATGAGTACAGTCCTGCATCTGTCTTGTTCTCATCTGTATCCATGTACTTGGTCCAAAGATATTCAGTAAGTGATTGAATGAGTGAACAAATGGCACCTTCTGGGACCTTATTTTAGGATGTAGTGGGTGTCAGTCTTTAAACAGGTGCCCTGTATATATTGGGTAAGCCAAAAAGTTCATTTGGTTTTAAGTAAATATAAAGGACATTTTTCATTTTCACGAAGAACTTTATTGAAAAATATATTCACTAACTGAATGAACTTTTTGGCCAACCCAATGCTAATGTTCAGCAGATGTTTCTTTTAGCTTATGGTGTATTGACTTGATCTTTATTTCACAGAGTTAATTGTGTATCATATTCTGCTCAGTCCAGTGGAATTAACACTCAGTGCAGGAATTAAATATTGGGGGGGGGAAGACTAAAGTGAGCTGGACCTTGTTAATCTCATTTATTGGAGATTATATTGCAACTTGATGCAAACACCTAACTGAATCTCTTGTCGTTTCTTTTCTCTTTCCAGAAGCTGGATTATATCACTTACCTGTCAATCTTCGACCAGTTGTTTGACATTCCTAAAGAAAGGAAGAATGCAGAGTATAAGAGGTAGCCATTACTAGTTTCTAGGCCTCTACTGGATTTAACTAGAAGATTGTTTAATGAGAAGGTTTGAGGGCAGTTTTGAATTTTGTTGCATGAAAGGCATATATGAATGACTTCCAGGTTTATTGGAGGATAGGAATTTTGAATGACATGGTTTCAAAACCATAATACTCTGGCTCTGGAAGAATGTGTGTCTATGGGCACATCCGCGATCTTAGACCCATACTGTTCTTAATGTTGTCTCATTGTAGAAGGAAGTCTCCCATCCAGGTGGCTCTGTGTCTTTGGAGTTGAATGGGAAAAAATTAGACTTTCTCAGATTGTGATTGAAGTTAAGTGCCTGGGTCTGATGTACAGATTTAAGTTTTGTTTGTGTTGTTATTCCCCTGGTTAGTAATCTGTACTCTACCTTCCTCTCTTTTTCTCATTTTCTTTTTACCTAAAATCTTTTAATGTGAGTTAAGACTTTAGTATTTGGAATTGTATCATGAGGATGAAAGAAGATAGGAAAGGTCGGAATCAAGATGACATATTAGGAGAGGGATTTCCCTGGTGGTGCAGTGGTTAAGACTTCGTGCTCCCAAAGCAGGGGGCCCGGGTTCGATCCCTCATCCGGGAACTAGATCCCACATGCATGCCGCAACTAAGGAGCCTGCCAGCTGCAACTAAGGAACCGGTGAGCCACAACTAAGGAGACTGCCTGCCGCAACTAAGACCTGACGCAACCAAATAAATAAATGTTAAAAAAAAAAAGACATATTAGGAGAAAGCCAATTGTAAGCTCATTTTTTAAAGTAGTATTTTTACTTGAAAAAACTAGTTTCACTGGAATTATAAGTATGTTTTACAGGGCATAACAGTATATCAAAAATAGAAACATTGCTGTCTCTGTGTTATTTACTCTTCTGTAGATATCTGGAGATGCTGCTTGAGTACCTTCAGGATTACACAGATAGAGTGAAACCTCTCCAAGATCAGAATGAACTTTTTGGGAAAATTCAGAATGAGTTTGAGAAGAAGTGGGAGAATGGTACTTTTCCTGGATGGCCGGTGAGCTCCAGTGGGGGTGTGGGTGGAGGACATGCCAGGGACGTAAACTAATTATTTTACTGTAATCTTGAGCCTCTGCTTTAGGGCATGAGGTGCTGATCCCTTGAGATCAGTTATGGCCATGAGATGTTGTCTGCCAAGTATGCTGGGTTTTCTCTGTGTACTTTGAAAGAGATTTGTCAGGGCCCACTTGCCATTGGCTGGGCCCAGGAGTTTCACCAACCATGTCATTACTGCTCTGTGGTTCCTACTGACCAAAAACTGATATAATTATATGCTAGAAATCTTTATGTTTTCATTCCTGGGGACAGACTTGAGTTTTCCTGAAATCTCTGGGAGAGTTTTTCAGTCTGGTTTTTTTTTTTTGGCTCTGCTCTTGTAGGCATTTGGTTGTCATTCATACATGTGTATAAGGGGCCAACCAGCACCTACCTGATAACGAACACCATATCTTACTGCACTTTGCTTTCTTGCACTTCTCAGGTGGTGCATTTTTTTACAGATGGAGGGTTTGCAGCAACCCTGTGTCAAGCAAATCTATTAGTGCCATTTTTCATTTTGTTATGGTGGTCTGTGATCCATGATTTTTGTTACTACCAAGACTCACTGAAGCCTCAGGTGGCGGTTAGCATTTTTAGCCATAAAGTTTTTTTTTTAAATAAATTTATTTGTTTTATTTATTTTATTTTTGGCTGCACTGGGTCTTCATTGCTGCTCGCAGGCTTTCTTTAGTTGCAGCAAGCAGTGGCTACTCTTCGTTGTGGTGCACGGGCTTCTTATTGTGGTGGCCTCTCTTGTTGTGGAGCACGGGCTCTAGGCACACGGGCTTCCACAGTTGTGGCATGTGGGCTCAGCACTGTGGCTCACAGGCTCCAGAGCACAGGCTCAGCAGCTGTGGTGCATGAACCAGCTGCTACGTGGCATGTGGGATCTTCCCGGACCAGGGCTCGAACCCACGTCCCCTGCATTGGCAGGTGGGCTGTCACCCACTGCGCCACCAGGGAAGCCCCGGCAATAAAGTATTTTTTAACTAAGGCATGCACGTTGTTTTTTTAGACGTAATGCTATTGTGTACTTAATAGACTACAGTATAGTATAAACATAGCTTTTATATGCACTGGGAAGCCAAAAAAGTCATGTGACTTGCTTTATTGTGATACTCGTTTTACTGTGATGGTCTAGAACTAAACCTGCAATGTCTCTGACGTGTGCCTGTACTTTAGATGACTCCCTTGCCTTCATTCTAAATCTGGGTATTAATAAACATCATATCGTTCTTTCCAGAAAGAGACAAGCAGTGCCCTGACCCATGCCGGAGCCCATCTTGACCTCTCTGCATTCTCCTCCTGGGAGGTATGTTTTCTTTATCCACTGTGCTGGTCTTGCCTGTTCACTCCTCAGAGGGATCGCTCAGTCTCCTGTTTTTAATGTGATAAACTTATAAGACATCAGTTCTTGGGTCCAAGCATCTACAAAGAATGTAGAAAGATAAAAAGAATAAAAAGTGTATCCAACTTCTTTGAAAACCATAAACTAAAAATTCTAACCATCTTAAGCTGTAGTGGAGGTAATGGAACACCACCAGTATGGTTATGTATGAACTTAACCCCCCAAGGCCTCTTTGGAGAGTTGGGGCGTACTGCTAGGAGATTGGCTGTGCAATGTGTGGTCTTGCCACAGCTTTAGGAACACCCACACCCCAGCCTGCAAAGATGAAGTTTCAGCATTTGTTGTTTCTCCAAGTCTATTTATATAAAATTGTAACTTGTCTCTTTCATACAGGAGTTGGCCTCCCTGGGTCTGGACAGATTGAAATCTGCACTCTTAGCTTTAGGCCTGAAGTGTGGCGGGTAAGAGGCTGGTTTTTCTATCAGAACTGTCTCATTTACTGTGTGTTTCACGATCTTCTAAGTGGCTCTGATTCCCTTGTTCTGTCACCCCCCCACTGCAGAGATAAGCAGGCGTATAAAGTAGTCCTGAATTCCTTTGCCCCTTGTGTCTCCTTAGGACCCTAGAAGAGCGAGCCCAGAGGCTATTCAGCACCAAAGGAAAGTCCCTGGAGTCACTCGACACCTCTCTGTTTGCCAAAAATCCCAAGTCAAAGGGCACCAAGCGGTGAGTGGCTGGGGCCGCACCTCTGCTGACACTTTAAAGTTTTTATTCCCATGCAGAATTCTTACCACAACAGAAATTTTAAAGCCTGTTTTATCACCACTATTGATCCATCGAGAGCCAGTCAGCTCTTTCTCTCTGCTAATGGCAGAGCGTGCTCTCATTGTTGTTATAAACCAAAGACAGTCTGTACTCAGCTGACTGAGAGTGGGTGATGTCTGTAAAGTTGAAACTGTGCCCTGGGTACCTTTTGTTACCTCTGTAGCTTATAGAAACTAAGTAGGTTCAAAACTATTTTTCTAAGTACATTTTTACTAATGACAGTTTGTACAGGTTTTATTTTTAAATAAATTTATTTTATTTTTATTTATTTTTGGCTGTGTTGGGCCTTTGTTGCTGCGCGCGGGCTTTCTCTAGTTGCCGTGAGCGGGGGCTACTCTTCGTTGCAGTGCACAGGCTTCTCATCGTGGTGGCTTCTCTTGTTGCGGAGCACGGGCTCTAGGCCTGCGGGCTCAGTAGTTGTGGCTCGCTGGCTCTAGAGCGCAGGCTCAGTAGTTGTGGTGCACGGGCTTAGTTGCTCCGCAGCATGTGGGATCTTCCTGAACCAGGGCTCGAACCCGTGTCCCCGTGTTGACAGGTGGATTCTTAACCACTGCGCCACGAGGGAAGCCCTGTACAGGGTGTTTCTTATATGTGGTTTTCCTAATTCTCAAAACAATCCCAAAAAGTTATCCTGATTTTTTGCAGATAAGGACTTAGAAAAGTTATGAAGTGTGTCTGTTATCTCACAGTTACTAAGGAGCAAGGTCAGGATTTGGGCCCAAGTCTGCTGGTTCCAGAGCTTGCTCTTCTGTACCACATTTCCTTTGTATGTTATAATCATGGAAATTTAAATACCTGGATATATCTTTCACCTTCTAGAATGAGGTCAAAGGGGAAGCTTCCATGCATTCTAAGAAATAACCTCAGTACTTCTGTCAGCGAGTCCTGAGCTGAACAGAGCATTTGCTTTCACAACGTGGTATCTCTCACATGCTTGTAATTTTTAATGCACCCATGGAATAAATGTTCCCAGATATACGGAACAGGGCATTGGGTAAAAGAACCCTTGAGTGATACAGTTTCTTTCTTATTTTCAGAGACACTGAGAGGAACAAAGACATTGCTTTCCTAGAAGCCCAGATCTACGAATATGTAGAGATTCTTGGGGTGAGTAACTGACTCTGCTGAGGGCTGTAAATGCTACAAGTTGGGGAAGTAAGAGAAATATGAATTTGTAGGATTTTTTTTTTTTAGGATTGCAAGAGGAAAGATACATATCAAACTACTTCAGCAGAAAATTGGGTTCTCCCAGGGTACTTGGCCCTTTATTGAGGTGCTGTTCTGTTCTTAGGTGTCTGTTGTTAGGTGATATTCCCAAGGTTGCCCAATCCCATGAGGCTAGACAGAGAGAATAGACTCCCCTTAGTATCCAGATTCTTTGCCTGAGCTCTGGAGTATACCCAGGGGAGACCCAAAAGGCAGATAAGAGTAGCTTTTCAGATGTGACTTATTCTGAAAAGGCATTCCTTACGTGTTCACAAGATTGTGTGAAACTTCTTAGGGCCGGGAGGTTAGTGGTACAGAGCTGGCTGTGAGCAACTCCTTTCTGAATATTCTTTCAAGAAGAAGCTGAAGTGGGGGTTGTGGGTAGAAAAAGGCCTAACCTGACCACGATGCTTATCTCGGAGAGAAAGAAGGGACAACTGGGAGGAAATGACTCTTTCAGGGAAGAGAAGGTGGAGGAAAGGGCACCACTCATCCAGAGAAGGTGGTCAGTGTCTCTGGGAGTCCTGCGGAGGACCGGCCTTTCTGGTTGTCTGCTTTGTGTAGTTTTCAGCCACTCTGAGCCTTTGCCTCTACAAGTGCTCACATGGTGCTTTGAGCAAGCAGGTGGCTCTGGCGCAGATAGCTGGTCTGCGTGTCTCTGTCAGTTGCCATGGACATTTTCATTCTGCCCTTGTTTGAGGACCACTTATGTAATAGCTTATAAAACTAAGATTCATCTTTTTGTTTCCTTCTGTTACAACTGCTTTTGATAAGAGGAGGCTAGCCAGACATTGGATACTGGGGGCGCTTATATTCTCCACAGTAAACCTGCGCTGTGCTAGGGTGGGCAGCAGTCTGTGTTGCCAGTCCTCTGAAGAAGACTGAGAGGCAGATTTGTGCCCCTGACACAGGCGTGCCCACTACTTCTCCCTCCTTTGAGAGCATTTTGCTTTCCCTGCCAGGAGGTGGCACTCTTGTCTTTGGAATTCCAGCCAGTTCCAGCCAAAAATGGTTTCTAGACGTTGCTCTTGTTATGTACTGATATTATTTTTACCATTATTTCACCACTTATTGGCACCTGTTGGTTTCCAGACATTATGCTAGATCTTTGGATACAGTAGTGAATATGACACAGCCTCTTGCCCTCAAAAAGCCCACTTTGTGGCTGAGGGCTACAAATAACTGCAGTATAATGTGACACATGCTGTAATACATTGAGATTGAGTGTTCTAAGTAGAAAGAGGGAGATAAAAATGTTCCAGGTAGAGGAAACAGCAAGCAAGAAGGTAAAATACGATGAAAGGAAATAATGAGGAAACCAGTGTATATGGGTGTGCCTTGTAAGGGAGGGGGAGTGGTCAGAGAAATTTGAAAAGTTATGTTGGAAATTGGAACCTTGTCCTTTAAGCAGCAGAAAGCCAATAAAAGTTCTTTAAGCAAAGTGTACCATTAGATTGGTTTTTTTGAGCAGAAAAATCTGGGAACAACGTGGAAGCTGGACTGGAATGAGGAGAGACTCAGGGCAAGTTAGAAGGTTGTCATCTTGGTGAGGACGATAACAGTGGGAAGGAGAAGGAAGGACCGGTTCAGGAGATATTTTAGAGACAGAAGAGAAGAGACTGTTCTCTGTTGTTCTGTGATAGTTCGTGGGCTCAGACGAGTAACTTAGGCAAGTGCTTTATAAAACCTTTGACTTTTTCCTTTAAGATCAGGGGAGAATTATTCCTCTGCCGATGAGGAATTCTGATTTGAAGACAAGACTTTCTCTTTGTTCAACAAGGAAGAAAACCTAATCCTTGGAAGTGAGGGGTCAGCAAGGGTTATAGCAGAATAGGAAATTTCCCTTCTTGTCCTGCACTATTCTTTGACTTCCCTTTTCATTTATGGGCTTCACTTAGGAACAGCGACATCTCACTCATGAAAATGTACAGCGCAAGCAGGCAAGAACCGGAGAAGAGCGAGAGGAGGAGGAGGAAGAGCAGATCAGCGAGAGCGAAAGTGAAGACGAAGAGAACGAAATCATTTACAACCCCAAAAACCTGCCCCTTGGCTGGGATGGCAAAGTCAGTCCCAACACTACCATCTTTCCCTCATATCCCATTTTGGAAGCAGATGCAGAGACTAGTCTAATACTGTTTTTTATCTGATTTCTTTTTTTTTTTTTTTTTTTTTATCTGATTTCTTTTAGCCCATTCCTTACTGGTTGTATAAGCTTCATGGCCTGAATATCAACTATAACTGTGAGATCTGTGGAAACTACACCTACCGAGGTCCCAAGGCCTTCCAGCGGCATTTTGCTGTAAGGAATTCAGAGCCATTTCTCCTGGATGTTGAAGCATGAAACATGAGTCTTTTAGAGAAGAGGATAGGAGCAGCCTGAGAGGATCACTAGTGCCCAGAGCCTAAGAGAATCAGAGAAGGAGTGGATCTAAAGTCCAGCATGTGGCATTTGGCCTCTGGCACCAGTGCCAGCCTTGGGTAGTACCTGAGATGGTTTCTGGAGGCAGCCCACCACTCTGCTGTTTGAACCTCATTTCTGTTTTCTCTTTCTTGCTCTTTATTTTTCATTTTGCCTTTCTGACTCCTTGGTCATTTCTCTATCCTGTTGCTAGTACTCAGGACCAAAGAAAGGGCTGACCGCCTCCTTCTTTGGGTCTTAAATGGGCCTTTCCCTCTTGAAAAAAAGAAACGAAAGGGATGACATTTATCAAGCTATTCTTGAGAGAAAGCATTATCTGGGTGGTACTCCAGTAAGTGAATTCACCCTTGTTTTGTTTCTGTCTTCAATTCTTAGTACTTGGAAGGAAATTTTACAGAATGGAAGACTTGCTAGATGTAGCCAAGGATGGCGAATTTATATGAACTCCTCTCTCTGTCCCTCAGACAGATCTAACTGATCCTGGGGTCTTTTCCGCCAAGCTCCTGAGTACTCTCTGAATCTTTCTCAACACCACCTCCAGCGAATTAGAATTGGCATCCAGGGCCCATGCCATTTGCTGTCCCTGAGCCAGAACTGTCATTGCATCAGCGTCTCTTACTGGTCTCTTTCGTACCCTTGCCTATATCTGATAAACAGTCTTCTCCTTTACTTCCAAAGATGACACTGACGAGCCATCAGTAACGCTTACTCATGCTGGTGGGGGGGGGGGGTTGCTTGGGAGGTGACTGGGGAGTTGTGGTCTTGACACAGGTTTTGTCTGGATCTAGGTTTTTTATAAACCAGCCCAGTGAGGCAAACAGTGCAGTGCTGCTTTGAAGTAACGGCCTCTTGTCAGTCACAGCCAGCTGTCTACAAACAAGAGCCACAAAAGGATCGCTGCCTTTAGGTGGAGCCTTTTGCAAAGGGTCAGGGTAGGGCTTATGAGTAGAATGGAGTTAATGCTCAGTGTTCAGTCATCCCGTTTCACATTGTCCTCTTGCTTCTCCCAGGAATGGCGTCATGCTCATGGCATGAGGTGTTTGGGCATCCCAAACACCGCCCACTTTGCTAACGTGACACAGATTGAAGACGCCGTCTCCTGTAAGTAAGCTTTATTGTTCCCGAGGTCAGACCTACAGTTCACTGTCCCGATAACCCTGGTGTGTCCAGGCCCAAAGGCAGCAGGTTGTGGATATGTACAAACTACTACAGTCCTACATACATTCACTGATTATTGAGGGGATGAATTAGTCAGTAGTACTGATTCTTCTCCCTTGAGAAGAGCTCTGTGCTGACTATAATACAACTTTTTGTTTTTTTCCCCCTCAGCCGTGCCGTGCGGCTTGTGGGATTTTAGTTCCCCGACCGGGGATTGAACCTGGGCCCTCAGCAGTGAGAGCTCGGAGTCCTAACCACTGTACTGCCAGGGAATTCCCTAAAACGGCTTTTAACTGGGGTCTGTGAACTCTCCTGTATGCAAGATTTTGAGTGAATGGGTTTATGTATATTTTTTGAATTGATTTTACTATGTTAACTGCAGATATGAAGGAAAAAGTAGAAATGGTCTCAGTAAACTTATTTCTGAGGTGACAGGGCAGATACCCAGCAATACGGCAGCAAAATACGTTTTGGAGAAAAAGCCAAGTGCAGCGTGTGTCCAGGAGTGTGTTGTTGAAGCACCCAGGGACCTCAGTCAGGCTTCCTGTTTGCCTGGCAGTGGTAGCTTTTGCCATCTTTCTCACAGCCTTCTAATTTTCTTTCTAGTTTATCGCTTCTCTGTCATGTTTTCACTGTTCATGGGTTAGACTGTGAAGAAAGTAATTTTACCACTCCACTTTGTTAAATTTCAGGCACTCCCTCTCAGGTGTGCATATCACACTACTTCACTGCCTGTTCAGCTAACTCCTTTGGCTCCCAGCTCTGGGGTTGTTCAAATCCTCCATGGCAGAGCCAAGTAGAAATGACCTTCTAAAGAGCTCCCCGATCCCTGATTTAACCTGTGGACTCTGGGGACTCTTTCATTGAGTATTTTGTGTGAGTCAGCTTTGGAGACTCCTCCTTGCTGTTTTTTTTTTGTTTTGTTTTAATACTTTTTTTAAAATTTAAATTTATTTCATTTATTTATTTTTGGCTGCATTGGGTCATCATTGCTGTGCGCGGCTTTCTCTAGTTGCAGTGAGTGGGGGCTACTCTTTGTTGCCGTGCACACGCTTCTCATTGCGGTGGCTTCTCTTGTTACGGAGCACAGGCTGTAGGCGCACGGGCTTCAGTAGTTGTGGCACGCGGGCTCAGTAGCTGTGGCTTGCGGGCTCTAGAGCACAGGCTCAGTAGTTGTGGCGCACGGGCTTAGTTGCTCCGTGGCGTGTGAGATCTTCCCGGACCAGGGCTTGAACCCATGTCCCCTCCATTGGCAGGCGGATTCCTAACCACCGAGCCACCAGGGAAGACCTCCTTGCTGTTTTGTCTCTTTATTCATTTACAAGTCGGGATAGACAGTTCCTCTAATCAGAATTTAAATGTATCTTGTTATCAGATTATCCAGTTAGCCTCTTCATTTTTTACCCTTTACTTTGTTGGGAGGAAATTAAAATAATAATGAAATGTCATAGAACCATAATGCTGCATTTTGAATGCAGTCTCATTTTTAGATGTATTTTCTAGCTGCATATAACTAGTAAATAGATCACTGTTCATTTTTGTGTGTATTTTCTCTTTTTTTTAAAAATGTATTTATTTTTGGCTGCGTTGGGTCTTCGTTGCTGCGTGCAGGCTTTCTCTAGTTGCGGTGAGCAGGGGCTACTCTTCGTTGTGGTGTGCAGGCTTCTCCTCGTGGTGGCTTCTCTTGTGGAGCATGGGCTCTAGGTGCACGGGCTTCAGTAGTTACAGCACGCGGGCTCAGTAGGTGTGGCTTGCGGGCTCTAGAACACAGGCTCAGTAGTTGTGGCTCACAGATTTAGTTGCTCTGTGGCATGTGGGATCTTCCCAGACCAGGGCTCAACCCGTGTACCCTGCATTGGCAGGCGGATTCTTATCCACTGCGCCACCAGGGAAGTCCCTCTCCCTCTCCCCCTCTCCCCCTCTCCCCCTCTCCCCCTCTCCCCCTCTCCCCCTCTCCCCCTCTCCCCCTCTCCCCCCCTCCCCCTTCTTTTCAATATTTATTTTATTTATTTGGCTGCACCAGATCTTAGTTGCAGCATGCAGGATCTAGTTCCCTTACCAGGAATCAAACCCGGACCCCCTGCATTGGGAGTGCAGAGTCTTAGCCACTGGACCACCAAGGAGGTCCCTTGTGTATATTTCCTTATGTCCTGCAAATTGCCTGAGTTAATTTATTACTTCTGATGCCTTGTAATTGAACTATTTACATTATTTTAGGCTTACAATCATGCCAACTACAAAAACAAAGGGGATGTTTTAATTAATTTTGTTCCATGTATTTATTTTTCCTAAGCATTGCCCCCAAGTCTTACGTTAAATAGAAGCAGGCAATAAGTCGTCCTTCCCTGGATGCTGTTTTAAAGGACCATGGTGATGCAGCTACGCTAATTTTAAAACTGGCTTATGATTTTATTATCACATTCCTCAAAAGAAAGATGACAACATTTTTACTACTTTCTCTTTTATCAGGCCTTGAATAAAACAGCATTCCTGAATTATTTCATACTGGGTGGTAGATATTCTTTTAATGCATTTTTTTTTGTTTTGTTTTTGTTTTGGCCACACTGCACACCATGCAGGATCGCCAGGGAAATCCCCATCTGTGCATCTTCTTTCTTTCTTTCTTTCTTTCTTTCTTTCTTTCTTTCTTTATTTATTTATTTATTTATGGCTGTGTTGTGTCTTCGTTTCTGTGCGAGGGCTTTCTCTAGTTGCGGCAAGCGGGGGCCACTCTTCATCACGGTGCGCAGGCCTCTCACTGTCGCGGCCTCTCTTGTTGCGGAGCACAGACTCCAAACGCGCAGGCTCGGTAGTTGTGGCTCACGGGCCTAGTTGCTCCATGGAATGTGGGCTCTTTCCAGACCAGGGCTCGAACCCGTGTCCCCTGCATTGGCAGACAGATTCTCAACCACTGCGCCACCAGGGAAGCCCTGTGCATCTTCTTTAGTGAAGTATTTGTATTAGACTTGTGCCCATTCTTTCTTTCTTTCTTTATTTATTTAGATGCATCGGGTCTTAGTTGCGGCACACGGGCTCAGTAGTTGTGGTGTGTGGGCTCTAGAGTGTGCGGGCTTAGTTGCCCCGCGGCATGTGGGATCTTAGTTTCCCAACCAGGGATCAAACCCACGCCCCCTACATTGGGAGGTGGGTTCTTAACCACTGGACCACCTAATGGAGTTATTTACCCTGTGAGGATTCTTTTTAGAAGTTTTGTTTTTACATTCATAAATAAAAGATGTGCTTTTTGTTTTCCTTTCAGACACTTGTCAGATTTAGTGATCAAAACCATATTTTTGTCATAAAATCAATGGGATTACATGCTACATTCTCTTCTGTCATTTGAAACTTTAAATAGAGATTACTTCTTCATACAAGGGGACCACTCTGAGAAGATTCTTTAGTTAATAGCCAATACAATTCCTTGATTTATTATGAAACTCAATATTTTTAAAGTAGGAAACTCAATATTTTTATTCTGAGTTTTACTGTTTCCTCTTTTTTTTGACTTGAATTTTATTTATTTTTTTATACAGCAGGTTCTTATTAGTTATCTATTTTATACATATCAGTGTATATAGGTCAATCCCAATCTCCCAATTCATCCCACCACCACCACCCCATTACTGTTTCATTTTCACTATTATTTTCTTCAATCTTGTTTCTTTGTGCTTTTTTTAAGTCTATAATCAAGAACTTACTTTTTTTTCAAGGTATAGTTGATATTAGTTTCAGATGAATAATATAGTCACTCAAAATTTTTATAGATTATGCTCCATTTAAAGTTATAAAATATTGGGGAATTCCCTGGTGGTCCATTGGTTAGGGCTCCATGCTTTCACTGCTGAGGGCCCGGCTTTGGTCCCTGTTTTGGGAAACTAAGATCCCACAAGCTGTGCAAAAAAAAAGAAAAGTTATAAAATATTGGCTATATTCTCTGTGTTGTACAATATGTCCTTGTAGCTTATTTATTTTATACATTGTAGTTTGTACCTCTAATTCCCTATCCTCATATTGCCTCCCCGACCCTTGCCTCTCCCTACTGGTAACCACTAGTTCTCAATATCTATGAATCTGTTTGTTTTAGTATCTTCACTTGTTTTATTTTATTTTTTAGATTCCACATGTAAGTGATAACATACAGTAATTGTCTTCTCTGTCTGACTTATTTCACTAAGCATAATACCCTCCAGGTCCATCCATGTTGTTGCAAATGGCAAAATTTCATCCTTTTTTATGGCTGAGTAGTATTCCATTGTATACATACACCACATCTTCTTTATTCATTCATATGTTGATGGACACTTAGGTTGCTTCCATATCTTGGCTATTGTAAATAATGCTGCTATGAATGTTGGGAGTGCATGTATCTTTTTGAATTAGTATTTTTGTTTTCTTCTGATACATACCTAGGAGTGGAATTGCTGGATCATGCGGTACTTCTGTTTTTAGTTTTTGGTGTTTTTTTTGGCGGTACGCGGGCCTCTCACTGTTGTGGCTCTGGACGCACAGGCTCAGCGGCCATGGCTCATGGGCCTACCCGCTCTGCAGCATGTGGGATCTTTCTGGACCAGGGCATGAACCCGTGCCCCCTGCATCGACAGGTGGACTCTCAACCAATGCGCCACCAGGGAAGCCCTGTTTTTAGTTTTTTGAGGAACCTCCATACTGTTTTCCATAGTGGCTGCACCAATTTACATTCCCACTAACAGTATAAGGGTTCCCTTTTTCCATATCCTTGTGAACATTTGTTATCTGGTCGTTTTGATGACAGCTATCCTGACAGGTGTGATGTTTCATTGTGGTTTTGATTTGCATTCCTCTGATGATTAGTGATGTTAAGTATCTTTTCATGTGCCTGTTAGCCATCTGTATGTTTTCTTTGGAAAAATGTCTATTCAGATCTTCTGCCCATTTTTTAACCAGGTTGTTTGTTTTTTTGCTGTTGAGTTGTATGAGCTGTTTACATATTTTGAATATTAATCCCTTATCAGTCATATCATTTGCAGATATTTTCTCCCATTCAGTAGGTTGTCTTTTCATTTTGTTAATGATTTCCTTTGCTGTGCAAAAGCTTTTAAGTTTAATTTATTTTGCTTTTGTTTTCTTTGCCTTAGGAGACAGATCAAAAAAAATATTGCTACAATTTATGTCATACAGTGTTCTGTGTCTGTTTTCTTTTATGAGTTTTATGGTTTCTGGTCTTACATTTAGGTCTTTAATCCATTTTGAGTTTATTTTTGTATGTGATGTGAGAAAATGTTCTCATTTTATTCTTTTACATGTAGCTGTCCAGTTTTCCTAGCACCACTTTTTTTTTTTTTTTTTTTTTTGGCGGTACGCGGGCCTCTCACCCCCACGGCCTCTCCCGTTGTGGAGCTCAGGCTCCGGACACGCAGGCTTAGTGGCCATGGCTCACGGGCCTAGCTGCTCCGCGGCATGTGGGATCCTCCTGGACTGAGGCACAAATCCATGTCCCCTGCATCGGCAGGTGGACTCTCAACCACTGTACCACCAGGGAAGCCCAGCACCACTTTTTTAAAGATATATATATATTTATTTATTTGGCTGCACCAGGTCTTCATTGAGGCATGCGGGATCTTTAGTTGCAGAATTCGAGCTCTTAGTTGCGGCATGTGGGATCTAGTTCCCTGACCAAGGATTGAACCCAGGCCCCGTGCATTGGGAGCATGGAGTCTTAGACACTGGACCACCAGGGAAGTCCCCCAGCACCACTTATTGAAGGGACTATCTTTTCCCCACTGTATATTCTTGCCTCCTTTGTCATAGGTTAATTGACCATAAGTGTATGGGTTTGTTTTGGGCTCTGTATTCTGTTCCATTGATCTAGGTGTCTATTTTTGTGCCACTACCATACTGTTTTGATTACTGTAGCTTTATAGTATAGTCGGAAGTCAGGGAGTGTGATACCTCTAGCACTATTTTTATTTCTCAAAATTGCTTTGGTTAGTCAAGAACTTTCTTGTTTTTGTTCTTTATTCTTTCTAATACAGGCATTTAGAACTAGTCATCATTCTGTTAGGAATCCATTGGAAATATCCATTATTGATATGTTATATTTAGAGCTTTGTTTATTAAGGAGGTTGTTTCTGAGTTTTAAAGAATAATTCAGTAATTATTTTTAAAAGCACTGATTCTTTCATTGTTTTTTTTTTTTTCTTGGTCCATGCAGTAAGTTACAGAATTTCTGCCTTTAGAATGTATTTTATCTTTGTGTCCAAGTATATAGTCAGTGATTTGTTAAAGATTTATGTA
The DNA here is from genome assembly GCF_963924675.1 of Phocoena phocoena. Taxonomy (NCBI): domain Eukaryota; kingdom Metazoa; phylum Chordata; class Mammalia; order Artiodactyla; family Phocoenidae; genus Phocoena; species Phocoena phocoena. The sequence goes on along the minus strand of NC_089219.1, from coordinate 30,553,155 downwards.
TGCCTGAAAGGAAGTATGTCTCTCCACCTGTAGGCTGTTTAAATTTCCTGCAGTTTTCAGGTTTTTAATTTCATACTTACATCTATTTCTTTTGAATTCTGATAAAGACATGTTAACATTTCCAGTTGTAATTAAGCTTTGTCTCTTGCATTTCTGCCAGTTTTGTGTATATTTTAATTTGTGTTATTTGAGCCACATAAACTCAATATTGTATTGTAACCTTATTGATCACTCCCATATTCTTTTCGAAATTCCCATTACCTGATAGCTTGTTTGTTCTGTTGTAATAGACTTAGACCATTTCCCCAGTTATCAAAATTTTGGCAGCAAATGTGGGCTCTTTTTTACCCCAGTCATCAGTGCTTATCCTTGTATAGGGATATTAAGCTCTTTACAATGTGTATTAATTGATCTATTTATATTTAACTCCTTTGCTGGAAAGGTTATCTTGTTAGATTTCTCACTTACATAGATTATATAGTAGACTTGAAGCTATTTCTTTGACGAGTAGTTTTCTAACATTTCTAACTTTAATGTTTCTTTGTTTTTTGGCTGTGTTGGGTCTTCATTGCTGCGTGCGGGCTTTCTCTAGTTGCAGTGAGCAGGGGCTACTCTTTGTTGCGGTGCGGTGGCTTCTCTTGTTGCGGAGCATGGGCTCTAGGCGTGCGGGCCTCAGTAGTTGCGGCACACAGCCCCTAGAGTGTGCAGACTTCAGTAGTTGTGGTGCACAGGCTCTAGGGTGCGTGGGCTTCAGTAGTTGTGGCATGCAGGCTCAGTAGTTGTGGCGCATGGGCTTAGTTGCTCCACGGCATGTGGGATCTTCCCAGACCAGGGATTGAACCTGTGTCCTCTGCATTGGCAGGTGGATTCTTAACTACTGTGCCACCAGGGAAGTCGTTTAATGTTTCATCTAATAGTTTCTTTCTACTACAAATTTCTATTATTATTAATATATATTATTAGTTGAGTTTTTTATAGGAGATGATTATATCTGGATGGCCTGAAGCAGTGTAAATTCTGTACGTCTTACCCTCATAGTGATTCTGGAGACATTATGTGTTTAATCTCATATCTATCAATATCCTTATCACCTTGTTTATAAAAAGTGTTTTTTCTGCTTTCAGATTGCCATTATCTCTTTTATTTCACTTTTTTAAAATTGAAGTATAGTTGATTTACAACATTATGTGTTTCACGTGTACAGTATAGTGATGCAGTATTTTTAAATATCACACTGCATTTATAGTTATTATAGAATATGGGCTCTGTTCCCTGTGCTATATCCTTGTAGCTTATTTATTTTATGCATAGTAGGTTTTACTTCCACTATGTCTTGTCATGATCTTTTTCCCTAGGACTTGGTTGATGGATTCTGTCAAGTTTTATATGTTTTCATATGTTCTGCTTCAAGGGTAAAGTTGGTTCAAAACCACATTCCTAATATAGTTTCACGTGGTGGTTAAGTGTGCACTCTGGAGAGGCCACTGGTTAGGGTCCAAATCATGGCTCCACCGCTTACTTACTGGCTATGGGACACAGGACAAGTTAGGTCTTTTAGTTCCTTATCCATCAAATGTGGGTGGTAATAATATTGATATATCTACTTCAGAGAGTTGTCTCAAAGTTTAAATGAGATAGTGCAGGTCAAGTGCTACAGCCTGTCTGACCACAGGGTAGAATGTATTCAGTGAAGAAGCATAAGCTGCAATCATTATCAGCTTCACTTGTGGGCTCCTCTGCAGAGTCTGAGGCGTGAGATCCAAACTCACCTTTATCTTTTCATTTGGAGTTTAATCTTACTATTACTAGCTACCATTTACCAGGTGCCTGGTGTATGCCAGGTAAATAGGAGATTTTTACACTCATTTAATCTTCAGAGCAACCAGTGATGTAGGAGGTCCCCCACATTTTCCAGAAGAGGAAAATGAGGTAAGTTTTTCAAAGTCACATAGCATGTAAGTGGAAGAAAGCCATGGAGCAAACCCATGTCTGTTCTACAGCAGTCTCTTCTCTTTCCACAGTGCTATCCTGCCTTCTTTTAAATCATCCTCATCAAGTAGATGTTTTTGAGATGATCATTAAGGGGTATTCCAGAAAAAACTTTATGCATTTTCTCTTTAGCCATACAAAGATTTTTAGAAAACTTAATTTTTTTTCCAGAATATTATTGGCAGGTTCATGATTTTTCCATTATTCATATTGTTTTCAATATTTATCTCCTTATTGAGGTGTCTAGGTTTATCAATTTCTGTTATATGCATATTATTACCACTTCTTTGATTTATTGTATCATTTCCACCCATCATGACTTCCCTTGAATATTTGCAGGTTCTAATATTTGTAGGTTCTCTACATAGCATTTGTAGTTTCACTTCTATCTGAATATCACTTTCTCTTTTCATCCCCCCCCAATAGATCATTTATAGGTTTATTACAAATTTATCATCACCTTCCCCCTCCCTTTCTTTTCCCAGGGATTATTCCTCCCTTTAAGTATCTTAGATTAACTCTCTGTCTTCCTTTAGGACTTTCAGTAACAGATAGATGGTTTTATGTATCTTGACTCCCACAAGATCATGACAGACTTTATCTCAGGTGTCTCACTAATAGTAGGCGCCAATCAATTATGAAATCAAAGTTAATTCTATTCTGTAGAGTTTCTGCAATTTTTCTTCTTTTCCTATCGGTGGAATAGTTATTTTTTATTAAACCTGGATTTTGTGTGTGGTTTTTGGGTTTGGGGTTTTTTGAAAGCATCAAAACTAGACATCTTAAGGATTTTTGGTTATGAGGAAGAGAACCAATTAAAACCTAACTCCATGCCCTCCATCATGTTAGCAAGTATATGCTTATCCAGCTATGCTTCCCTCTACATGTATGCCTTCTCCACTTCCTTGTGTCTTCTCTTTAAGCCTTAGCTCACAATGAAGACAACTCTAGCCCTTGCCCTGTATGACCTTTTTCAGTTTTCAGAGCCTGCCATCATCCAGCTCAGTCTCTCAGTGTCCCAATTTCTAATATCTGGGAAAGACAATAGGCAGGTGCAGCTGGGTCAGGTGACATCTGTAGTCCAGTCAGCTGTCTTTTCAGTAGCTGGCAGCAAAAATAGCTACTTGTTAGACCAGGACTGCTCCTTCCAGAACACCTTGGGAAGATGTGTTCCCTAATGGGAGTGGGCAAGGAAGTAACCGTTGACACAGCTGTCACACTGGATTTGCTTGTCTTTGTTTTAGATCATTCTGTTGAAGTTTTCCTTTTGGCGCTTTTAGCCAGGAGGGAGAGATTCGGTACTGTCATTTAAGTTACAGTAGGTTTTTTGTTTTTTGTTTTTTTTTACTTAAATGAAGGATTTCACTTATAAATTTATTATTTTAATCATTCCATCATTCCAGACTTATGACTTTTTTTAAGGTGAACAAAAGACAGCTAAGAAAGAGCCCTATGGAATTGCCACCAGAGATTCCCCATTTAGGTGGTTGGTCACAATTGACCAATATTCACCAGGTATAAGTCTACTAAACTAATAAACTAATAGCATCAGGTTCAAATACACCATCTTGTTTATGGCAGTATCATGAGAGTTACAATGTTTTCATGAACTCTAGGGACATTGCCTGTGAGAGCAATCGCTTTGCTAAAATCATGATATCCTGTGTCTATACCTTTTATCAGGTCGGCACTATCCCATCAAAAATAGGAAATTCAAATTAATTTGCCTCACTTATTCTTAGTGAACCCACGCTGGCGCCCAGAGGTGGTTCCATTTTTTTCTAATTGTTTTCAGATTCCTCTGAAGAGTAACATCTCCCTCACTGCTCCAGTTTCCTACATCCACTTTTTTCTTTAAGAAAATAATGACAGGGGCTTCCCTGGTGGCACAGTGGTTGAGAATCCGCCTGCCAATGCAGGGGACACAGGTTCAATCCCTGGTCTGGGAAGATCCCATATGCTGCGGAGCAACTAAACCCATGTGCCACAACTACTGAGCCTGCGCTTTAGAGCCCATGAGCCACAACTACTGAGCCCGCGTGCCTAGAGCCCGTGCTCCACGATGAGAGAAGCCACCGCAATGAGAAGCCCGTGCACTGCAACGAAGAGTAGCCCCCGCTTGCCTCAACTAGAGAAGGCCTGCGCACAGCAATAAAGACCCAGCGCAGCCAAAAATAAATAAATAAAATAAATAAATTTATTTTTAAAAAAAACTAACCACCCTATATTTCGGGGCCTCCCGCCTTCTGAGATGACCCACACGCTGTCTTAAAAAAAAGAAAGAAAAGAAAAGAAAATCATGACAGCCTTTCTGATATCTGGTATTTTCGAGCCACTCTGGGTTGGATTCCTGAATGGCCTGGACAAAGAATATGATAAGGCCCTGCCCTGGCACGTGGTAAATTCTCCATTCATTTGTAATGTGCACATTATCTGGGCCTGAAGACTTCAGCTAATTTAAGGCAATTAGCAAGGAAGGAAAAGATGATTCGTTGAGCGCCTGTACACCAGGCACAGAGCTAAGCGCTTTCTTCCATGTTGTCTCGTTTACTATTTCTTCACCCACCTTAGACTTCAACTTCCTCTATAGGGTATACCTTCTAATCATGTCAAGTTTATTAATTCCCTAGTCATCCTGGTCATTAAGACTCCGCCTTCCAATGCGGAGGGTATGGGTTCGATCCCGGGAACTAAGATCCCGCATGCCATGCGGTATGGCCAAAAATTTTTTTTTTTTAAAGTGTGGTCAAGCTTAGAGATTGTTCTGCTTGATGGGAAATGTGAAGGGATATAAGAATCAAGTAATTGTTCCTTTTCACTGTAATCTGTTAATATTTTATCATCTTATCTCTGTAGCAGCAGACCTGTCCATCTGCTCCACATAGCTCTTTGTTCTAAGGGTGCACCTTCCTGACACCATTCTTACAGGGTTAAGTTGTTCTTTCCCTAGTTTTGTTATCTGTCCTGTCTTTGTACGTGTTTGATCCCCTCCCTCTGAAGCTATGGTGGTGTCTGTAGATGTCTTCCCCTTTTCGTGATCTTTGGAATAATTAGTTATTGAACTGTCAGAATTCTCGTTTTAATGTCTTCAGTGTTTGTTGAACCATCTTATCTTTCAGACTCTTTGGCCATGATATTTCACTTTTTTTTTCCTCTGAAGTTTTTGAAATATGTGCAGCAGACTTTATTATTATTTTATTTTTTTTAACGTCTTTATTGGGGTATAATTGCTTGACAACGGTGTGTTAGTTTCTGCTTCATAACAAAGTGAATCAGCTATACATATACATATGTTCCCATATCTCTTCCCTCTTGTGTCTCCCGCCCTCCCACCCTCCCTATCCCACCCCTCCAGGCGGTTACAAAGCACCGAGCCAAGCCATATCCCATATCCCTGTGCCATGCGGCTGCTTCCCCCCAGCTATCTACCTTATGTTTGTTAGTGTGTATATGTCCATGCCTCTCTCTCGCCCTGTCACAGCTCACCCTTCCCCCTCCCCATATCCTCAAGTCCGTTCTTCAGTAGGTCTGTGTCTTTATTCCTGTCTTACCCCTGGGTTCTTCATGACATTTTTTTTTTCTTCTTAAATTCCATATATATGTGTTATCATACGGTATTTGTCTTTTTCTTTCTGACTTACTTCACTCTGTATGACAGACTCTAGGTCTATCCACCTCATTACAAATAGCTCAATTTCATTTCTTTTTATGGCTGAGTAATATTCCATTATATATATGTGCCACATCTTCTTTATCCATTCATCCGATGATGGGCACTTAGGTTGTTTCCATGTCCTGGCTATTGTAAATAGAGCTTATGCAGCAGACTTTAAATAGACATATTTGACAAAGTCTAGTGTTCTCAGTCTCTTCTATTATGAACTTTAATACAGTAAGGTCACTTTTTCCAATAATGCCTATATGTTGTACCACATTATCTTTTTCCTTTGAGAGGATCAGTTCTCAATTCTAAGAGGTCTTTGGTTAGATTTGATCCAACTTTTATTTTACAGCAAAGAAACATTATGGTAAATTTTGCAATGAAAGGGGTTTGTCCACAGGCGATCCAGAACCAAAATTCCAGTTTGGGGCAGGTAGAAGTCTCAAGGGCAGGCACTCAGGGGGATCCTAACGAGGAATGTGTTGTAGCACCTTGTACCCAGTAGATACTCAGTGGAATCTGATTGCTGATCATTTCTCGTCCTGCAGTGTGGGCCAAGCTGAAACTGCAGAAGGCATCGGAACGGTGGCAGCCTGACACTGAGGTGAGTGCTCACGTAGCATCAGGGATAGCATCAAGTGACAGAGCTCCCTCACCATGTAGAAGGGAGGTAAGAGATGGTCCCTGGTTCACTGCAGTAGCAAGTGTAATGTGACAATATCTACAATTGGCTCTTGACTTGTAAGCCTAATTCATTTGTGATATTAAATTAAATGTGTCAGACTTTAAATCTGTGTCTTAAGACAGGTTATATTCTCCCACTGAAGTTTTGAAGTGGCAAGCAGGAGTGCCCTGTGTCTTGTCCTGCCGTGAGGATTCATAAGCTAAGAAGTTGAGACTCCATGTCATACGTTAGATATCCTTTGAGGAGAGCATCTGATGAGAGATGATCTTCTCACGTGGTGGGGAGCTATCCTTGTTGGTCTTGAGATAGTCATCCTGAACAGATTTCAGAGATGAGGAATGATGTGTATGTGAGGTATGGTAGCTGCTGCTTAGGTCAGTGGTTTTCAGTGTCCCTTTTTTTAGCAGCAAAGTCTTTTTCAGACAGTAATGTAGAACTCCAATAAGTAAAATAGAAAAAAGCAGAACTGCTCTGGATGTGGAGAAGCTCAGCCTTCTTGGCCTTTCATCCCCTGTAGTGGTCTCTTAGGCAGAAACCTAGGATTCTTGGGAACCATTTGAAAACCATGTCTTAAGTGAGCCTTTCTCAACCAGGGTTCCTCATCTTAAACACAGTGATTTGAATGAACTATTTTCTCAGATAGCCACAAGGATCGGTCATAATTGGTACCATCCTAGATGTCTAATAGGTGCTGTGAGCAATAGAGCAGAACCCCAGTTGAGAAAGGCTGTCTTAGACGAATGGCGTGGAATCAGGCCAGGGTGAGCTCAGGTATCCAGAGGTTGGCTCCAAACATTTCCCCCAGGAGGTGTAGCTAATGGTGTTCCTCTTCCCTTTTAGGAAGAGTATGAAGACTCCAGTGGGAACGTTGTGAATAAGAAGACGTACGAGGATCTGAAAAGACAAGGACTGCTCTAGTGTTCAGGGATGTTTCTCAGCTGTGGGGCTAGCCCAGTCTTCCTTAAAATCTGCTTTTTCTATTTCTCCCAGCCAAATGCTCCTAGAGACTCTTTGCTACTTAGTCTTACGGACTAGCACGCATCTTGTAGAAGCAAGGCATGCTGGCATATTGCAGGGTTGAGGTGTGTTTTATCTTTGTTTTATATTAAAAAAGATTCTGTTGGAAAATAAAACCAGCCCTTGTTCTGAACGTGTCTTGTTCTGAAGCCCGGGATTATGTGCTAATTCAGTCCTCTAGTTCTTAACACCTCCCTACCTCTTTCTCGCGAACTTCAGTAGCAACTGAAGTTTAATGAGCGCCTGTTATGTTACATATATTATGCTTGGTAATTCTGACTTAGCCTCCCCACTCCCATTTGCTGCCACTTCTCCAAGTGAGCATCACCCCATTAGCTGAGTCAGCCATTCGTGCGCATACTGTACTAGGGAAAGATGGGGGGGGTGAGCCAGGACCTCTGCTAAGGACAAAGTTGTGGCACCAAGGTTGCCTTTTTATTTGCATAAAGGAAGGACTTGGGCTGTTTGGGAATGGGCCTGCTGCCCCGCCCCTTCTCTAAGCCTCAGCAGCCTGGCACACAGTGAAACTAAGCCCAGCACTGACTTCACCTGCTTGCTACTTCAGAGCAAGAGGCTTTGGTCTACCTTTGTCTTCCATGGGATCCTTACTTGACTGAGAAGTGGCTAATATTCTTGTGTTCTCCAAGCCCACATAGCCAAGATTTGGGTGGAGTTGAACAGCTGCCTCAGGATCTGAATCTGAGGGATTCAGATCCCAAAGGGAAAGAACTAGGGGAGCCAGGGGGCCCTGATCTGCCCAGGGCACAGTCATCTGAAGGCCAGGGCCGGGTCCAGAACAGGATTCCCCAGAGGGCCCCTTTGCCCCTCAGCACCCAGACCTTCAGTTTGTTTGTAATATATCTACTTATACGTCTGCTTGGAAAGATCCCAGCTCCAGAGCTGGCCTTTCCCTCACACTCATCTATTGCCCTAGTTATCTCCATGAGTAGGGTTTCACCACCAGGTTGGGATTTTCCTTACCGGTTCAACCCATCCCTTGGGCGACTCCTCACATGTTCATTTGTACTTTGGCTCCTCCAGTTGCTTAAAATCCCAGTTGGACAACCTCGCCAGAGCCTGAGTTTCTAAAGCAGAGCGAATGAATAATAAAACCTAATTGAGCCAACTAAAAACATTGATAACTGAAAATAGGCCCGAAGTGCAAGGAGACATTGCCATTTGAGAAGAGAGTTAAAGCCTGGGAAATGGTAAAGATGGGAGGGGATGTCTCTCCAGCCTTCCAGCTGGGGCAGTAGCAGCATCAGGCCTCCGCAGGGACACACCTGATGCTTTCCCACCGTCACATTCCTCTGAGCCCCCTCTTCAGGAGTGGGTACCTGGGACGGCAAGGTCAATCAATGGAGCGTTCCAAGAGCCCGTTTTTTTTCTTTACAGTGTGGAGGGGCGGTGGGACCAGGTTCTGTGGAGTCCTGCCATCATCCTTGCCCAGATAACTAGTCATCCTGTGAACTGAGCCAGAGGTGCCTGGGAGGAAATAAGCCCCTTGCGGGGGCGGAGACTCCTTTTGTTCATTTGTTACATTCATCCAAATATTTTTTAGTGCCTTCCACGTGCCAGGCACAGCTAGGTTTGCAAATCTTGAGAATTAAGTGGATGTGAGATGGTGGGAGCAGACCCAGAGGTAAGGAGGTGCAGTAACACCTGGGCCAGCTGGAAGAGTTGTGTGGCCAGCTCCACCCAGCCCTGAGGGGCACAGAGTTACTCAGGAGGTGCCTGCAAACTTGCATCAGTCAGAAGTGGTTCTCGGCACTTCCCTGGTGGTCCAGCGGGTAAGACTCCCCGCTCCCAAGGCAGGGGGCCTGGGTTTGATCCCTGGTCCGGGAACTAGATCCCACATGCCGCAAGAAGTCCGCATGCTGCAACTAAGACCCGGCACAGCCAAAATAATTTTTATAAATAAATAAATATTTTAAAATAAATAAGCAGTGATTCTCCCCAGAGATGGCTCCCTGAAGTCTGGCCTTCAGGGGTCTGCTATAAGAAGAACAGGATTACAGCTGAGCCCCCTGACTAGGCTACGGAGAGCGGAGTGGTGCTCTTCCTGGGTTTAGGTCAGTAGTTCTCAATCTTTTTTAAGGATCATAGATTCCTTTGGAAATACAAAGATAACTGTGGACTTTCTCCTTAGAAAAGTATGTTTGCATATACTTTTTTTTTTTTTTTGGCAGTGCTGCATGGCATGCGGGATCTTAGTTTCCCCACCGGGGATCAAACTTGCGCCCACTGCAGTGGAAGCGGGGAGTGTTAACCACTGGACTGCCAGGGAAGTCCCTGCATATACATTCTTGCACACAATTTCAGGGGCTCATGAATCCCCAGAAGTGCATCCTTGGTTCCTGAGTCTTATGAGAATCCCTCCTTTAGACCTGGCATCTGAACCTCTGCCAGGGCACTGCCTGCCAGGAACAGATGATTCAGCTCACTTTTCAAGGAGGAAAGCTGCTCCATCAGAGCAAATGCAGGACTCTGCCTGCCCCTCCCAGCCCAGGCAGGAATCTGGGCTTGAACCCCAGATTGGCCCTGCTGAACCCAGAGGCTGATCTTGGGATGAACCTCCCAGAAGCGGGAGTCTCCTCTCTCCCTACCTCTGAGAGGAAAGCCAGTAAATCTGTGTCCAGCCTCAACTGTCATCCCTTTCCTCCACTTCCCTTCTGTTCCCCTCGCTGGGTCAGCTTGTGCTGGAAGGCTCTACAAAGGGAGCACCCTAAAAGTAACCCATGTGTTGGGAAGTGAGCGTCAGACAAAGGTGAGGTTTTTGTCTTCCCTCTGCATTGTTTTTACATTTTTTTATCCTTGGGATGATAACTACCTCTCCCTTCATCCTTCCATCCTGCCCTGCTGGCAGCCTCGCCTCTAAGTTCTCTTGGGAGGAATGGGCCTGTGACCTCTCCCCACCCACTCCCCTTTCCACTATCAGACAGACAGAGTTCTCCCGTTGCAGGTGGGCCCAGGGAGGACCCTGGCCTCCCATCCCTCTCTTCTCTTCTGAGAGCCTGCTCCACCTGCTGGGTTTCTCATCTACACAGATAAGACACGTTCCAGTGGGGTCCTTCTATCTGCCAGTTGACTTTATTTTCTCCCTGTGGCTTCAGTCTGGACATCAGCTGTGCTTCCTTCTTGTGCCTGTGTCCCCGGTGGCAGCAGCGTCAGAGGGAACTACCAGAGCTAACAGATGACTGGAGGGGAGGAGGGGCAGCGACCGGCTTCCAGGGGCTGCGCTTGCAGCCTCCCTGACTCAGGCACACACGCTGGTTGCCCTCCACACCTTCGGGTGCGCAGGTAGGTCTACAGCTGGGATGGGGTGGGGCTCAGGGAATACTGGGAATGTTCTATTTATGGAGACATGCACAGACTAAAGTAGATGGCCCAGAACTAGCACAGATACCAAGTAACCGTCTAAGCTTCGCCCGGCTTTCTGATTTGACTGATTGTCTGCTTCCCTCACACTCCTGAGCTGTCCCTCCAGCCTCAGCTGTCCCAGCCAGGAAGCGGGAAAGGGGCTGTGTGGGAGGCTTGGGTCCTTCCTTTCACAAGGACACAGGGGCTGGGGAGAACCTTTGGGCCCCCCTCTTGACCTATTTGCCTTTGGAGACTGAAGTCCCCTTGAGAGGTGTTAACTGGATGAGAACACTTCTTGAGTGTAGCGTTGGAGGGGAGGGAGCAGTGGAGGGGCTGAGGCTCCTGGTAGTAAGGAGGGGTGAGGGTGGAGAGAGAGGTGGCCCCTATTGCCAAGGGGTCCTACCCAGCCTCACCTCTGCACCCAGGATTCTGAGCACAGCCCCACTCATGCATTAAAGACCATGGCCAGAAGGGGCCCAGCCCAGACAGGGTCCAGGCTCTCTGTATCACATCACCCTGGCAGCCATCACCTGTGAGATCCAAGTGCTGATGGAGGGCCAACCCTTGATGGCAGGGAAACATGCCCTGTTAGCCCTGGGAAATCTGGGGGCTGGGTTGTGCTCAGCCTCCCAGGGTTGGGCGGGAAGATGGGAATAAGGTCCCCCTCTCCCATCTCCAGCAGTTTTCTGCCTTGCATGGAAAAACTTGAACCTGGGCTTAGCAGACCCTTACAGATCTGATCCCTTCATCCTGGGGGAACCAGAGCTGGCATCCAGCTATCCAGGGTCTGAGAGGTACCTCCTGCCCTTAGCTCACCTCTGATTTAGAAACAGGGTTGGGTCTGAACCCTGAAGAATCTGGACAAGGGGAGCCCTGACTTCTGACCCTCTCTGTGACCCAGCATTTCCCTGCCCTGGGTTCTGAGGAAGTCCATCACCCGCCGCTCCCCACCCCCAGCACCTTCTGATGTCAGAGGCAAATGAGGCCACATCAGAAGCACCGGATGTCTATTTCCTGTCACTGCACCTGCTCCAGCTCTGTCTCCCCTCGGGCCTGGGATGCTGCTGTTGCCATGCCAACAACAACATTTACCCTCAAAGGGGCCGTTACCAGGCTGCAGGCCCCTTTGTGCCTGCCTCAATGTCACTCTGAAAGTATGACTTGCGGGAAGCAAAAGCCCAGCCCCTGGGACCCCTTATTCCATACAAGTTGACCCCCCTGCTCCCAGCCTTAGTTTACTCCTTTGCATAGTGTAGTGATGGGAATCTCTGTTTGCAGCCCTCCCCTGGGCTGCCCAGGACCAGTCCCTCACTCTCTCGGGCTCCTGGCCTACCTCTCAGAAGATGTCTGTGACCGGTAGTAGCCATCAGGCTGCTTTGCTCAGAGGTAGCTGTCCTAAGCCCAGGGACCCCAGCCTTTCCTGATCCAGGTGACCAACCCTAACCTGTGACTGCTCCTGGGCCCTGAGGCTATGCCTTCTTTTCACCTGTGTCATGGCCCCTTCTACTTAACCACTGCATGACCTTTCCTTAACCTTGACTCTTGAGCTGGTTGCTTCCTGCAGTGGTCTCCTCTCTCCTTTTCCTCCTACCAGTCCTCCTGCAGGTCCTTCTGGTAGCCCAGAACCTGGTGAGAAGCCAGCTGACCCCCGCTCCTGTCCAGATAAGAGGCAAAGCAGTCTGTGAAGGAGGAGAGAGCCTCCTGGATGCCTTCACCCGTGGGAAGAGGGCCACAGCGTTCAAACCCTCCCGCAGATGTTCCATAGCTTCCACTGCTATGGAGAGGCGTGCAAACTGGGAAGCAGAGCCTTTCAAGCAAAGAGCAGAGTGCAGTGCAGGGGAGAGCTACTGCGAGTGCAGGGGTAGGGCTGCTGTGGGGGACCCGGCAGGGTGCTGCCAGGAGGGGCTGCTGCAGGGTTGGAAGGGGTGTGACATTCAGGTACCTCCAGTAAGGTGCTGGGAGGGAGGTGCTGAAGCGGAAGAGAGAGGAGTCGGTGTTTGGGTTGCCCTGAGAGTTGAGATATGGCCCAGGACTGGCTGGCCACCCCCCATCCCCCTGGACTCGCAGGCACTCTCTTTACCCAGCTGATCCGACTCAACGCTTCCCACTATATGGCCTGGTGCAGCCTCAGTTGTGAGGGGAGAAATGAAACCAGCCCCAGCCCTTACCTGCAGGCCTCTAGCCCCGGACCCGGCTCTCTGCAGCGCTGCAGTGGCGGCCCACTCTGCCTGGAGCTCAACCAGTCGGCCTCGGGTGAGACAATCCCCCTAGCCCCCAGCTCTGAACCTCTCCTCCGTGGTCCTCCAACTCCAAGCCCCTCCTCCATTGCCCTCCACTCTGACTCTTCCTCCCATTGGCCCCATAAGTTCTGAGCCCCGCCCCACCTGTCCCCAGCCCTGAGCCTTGCCCACCCACTAGCGCCCAGCTCTGAGCCCACCCTCTGACAGGCCCCCAACACCTGAGCTGTTCTCCCCAACCTCCCCAGCCTCTATCAACACCCCAACCTCTAAACCTTGTCGGGCTGACCCTTAGCTTTGAGGTCTACCCTCCTCCTCAGTGCCCCACCCCTTCTGGATTTTCCCCTTCCGACTTGCCACCTTTCCCCGCCCAGCTGGGCCAGTGCTCTCCTCCCCACAAGCTCCAAGGAAGCCAGAGCAAGTTCCTGTGCGTCTCCAGGTGGCAGAGATGGGAGAGTTTCAGGTTGTGAAGTCCACACACAAGATGCCCTCCCCTGGGGGGCGGCCTGGGGCTTTGCAGAGGAATTGTCTCCCAGCAGACGTGTCATAGCCCTTCCCCAGACAGCTCTGCTCTGCTCCCAGGCCTAGGCCACCTGCATCCCAGAGGAAAAGACACTTCCCACTCCACCACTGGTGACCACCACCCTTCCAGCCCCCAAGAGAAACATGAGTGTCTGTCCACATCTGCCTGCTCTGGGAAGTGGAAGCAGGAATGGACAGCGAGGGGTGGCTGTGGCTGGGGCCAGTGGGACAGGCAGGATGGGGCTCCAGCCCCGCCTCTGTCTGGAGCTCACAGGGCTCCACACCCCTTACCCTTCCCTTCACTCTCTCTTCAAGGGGAAAATCTCCTGCCAAGGCAGAAAGCTGTGGCCGAGTGCCCCGAGGGCTTGGACTTCTGTGAGGTGGGCCCCTGCAGTGCTCCGAGGTTGGGTGCTGCCCTCCCTCAGAACTGCAGGCCTCTCTTCTCCCCCGCTCGACTAATGGGCCAGCAGCCAAATCGGGCTGGAGCTAGACCTGCTGAGGGCCAGGCTGCTCGACCCTCCGAGCTCCACATTACGCTGAAATCCAGGGCAGCGGCTGGAATCTTCCACGTCTCTGTGACATGCCCCCTTGTTTCTGATCACCCTGTATGTTCTCTGGGGACTGGCTGGCTGGCCTCATGGGGGTGGAGAGAGGGGTCCAAGGAAGTTCAGCTCAGCCCACAACCCAACTTAACATTTTTTGTCTCTGTGAATGGGGGACGAAGGCACGGGGAGGATGAATGGTCTCATCTCTTCTTGCAGCTGAAACGGTCCAGCTGAGGCTACACTGCAGGGCGCAGCCAGGCCTGCGTGACAGGGACGCCCAGGTGTCACAGGGCTGTGGCTCAGCCCTGCTACCAGGAGTGCTGCCAAGCCTCGGCCTCAGGCAGCTGCCTCCAGCTGGATGAGAACCTCCACTTCAACGGGGCCGCACCAGGGGCCACAAGGAGCCCCCTGCCCTGGACCCTGGCTGGCGCTCTGCTGCTGGTTCCTTCGCTCAGCAGTCAGGGAGCGGCAGGCAGGAAGGTCCCATAGGCCCTGCAAGTCCCCAGGCCCACCCCCAGCTCTGATTCCTGTAGCTGTATCTTTTTTTTTTAATTAAAAAAAATACATATTTATTTATTTTAATTTATTTATTTTTGGCTGCATTGGGTCTTCGTTGCTGTGCGTGGGCTTTTCTCTAGTTGTGGCGAGCGGAGGCTACTCTTCGTTGTGGAGCACGGGCTCTAGGCACGTGGGCTTCAGTAGTTGTGGCTCGCAGGCTCTAGAGCGCAGGCTCAGTAGTTGCGGCGCACGGGCTTAGTTGCTCCGCGGCACGTGGGATCTTCCCGGACCAGGGCTCTAACCCATGTCCCCTGCATTGGCAGGCGGATTCTTAACCATTGTGCCACCAGGGAAGTCCTTGTAGCTGTATCTTTAGTGAAGGGGATTTATCAAGTCCACAACTCTGTGCTAGAGGCTCCCAGGGCCTAGGCCTGAACACGATGCTCTCCAAGGGGGCAGGGCCTTAGCCCCATTCCCAAGGAGAGGCTGGGATTTGTCTGGAAAAACAGAACAGTCTCCTGTCTGACCCCCATCAAGTAGGAGGACCCCAAAGTCCTGCAGGGACAGTTTCTTCATCTATAAAAATGCCCGGTCCCGTCTACTTTTCCCAGATCCTCCCCAGACTTTGACACAAAGAGGGGGGCTGGAATTGGGGTTCCCCTGCTTTCCTGCAATGACCACCGCCCCCTTTATCTCTAAGGGTCTAAATCAATCCCCTTTCTCCTCATCCCCCACACAGCTTTGAAACCAAATTCAGATGAACTTGAGCTCCATTTATGCTGTGGGTATTGCCAGGAAAAGAAGAAGATTGGGAAGAAGGTGATGTCTGTTTCTGGAAGAGGTCTGCGTATACAAACTTGAACTGGTCACTAAGGCGGCCACTCTAAGCTTAGGGAAAAAGGAGTGAGGATGGCTTAGAAGTCACATGCTCACTCTTGCCCCTGCACTTACCCTTTAGTTTGGGTCAAAGCTTGAGAGAAAGAGTATTCATTAAGATAATTCACTGATTCAATAAACATGTTCTGAGGGTCCACTGTGTCCCAGAAACTACCCTGGGGTGATGAGGAAAAGATACAGCCTGTCCTCGGGGAGCTTACAGCTTAGTGAAATGGCCAATAGGCTGGAAGAGACCGGCCCCGGACTCCCTGCTCTGAGCTGGCCCTTTCTGTCCATCTGGAGCAGCCCGCTTACCTTAGGTGGGAAATCGAGGCCCCAAAGGAGGAAGACCTTGCCCAGGTGCCTGTGGCCAGTGAATTGGGGGAAGGGGCCGGAGAATAGCAAAGTACAGCCTCAGGCTGTCCTGAGAGCTGAGTGGCCCCCCGCCGCCCCTGGACTCTTTCCTCCCTGAGGAGAGAGGATAGAGCCTCGGCACGGCACTGCATGTGAACAGGATCACACCCTTTACGGTGTGCATTCTCATCCTTTACCCCCAAACAGCCCCATGAGGCAGGCGGGACCAGGTGCTCCTGTCACACACACCTCACACACACAGTGCTGAGGCTTAGTGGGGGAAAGGGAGGCACGTGGCAGTGTCCATCGCACAGAAGTTGGAGTCACACTTTCAGTTGAGGCCTAATTTTGCCACTTTGCTAGGTGCGTGGCCTTGGTCAAATTGCTTAATGTCTCTGAGCCTCAGTTTCTACACCTGGAAAATGGTGTAGTGGTTCTTCACAGCGTTGTTCTCCTTTAAGGTAGGATGGGGTCGTTAGCTGGGGAGGAAGCGTTCCAGTAGAGGCCAGTGTTGGCCTGCCTGGAGTGAGAGGAGTTGAGGATGAAACTGAGAAAGTGTTTTTCCTTAAAGGGACCATCTTCCTTCCAGGCCCTGGGAGGGGAGCTCTGGCCCCACGACTTCCAGGACCGAGGGTGAGCCGAGGGCAAGTACTCAGGAAAAGCTTTCCGGAATAGGGAGCCCAGGGTAGCCCAAGACCTAAGGAGTTAACGGGGGCAGGGAGGACACCCCCCCCACCCCACCCCCGCACTGGCGTGGGCAGGCTGGGCCTTGCAGACTGGCTGACCGTCGTGTGGCGTGGGGGCTTCTGGGAAATGTAGTCTCTGGCTGGGCCCCGGGGCCGCGGTGTTCCGCACGCCCAGCAGCGGTGACAGCTCAGGAGGTAGGCGGCGATGGCAGGGGTGTGGGAGCAGGTGCGGAGCAGGGAAACCAGGGCGGGACTGGGCAGGAGGGGCTGGGCAAGCTAAGAGCTGGGACCCCTGTCCTGATGCTGTCAGATCCGGACACCCTCGGCCTTCGGCTGACGCAATGGGGCCTGCTGGGCTGGGGGAGGGCCAAGGAGTAACGGGACACTTTCCCATCTCCAGGGAAAAAGGGACAGAACTGGGGTCCTTGTTTAGGATGAGAGCTCCCTTCCTGAGATACGTGCAGATACACCCCTGACACTGCCCAGAGAGGTGCCAGCAGGACTAATACTGCTCCCCAAAAAGGAAGGCAGAGCCCCATCCCAGGAGCAATAGGACTTGTCCTCCTCTCCAGTAATGGGACAAGGCACCCCACGTCCAACAAATAGACTGGACCCCACTTAGAAGCGACTGGATGCCCTTCAAGACAAAGGGCGGTACAGCAAATTGTACCTCTCACCGGGGGCAAAGGGATGGCCCCTCTCCCTAGAAACTAAAAGGCTCATTCTCAGGGGAAGGGGGAGGGGGAGGAGGAGGGAGCGGATGGGGCCTCCTCCGCCTTCTCCCAGCACAGAGCCCCTCCTCCCTGCCCCCAGCCCTCCCTCAGGCAGCTCCATAACCTCCTGAGTGACTTGTTGACCTAAGGGGCTCCCATCTGCCCTCCCCCGGGGCGTGTCTGCTCAGCAGGGGCCAGCATGGACCAGTCTGTGGCGATCCAGGAGACCCTGGCTGAGGGGGAGTACTGCATCATCATATCCTTCCCGCGGGTGCCGAGCTCCCAGCCCCAGGGCCTGCCCTGCCTGGCCTTGGGAAGTGGAATGGCAGGTGTCTACGTGTCTGTCTGCTTGCCTCCCTCTCTCTGTGCCTTCAGGGGGAGATGGAAACCTGTACATACTAAGCAGTTAGTCCTGGACTCTCTGCCGGGTGCTTTAAATACTCAGTTATCCTCCCACCCCCTGTGACGTTGGGGGTTACTCTCCCCATTTCACAGATGAGGAAGGGTGGGAGAGGTGAAACCACAGAGTGAATCTGTGTGGGTGAGGGCGGGGCGGGGCAGGGCAGGGCAGGGCAGGGCAGGGCAGGGCAGGTGGGGTGGGCTGGGTTGGGTGAGGCCTGGGGCCCGGCTCCCTTTTGGTTTGCCTTGACACTGAGCTGCAGGCGGTGCAAGGAGCGCTGTGTGAGGGAGAGAGCAGGCAGAGCCGCCTCCTGGGACTCGTGTGTTACCGCCCGGAACGTGGTGGCCAGGAACATGCGTCAGTGACTGGTTCAGTCCTTGCCTCTCTGGCCCTGGGTTTGATTATTCTCCACTGTCCCTCCAGCTGGACCTCATGCCCTCTAGGGCAGAGTCTGAGGCTTCTAGAATAATTGTAATAATGATAATTAATAGTTTTTGACCACTATAGGCCAAGCCCTCTGTATTCTTAGCTCATATAATCCTCAAAATTTGATGAGAAAACTTCTCAAGAAGATGGTTGAACATACTGCTCCAGATCTTGAGCCCCGTGGCCTGTCTCGGGCTCAAATTCAGGCTTTGTTACTTCCGAGCCATGTCATCCTGAGCAAACCTCAGTGTGTCTGGACTGAAGATTAAAATGAGTTACTACATGTAAAGTGTTTAAAATGCCGTGAAGCACACAGAAAGGGCTCCATAAATGTTGCTAGTAATACCCACATATTACACAGAAGCAGAGAGAGAATAATTAATATTTATCAACGGTCTCACAGCCAGAAAGTGAACCTCGGGGTCTCGGAGCTGGGAAGGAGGAGCCTTAGACATTTTTGAACCTACCACCCTCACCTTAGAGATGGAAAAGCTGAGGTTCAGGGAGGGAATGGGGGAGGCTAAGATTGCCCCGTTCTTGTCACTTGCAGTGCTAGAACGCACAAGGGGGAGATCAAACGTGGGTTTTACTAACAAGGCAGGGGCTCCCCGAAGTGAGGCAAGTTCAGCTTTGATGACCCAACAGTCTCTGGTGGGCGCCATGAGCAGAGAGGCATGAGCACAGCCCCAGGAACCAAGGAGAGAGTGCGAGCACCCCGAGGCTTCCCCGATGGGCCTGAGGGACGACTAGACGACAGGCCCCCGTCCTCACTCTGCCTCCTGCCCTCAGTCTCTTCCTGTACACACACCGGAGGATGGCCGTTACCGGGGACGATGTCTCCTTGGACCAGATTGTGCCGATCTCTCGGGATTTCGCTCTGGAAGAAGGTGCCACAGGGGGCTGGACAGGGTGATCCCTCTCCTCTGGGCTCCCGGGTCATTTCTGCCCTTGTTGGGGGTGGGGCGTTGGGAGGAAGGATGATGCTCAGTTACTAAGGGCCCTTTCGTTTCCCTGCCCGCAGTGTCCCTGGATGGTGAAGTCTACTTTCTTGGTGAGTGGTCCTTTCAGTCTGAGTCCCAGTTGGGGCAGGGGGAACAGAATCTGCAGAGAGGAGAGTGGTGTGAAGTAAGAGCGCTTTCTGATCGGCTTACTGTGGCACGCAGGACCCTGCAGGATCAGGCCCCGGTCATCTCTCCAGTCACGCCTTTCCCTGCTTGCTGCACTTGGAACCCTCTGCATTCCAAGCACCTCAAACGTGACGCGTTTTCGCCACGGAGCCCCTGCACACGCTACTTCCTCCTCTTGAAAGCCCTCACTCCTCTTTTCGCATAGCCAGTCATCCTCCAGGGCTTCAGTTCACACTGACTTTCCTCGGGAAGCCTTTGTTGAACTCCTGAGAGTGTTTGTATCCCGAAAGTGTTTGCATTTCACTCATACACATTCCTTTGTCTCATCCTTACCACCTCTCTGTCGCCTACAGTGATTTAATTATTTATAATGGCCTATCTAATGTCGGTGTTCTTTGCTAGACTGCAGTCGTAATAGCAGAGGTAGTAATAATAATCATAGAAATGAATATTTAATCAATGATGACCTCACGCCAGGCACGATGCAGGCACGATGCTAGCGAGCTTTACACACATCACATGGTGCTTTCCTCACAATGCTGTGAGGTCATCACTGCTTTCATTCCCATTTTATGGACGAGGTAATGGAAGCCCAGAGAAATTAAGTAATTTAGCAAGTGGTGGGACAAGGATTCAGACTCGGAATCCAGTCTCTGGAGCCCACGCTCTTGATCAGTCTGCGGCATTGCTCCTACTCATTCATTAGCTCAGCACATGTTTTGGGTGCTCGCCATGTGCCTGCTGGGTGCTGAGGTTACCCTATGAGCCAGACACCATCCACACTCTAGCTCCCTGAAGACAAGGCCATGTCTGATGTCTTCAGCGTGGTGTTCCCTGTGACTAGCGTGTGTCTGGCACAGTCAGGGAGACTGACTGACGGACGGCCCCCCTGTCTGCCTCTGTGTGCTTTTCATTCCATTGGTGGGGCGGGGGTAGACTACAGGTTGAGAAGTTGGTCTCTTCTGGCTCCGTCCAGAAGGCTACGGTGAGGCTTACTGAATTTTCAGAGCTGAGGTCCACCCCCTTTGTAGACTGAGGGTGATGTTAATTTGAAGCTGGGGGTACAGAGGGCTCCCTTATTGCCCCAGCTTAAGGGTCAAAGGGGCTTTGGGAGCTTGGGCTGCTGATGTTCCATGCTGGGGGCTCCAGCCTAAAGATGCACCTAAGCATCCTGGAGGCCAAGGGCTCATTTCCTGCCTCCCCTGTGCAGGCTCAGATGTCACCGTCCAGCTGGACACAGCGGAGCTCAGCCTCGTATTCCAGCTCCCCTTTGGTTCACAAACCAGAACGTTTCTCCAGGAAGTCGCCAGGGCCTGTCCAGGTAGGTAAGACCACAGGCTCCCGGGGGAAGGGGAGGCTGGGCACTGACCTCCCCACCACCAGTTGACTTTGCACCCTTTGGACTTACACTCTACAGTTTCTGTGCCCTCTCAAAGCTGCTGGCACGAGGCCACCGTGCCCGCAGGCCACCAGCCAGCCATGGTGTTTGCATTTCTGTTTTCCCATTTCTGGACCTGAGTTTGAACTCCAGCAGGGCCCCTTTGCCCTCCCTGCTCTGGGCAGGGCTGCATGGGGTGAGTTGTGTTTCTCATGCAGAATCTTTTACAAGTTAGCAGGGTCAGCAGCTTCTAGAGGCCCACCTTCCCTCTCCCTGACAACCACAGCTAGAACCAAGGGAAGTCTGTCATAAGAGCTCTCCTGCCCTTGTACCCTGCTCTGTCCCCCACCACAGCTGAGAAGATGGTCTAGCTTTAACTTAACAGTGAGAAGTTAGTGGCCTCTAAGGCGGAATTTGTTTAGACTGGGCGATCAGCCAGGCAGGTAAAGGAGAGTTTGTTCAGAGCAGAGAATCAGCCAGAGAACATGCAAATTCTAGCCACCAGGCGCTGGGGCTTAGCTGTTTACCCAACACTGTCACTTATTTCCTTTCTAGCTAACATCCTGGCTCTGCAGGAATCGGGGGTGGGCTCCCCTTCTATCGTGGTCTCCTCATGGAGCCTGAATGTCTGGGGGCTCCAACTTAGTTTGCCTGGTGTGCAGGAAGGGTACTGACTGTTGATGCAAACTGGGCAATGTGGGAAAAGGAAACAAGATTATACAGCCTTGAATGCCGAGTTAAAGAGTTGATTCTATAAAGCAGGGGAAATTTATCTCCAAACCTTCAACTAATGAGGATAACCTGTTTTATGATTATTACTGGTAGTTGTAGAAGTAATAACAGTAGTAACAGCAAAGAGAATGGACTTTGAAGCTATACAACCTCTCGCATTTGAAGCCTATCTTTGCTGGTCTTTAGCTATGTGACTTTGGGCAAACCACCTCACCTCTCTGAACCTTGGTTTTGTAGAGTTTTTTTTTCTCCCAGTTTTACTGAGCTCTAATTGACATACAGCATTGTGTAGGTTTAAGGTGTACAGCATAATGATTTCACTTACATACATCATGAAGTGATTTCCACGATAAGTTTAGTGAACATCCATCATCTCATACAGATATACAATTAAAGACATAGAAAAAAAATTTTTTCCTTGAGGTGAGAACTCATGATTTACACTCTTAAAAACCTTCTTTCATATAACACAGCAGTATTAAATATATGTATCATGTTGTTGCACCCCTAGTACTTATTTCTTTTTCTTTTTTTGGGGGGGGGTGCGTAGCATGCGGTTTGCGGGATCTCAATTCCCCGACCAGGGATTGAACCCAGGCCACGGCAGTGAAAGCCTGGGATCCTAACCACTAGGCCACCAGAGAACTCCCTATTTATCTTATAACAGGAAGTTTGGACCTTTGACTGCCTTCACCCAATCCCCTTTTCCCCCACTTCATCCCTCCCTCTGGTAACCACAAATCTGATCTCTTTTTCTATGAGTTTGCTTGTTTGTAGACTTCTATATGTAAAGAATATCTTCCTCATGGAATTGTGAGAATTAAATGAGGTAATACATGTGAAAGTGCCCAGCACATAGTAGGAGCTCAGAAAAATATTTCCTTAGCTAACATTCATTGTGGACTTATTGTGTGTTAGACACTGTTCTGAGGACTTCTCAGCACATTATCTCATTTTTCTTACCACAGCCGTTCAAGGTAGGTATTATCAGTGTGTCCATTTTACAGGTGAGGGAACTGAGGCTCAGGGAGGTTAAATGCCTTACCTGAGTACAGAGCTGGTAAATAATAGAGCCAGGATTAGACAGGATTAGAGAGTCTCCTCCGGAGCCTGAGCTCTTGAGTTTTGCGCTAATGCATCCTAAGCTCATGCCAACCCATCCCATCTACACTGCTCAGGGAAGACTTCGTGTAGGAGGTGATGTTTAAGCTGAAACTTGAAGGATGAGTGAGGTTTTTTCCCAGGCAGCCAACATGGGAAGAAAGACAGTTGGAGTTAAGAGCAGAGCACTGGGTGGGATTGAAATTGGGGTGGGAGGAGGCTGTGGAATGAGCTGAACCAGGACAGGCCAGCAGAGACAGCGCATGAAGGGTCTTAAATAACCATCAAAGAGCTTGGATTTTGCCCTGTAGCTTGTGGGGAGCTGATGGAGCTTTAAACTGAGGAATAACGAGGCAGGATTTGCACTTTAGGAAAGCTCCTCTGGCAACTGGTGCAGAGCGGGAGAACCTAGAGCAGGGAGATCAATGGGAATGTATTGCAGTGGTTCAGGCATAAAAAATGAGGCTTGGACCAGGGCCCAGTCATGGGGATGGGGAGGAGAGGATGGACTGGAGAGATCAAACCGATGAGAATGAAGGCACCATGGGAACCCTGAGTTTGGGTTGTGTTCACAGCTTTACTCTCTGTGGTTACAACAGTGCCTGGCGTGTAGTAGGCACTTAACACGTATTTGTTGAATGGATGAACAGAGCTTGGTGCCCGGCTGTGAGAATGAAAGAGAGGGAGTAGTTGAGGATGATTCCCCTCTTTTAGGCTTGGGTATCTGTCTGTCGGTTCCCTTCCCTGCTCTTCCTTCCGGGGTCCACACCTGGGGTAACCAGCAGGGAAACTGCACTAACTCAGCTTCTTTGAGCAGCTATCATGATGTGGACTTCCTCCGGGAGGGGTCTGGGTGAGAGGGGTCTCTCAGAGCTGACAGACTCTTGGGAATCCACCTGCCCAACCCTTGCATTTTACAGATAAAAGGACCAGAGTCCGGGATGAGGTTACAGGTGAGAGGAACTAGTTTTTCCCCACCCAGTCCTTGGTGGGTAATGTACAGCACAAAAGGTCAGGGAGTGGAAGTGACTTGGTCAAAAGATCACAGTTAGAGGAAAGAATTAGCCAACATTAATTGAGTACCTACCGTGTGCCATATATTTTTCTAGACAGCTAGACAACACACGACAACCATGTTTTTCTGTTTAGTCTTTTGAGCGATACTAAAGAGTATCCTGTTTTACAGATGAGTAAACTGACAAGAGAGAAAACTGACATTTTAGTAACTTACCCGAGGTCATTCATTAATTGAAGTTAATAGGACCAGGTTTGGAACCCCAGGTTATAACTCCAAAGCGCATGGAGTCCAGACATTTCAGTTCCGGTCCCAGCTCTGCCACTTCCTAGTTGTGAATGTGAACAATATATTTTATTTCTATGAGCCTTGGCTTTATTATTTGTACAGTGGAAATATGAACTTGCCTTACTACTCCAAGAGTTTTGTGAGGATCAGATGGATTAATGGCATGTAACTGCTGAAAATAATTTAAAAGCTGTGTCTGGCAGTGCCATAGTGAGTCCTACGACGCAAGTCTCTTCATTTACGATGCCCTTGCAAATCCAATTCAGTTCGGTCAGGTTCATGCCGTTCTACAAGGAGAACAGGCAGGATAGCATAGAAAACAGCAAGTGTTTAGGAGTCAGGCAGACCTGGGTTGAGTGAGAGGCAGAGAAGACCCAAGAATTTCTAGGAAGGAGGAGTGGCAATCTGGTTCAGAGAGAACCAGAGGACTCGTCTTGAAGGCATATTTCATAGCAGGCACGCTGCTTTTACTTAGAGTGTGTATTTTTGGGAGGCTTGCGAGTTGCTGATGGAGATTATGGGTAGTTAACGCCCCCAACCCGCTCCCTAGTACTAACATGTATTTGAGTTCCCACTCTGCCACTCACTCTGCGACCTCAGACTTCACCTCTCTGAGCTCAGTTGCCATGGGATAATAGTTGCCACCGGATAATCGTTCCCTTGCTCCTAAAGTTAGTTGTGAGAATTAAGGAGCATAGACCTCGTAGTTACCACCAGGTCGCAGGAGTGGTGCTTGTCTATCTTGGTACAGCACTTTCGTTTTCATGTTTATTACTGTATTTGAATCTCAGGCCCACACTGTGCGCCAGGGAAACAGGCTTGGAGCCTCCCCGGAGAGGCTGAGCGATTTGCTCACGGACAGACAACCTTGCGGAGGTGCAACCGGCTCTTCAAGTCCGTGGCTCAGTATTCCCTCCTTTTTCCTTCCACAGCCTTCAACCCCACGGCCCTGGACCCTAAGTTTCTGTGGCTGTCTCGCTACAGGCGCAAAGAGCCGGAGCCCGAGCCGCCCACGCCGCGCGGCTGGAACTCAGCCCAGGGCACCCGGCCCGGGCGCTCTGGAATTGGCGGAGGCAGGTATCGATCTCGGAAGGCGCGAAGGGGATTGGAGGAGGCCAGGCTTCAGGGGCGGGCCCCGTTCTCTTTGGGGGCGGAGCTGTGGAGCAGACCGGCCTCTGATTGGCGAGGGTGGCACGCGGGGGCGGGCCCCTCTGGTGGTGGAACGGGGGCGGGGCTCCGGGCGGCGTGATGAAGAGCTTGAGGAAGCAGGCAGGGAAATGTCCGCCGCCGCCGGCTCTCGGGAGCGCGAATCTGCAGGTCCGGCGGGCGGTGGGACGCTGGGCTGGGGCTCCGGGGCGGTGGCGGGCCAGACCCTCGGGCGGGCAGGGTCTGTGGGTTGGCTGGCGGACGCTCGGGGCAAAGACCAAGGTCCTGTCCCTACGGAGGCGGAGACATTGGGGCTGAGGTGCTGTGGGGATGTTAGTTATTCTTAGCCGGGCGTGATGAGGGCAGGCGGGGGCCAGTGAGGTACTCAGGAATCCCGAGGCCGGGGTTTTGGTAGTAGTAAAGCTCCGTTCCTGACTTCGCTGTGTGACCTGGGGCGGGTGGCTGCCCCTCTCTGAGCCTCAGTTTCTCCATCCTGACCTTCGAGTTTGTCTGTGGAGGTGCACTCCCCATGACAGAGCCTTCCTTTGGGTGAGGACTGGTGTGTGTACTGGGGCTGCCTGGCTCTCCTGCCGGTCCTCAGCCCCTGTGAGAGATTGGGCTGTGCGCAGACCCGGAGTCCAGGAGAGCCCTGTCCACCCTGGGCCTGGAGGCCACAATGAGGTTACAGGTGAAGGGGATTAGGTTTTTTTTCCACCCAGCCCTTGGTGGATAACGTTGTGCAGCACAAAAGACCAGTTGTTGAGCAGGAGGTTGTCTTCTGGAGAGTGAGAGGCCCAGGGCTGAAATTTGGGTCAGGCTGGTGCTTTGGGAGGACCTGCAGACCTCTGTTTTCTGTCTAGCTCCTAGGTTTTCTGCCCGGGGCTCCCTGGTATTTTTTTTCTCCTGGGTGTGCCCATGCAGCTCCTGTTACGTCTGAGCTTTGGCATGACCACTAGTACCCACTTGTGCCCCTTTTCTCAGCCGTTTGCTAGGGAACTGTCAAGTAGCCGTGTAAGTGTGGGCCGGCGCTCCACTTGCTCTTAAAAGACTTGGAAACTGTGAGAGGCTGGGGGAATAGCACGTTGCACAAGTTTGTAAAATGGGAGGAAACTAAGCGAGCAGAGGACTTCCTCCGTGCTCGTTCTTTTCTTCCGTTGCAGCCTCTGCAAGATACAGTCACAGCACACGACGGTGCTGATAGTTTGCTTCTCTCGTGGGCTTAGCTCACTTGAAGGGCTGATCTTGAGGGAGCTGTTGCATCAGTTTCCATGACATTCTGGGCTCTGGTACTGGGACAGGTGAGAGCTTAAGATGAAGTACATATCTTCCCCTTGCCCCTTCGAAAGGGCAGCATCCAGACAGTTGGCAGAGGACAGGCCCGATGGCAGCAGAAAGAGGTGGGTTCTGTTTTCTCAGCCAGCACGCCAGAGCCTTTGGGAGCGCTTCATCTCCTAAGTAGAGGGAGGTCTTCTGTGAGAAGTTGGGGCAGCTCCGAAGCAGTTATCTGCTGCTGGGTGATAAATGCAAAGTGATCTCAGAATCTTCTGTGACCTTTCAAAAATCCGAAACTAGCCAGTTGCTGGTGAGGAGTTACTGTCAAGGTTTTGGTTTCATTTTTAATTTGAAATGATTTGTCCCCATCGTAATACCTACAATAAGTGGGGTTACACTACTAAATGCTAAGTTGCTCATGTTAAAATTGGTAAGAAATGGCACCAAGCCCTCAGTTCTGTTTCGGTCAGCTCTGTTTCCAGAGTTGCTTTGGCCTCAGAGGAGAGTCACATCATCTACAACAGGTTGGGGGAACCCTTTGGGCCTCCTCTGGATGTCCCTGAACCCCAAGGGAAACAGCGAATTTGATGCTTCCTATATGCATATGATCAAAATTCCCACTTCCTGATAGCCCAGGGAACCAACCCAAAGACTTCTTTAAAATGCTGTTTGTGACGCACGTCAGGAGAAACAGGGCTTCTGCGAGGAGCTGACGGTCTGACAGAGAGGGATCTGGTGATTCATAGAGGTAAGAGAGTGTGGGGTCGGCTCAGCAGGACGGGGGGACCTTGTGAGGTGAGCCAAGGGTAAGAGCCCCTCAAAGGCCTAGGTATTTGGGGGGCAAAGTGAAGCTGGCTTTCAGTCCTTGCCTTTGTCTTGGTAGAGAAAGGAAAGATCTCACTTGGATGCATCTCTCCAAAAATGTCCATTCTTTTCCTTGATTTGTCTCTCCTGCATTCAGGAGTGTCAAGCCAAGCTTGGTAGGAATTGCAG
Organism: Phocoena phocoena; assembly: GCF_963924675.1. NCBI lineage: Eukaryota > Metazoa > Chordata > Mammalia > Artiodactyla > Phocoenidae > Phocoena > Phocoena phocoena. Next base: position 30,526,134 of record NC_089219.1, on the reverse strand, counting down.
AAAAGTGAAATGCAGAAGCTTTAGATTGGGGTTGGTGTCATTTCAGGTTCAAACCGGGATATTTGAGCTAAGTTGTGATGTTGAAGTGAGATGTAAAGCTCCTGGTCGAGTGGCAGGCTGTTCCATCCGATTCTCTTGGCCTCTTCAGACTCCTAGACCTTGCATGGGTCTCAGACAAGTAGGGGCTTTTCTGCTTCTTCACTTATTTAACTGCTCTTCTTGGTGTAGCTTTTTCTTTCCTTAAAAAGAAATAAGGAGAAATGCCTTCCTGTTTCTCTCTAACAACTGAAGGTGCTCTTATCCCTTGGGGAATCCTTCACCGGGCTCAGTACTCACCCATGTCATTGTGTAAAATATTCACCTGCCTCATCCCAGACACATGCAAAGACCTGGAGCTGTGTTCTGGAGGATTCTGAGCTATGTACTAGAAAGGAAACAGCTACTCAGAAGTCCCTTTGGGCTTTTCTGGGCTAATTTAACAACATGGAAACAACAAACAAATTTTGATGTTTTGAAGTGGTTTTCTTATTCCATGGTTGATTCAAAGCGAGGTAGCTTGGTAGTAACTCAAATTCAGAATGAGATGTGCTATGAGTATTTTTTCCCTTGGACCCAAGAAATAAAGCATTAAAGTCTGTCTGGCCTGAGAAAGGAAATGAATGCTATTTATAACTCAGGGTAGCATAAAGGGTAACCTAGATTACCAGGGCAGAAGCCAGTGAGAATGTCGGAAAAACAGCCCCTGGGTTAGTCAGTCTCCTTGCTCCCCCGTCTCTTAATAAGTAAAATCTGTGTGACCGACGTACCCTTTTAGCACAGAGAAAATGAATTTTCCTAGATGTTTATCCTACACGTGGAAATCTTGCCCATCATCTCCACCTTTTTGGGAAGCTCTGCGGGCTCCTAAGCAAATTAATTTGGCCCACTTGGTTCCGTTAAACAAAAGAGAACTGTGTTCCTTTTTCTTCCTCCTCCTGTTGTTCCCTTCTCCGTTTCCCTCTTCGTGGCATCTAACCTTTTGTTTGTTTCTAGAACAGGAGAACCCCCTGAAGACTTTTCTTGCCCTCAGAAAACAGTTTGTTGTGGAATTCTACAGTGGGAGCCTAGAGCAAGCGAGGTGACCCACAAACGTTCACTTAGAAGGGGTGCTTTGCACAGAAAAGTCCTCGGGGACAGAAGGTTCAGGAAGAGGGAGACATCAATATTTATTAGCAGAAAGACAGTTTTGGGACATAGAAGCTCACTGGCTCGCTTGTTTTCTTTGCGGCTTAAAATCTACTGTAACAAACTTGTAGATTTTACAAGTGGTGCATATGTGAACTAAAGCTCCAAATGTGAATGATGAGGATTTGAACAAAGTGTATGTCTACGTGGCTGGATACTTTAATATTTATTTTTGTTACTGCACCTTGGTATCATACTGGACATGTCTCTTGACTTTCCTCTCTTCCGTCTGTAAAATGGGAGTGAATGTTTGCCTTCTAGAAGGTCTCACAGGACCGAAGGAATGCTAATTTAGGGGTGGTTTCCTCTGGGAAGCACATTTAGGAATTGCAAATGCCCACCTCTAAGAGCTTAGAAACTGGCTGCCCTCTTCAGGGCCTTTCCTAGGCTGGTTTCTTCCAAATCACTACGTTCATTCTCTTCCTCACTCCTTTCCTCCCTCCAGTTTCTTTTCTGTCAATATAATCACTAAAAACCTCAGTCATCCTTGACTCTTCCCTCTCCTATGTCTAATAACCAAATTCTGTCCATTCTTTTTCTGCAATTAAAAATTTTTTTGAAAATTAAATCCCCATGGTTCACGTCGGTATGCTCTTACTTGAACTAGTGCAGTGGTGTCCTTACAAGTCTTCCTCCCCTGTCTCCTCCTCCCTTGGGGCTTGCCTTAGAACGACTTTTATCATGCCCTACTGTTTTGTTTTGTGAACTTGAATGCTGCGCCAATCCTTGTAGCCTGAGGAATGAGGTTCAGATTCTTCAGCACTGCATTCAAGTCCTGCGTGGTCTGGCCTCAGCCCCCCTTCTCGAGTCTTATCTTCCCCAGCTCACCTTCATTTCCTCTTACTTCAAACCCGACTGCTTATTATTTCCGGGTAAAACCCTCTGCTTTTTCATCTCTTTGTTGGCTGTTCATTCAGCTACATTTTTACAGGCTCGAACTTGCTGCTTTTAGTATTTTGCGTCCTCTCTCCTCCCCAAATGCCAGCCTAATGCCTCGTACATCAGTAGGTGTTCAAAAATCTGTTGTCTTTCGAACCCTCTAGACCCATACATGTCCTAGCCCGAGTGCTTTGTCGCCTGAAGGACACCTGCCCCCTTCCTCTTTAAGCGGGCTCTGTACTTCTTTCTACCCCCAACCCTTCCTGGTTTGCTCTTGCCACTTCTCTTTCAGCTTTATCACCAGACCACAGACAGTTCACAGAAGGCCCAGTGAAGAGAGAGCCTGGAGGAAAAAATCATCTCTCCAGTAGCCTGTGACCACTGCAGCCTGTGGCTGAAAAGTAATTGCACAGTCGTCGTCTTTCTCCTTGAGCTAAACTAGTGATATTTAGTCCTTGCTAACCTAAATTGGATTTGCACAGGGGACAACTTGGATTCTGAGTCCAGGGCTTAACAAGTTTGCAGGGCATGGGATGTGTTTTTAGAGATGTCTCTGCCCATGTTAATTGTTAAAATCTGTGGTACTTTTTTTTAAAGCCATGAGATTATGGGAAATGTTTGAAATGAAAAGAAAGTGAGGAAGAGAGAAAGAAAAGGGAGGCAGGGAGGGAAGGAGGGAAGGAAGAAAGGGACTAAGAAGCATGGTTATTTGATGTTTAAAATTTACTTATTTATGGCTGTGTTGGGACTTTGCTGCTGCACGTGGGCTTTCTTTTTTAGTTGCGGTGAGCGGGGGCTACTCTTTCGGTGTGCAGGCTTCTCATTGTGGTGCCTTCTCTTTTGTGAAACACAGGCTCTAGGTGCACGGGCTTCAGTAGTTATGGCGCATGGGCTCAGTAGTTGTGGCTCACGGGCTCTAGATCACAGGCTCAGTAGTTGTGGCTCACAGGCTTAGTTGCTCCGCAGCATGTGGGATCTTCCCGGACCAGGGCTTGAACCCGTGTCCCCTGCATTGGCAGGCAGATTCTTAACCACTGCGCCACCAGGGAAGCCCCCGGTTATTTGAGTTATGAAAGTAACAGAACTATTTGGGGTGGTAGCCAGGCTGAAACAGGAATCATTGGCTGTTTCCATTCTTTTTTTAATAAATTTATTTATTTATTTTTGGCTGCGTTGGGTCTTTGTTGCTGCGCGCTGGCTTTCTCCAGTTGTGGCGAGCGGGGGCTTCTCATTGTGGTGGCTTCTCTTGTTGCGGAGCATGGGCTCTAGGCGCGCGGGCTTCAGTAGTTGCGGCACGCGGGCTCAGCAGTTGTGGCGCACGGGCTTAGTTGCTCCACGGCATGTGGGATCTTCCCGGACCAGGGATCGAACCCGTGTCCCCTGCATTGGCAGGCGGATTCTCAACCACTGCGCCACCAGGGAAGCCCTCTTTCCATTCTTTTTAATGCTGGGTGCCCCATGGTATGGGCTTCTCTCAAGAGATCCCTGCCCTGTGTGTGCTATGTACTTAGCTCTCCTTTGGAGTCAAATCCAAACTCCACGTGGCATTCAAAGTCTCACAGTTTGGCCTTACATATAATAAAAATCTATTTCTAATAAATTAAAAAAATAAAATTGTATTTTTATTTTTTTTTAAATTGTATTTTTAAATGAAAATTGGTTACTGTTACGACTATTATCATTAGCAGTTAATATTTATTAAGCACTTACTGTGGGTCTGTGGGCCTCAACCTGAGCACAAAAGTTCAGTAAGAGGATGTCCATTTTTCAGATGGAGAGACTGAGGCTTGGTGAGAGGAGGTGACATGCTTGTGATCACTCACCAGGTCAGTGACAGAATAGAACTCAGGTCGTCTGTTTGAATCTGATGCTTGAGCCCTAACCCCAGCACTCTTCTTTTGTATCCCCTGATGCTCCTCAAACAAAACTTTTCATTTCTACTTATTTATACTGCTTTTTGTTACTTATTTCTGAGCACATCATAATGCTGTCTCTTTGTGCTGAAATTATTTCCTCTGCCAGAAATGCTTTCTGAACCCCACATTTTTCTGTTAGTTAATATAGTTTTTGATTAAGAGCACAGACCCTTCACCCAGATTCCCTGGGTTTGAATCCTGGCTGTACCATTTGTTAGCTGTGTGTTCTTGGGCAGGTCACTTAACCTCTCTGTGTTTATCTCAGTCTGTAAAGTGGTGATAATAATGCAACATACCTCATGGAGGAGTTGTGAAGATTAAATATACGTACAGAGGTTAAAACCATGCCTGGCATGCAGTAAGCCTTAAGTATTTGCTATTAATATTATTCATGGTAATATTACTATCATTGTTATCATTAACGCAGCCTGACTTGGATTCTGGGTAGCTGAATCGGGATCTGTTTATCTCCTTGTAAAGTGAATGAATCTCTTACTGGTGTGTGTTGCCCTGTCTTGGACAGGCCATGGGACGGCCCCCTGGTGGTGTGTACACAGCATTGAGAAGCGTTAATCCTGCTCATTTGAACTGCCGGCTAATTTGCTCACATGGTTTTTTTTTTTCTTTACATCTTTATTGGAGTATAATTGCTTTACAATGGTGTGTTAGTTTCTGCTTCATAGCAAAGTGAATCAGTTATACATATACATATGTTCCCATATCTCTTCCCTTTTGCATCTCCCTCCCTCCCACCCTCCCTATCCCACCCCTCCAGGGGGTCACAAAGCACCTAGCTGATTTCCCTGTGCTATGCGGCTGGCTGCTTCCCGTTAGCTATCTGTTTTACGTTTGATAGTGTATATATGTCCATGCCTCTCTCTCGCTTTGTCACAGCTTACCCTTCCCACTCCCCATATCCTCAAGTCTGTTCTCTAGTAGGTCTGTGTCTTTATTCCTGTCTTACCCCTAGGTTCTTCATGACATTTTTTTTTTCTTAAATTCAATATGTATGTGTTAGCATATGGTATTTGTCTTTCTCCTTCTGACTTACTTCACTCTGTATGACAGATTCTAGGTCTATCCACCTCATTACAAATAGCTCAGTTTTGTTTCTTTTTATGGCTGAGTAATATTCCATTGTATATATGTGCCACATCTTCTTTATCCATTCATCTGATGATGGACACTTAGGTTGTTTCCATCTCCAGGTTATTGTAAATAGAGCTGCAATGAGCATTTTGCTACATGACTCTTTTTGAATTATGGTTTTCTCAGGGTATATGCCCAGTAGTGGGATTGCTGGGTCATATGGTAGTTCTCTTTGTAGATTTTTAAGGAACCTCCATACTGTTCTCCATAGTGGCTGTACCAATTCACGTTCCCACCAGCAGTGCAAGAGGGTTCCCTTTTCTCCACACCCTCTCCAGCATTTATTGTTTCTAGATTTTTTGATGATGGCCATTCTGACTGGTATGAGATGATATCTCACTGTAGTTTTGATTTGCATTTCTCTAATGATTAATGATGTTGAGCATTCTTTCATGTGTTTGTTGGCAGTCTGTATATCTTCTTTGGAGAAATGTCTATTTAGGTCTTCTGCCCATTTTTGGATTGGGTCGTTTGTTTTTTTGTTATTGAGCTGAATGAGCTGCTTATAAATTTTGGAGATTAATCCTTTGTCAGTTGCTTCATTTGCAAATATTTTCTCCCATTCTGAGGGTTGTCTTTTGGTCTTGTTTGTGGTTTCCTTTGCTGTGCAAAAGCTTTTAAGTTTCATTAGGTCCCATTTGTTTATTTTTGTTTTTATTTCCATTTCTCTAGGAAGTGGGTCAAAAAGGATCTTGCTGTGATTTATGTCAGAGAGTGTTCTGCCTATGTTTTCCTCTAAGAGTTTGATAGTTTCTGGCCTTACATTTAGGTCTTTAATCCATTTTGAGCTTATTTTTGTGTATGGTGTTAGGGAGTGATCTAATCTCATACTTTTACATGTACCTGTCCAGTTTTCCCAGCACCACTTATTGAAGAGGCTGTCCTTTCTCCACTGTACATTCCTGCCTCCTTTATCAAAGATAAGGTGACTGTATGTGCGTGGGTTTATCTCTGGGCTTTCTGTCCTGTTCCACTGATCTATATTTTTGTTTTTGTGCCAGTACCATACTGTTTTGATTACTGTAGCTTTGTAGTATAGTCTGAAGTCAGGGAGCCTGATTCCTCCAGTTCCGTTTTTCATTCTCAAGATTGCTTTGGCTATTTGGGGTCTTTTGTATTTCCATACAAATTGTGAAATTTTTTGTTCTAATTCTGCCAGTGGTAGTTTGATAGGGATTACATTGAATCTGTAGATTGCTTTGGGTAGTAGAGTCATTTTCACAATGTTGAGTCTTCCAATCCAAGAACATGGTATATCTCTCCATCTATTTGTATCATCTTTAATTTCTTTCATCAGTGTCTTATAATTTTCTGCATACAGGTCTTTTGTCTCCTTAGGTAGGTTTATTCCTAGATATTTTATTCTTTTTGTTGCGATGGTAAATGGGAGTGTTTTCTTTTTCTTTTTTTTTTTTGGGGGGGAGTGTTTTCTTGATTTCACTTTCAGATTTTTCATCATTAGTGTATAGGAATGCCAGAGATTTCTGTGCATTAATTTTGTATCCTGCTACTTTACCACATTCATTGATTAGCTCTAGTAGTTTTCTGGTAGCATCTTTAGGATTCTCTATGTATAGTATCATGTCATTTGCAAACAGTGACAGTTTTACTTCTTCTTTTCTGATTTGGATTCCTTTTATTTCCTTTTCTTCTCTGATTGCTGTGGCTAGAACTTCCAAAACTATGTTGAATAAGAGTGGTGAGAGTGCACAGCCTTGTCTTGTTCCTGATCTTAGTGGAAATGCTTTCAGTTTTTCACCACTGAGGACGATGTTGGCTGTGGGTTTGTCATATATGGCCTTTATTATGTTGAGGAAAGTTCCCTCTATGCCTACTTTCTGCAGGGTTTTTATCATAAATGGGTGTTGAATTTTGTCGAAAGCTTTCTCTACATCTATTGAGATGGTCATATGGTTTTTCTCCTTCAATTTGTTAATATGGTTTATCACGTTGATTGATTTGCGTATATTAAAGAATCCTTGCATTCCTGGGATAAACCCCACTTGATTGTGGTGTATGATCCTTCTAATGTGCTGTTGGATTCTGTTTGCTAGTATTTTGTTGAGGATTTTTGCATCTATGTTCATCAGTGATATTGGCCTGTAGTTTTCTGTCTTTGTTACATCCTTGCCTGGTTTTGGTATCAAGGTGATGGTGGCCTCGTAGAACGAGTTTGGGAGTGGTCCTCCGCCTGCTATATTTTGGAAGAGTTTGAGAAGGATAGGTGTTAGCTCTTCTCTAAATGTTTGATAGAATTCGCCTGCGAAGCCATCTGGTCCTGGGCTTTTGTTTGTTGGAAGATTTTTAATTACAGTTTCAATTTCAGTGCTTGTGATTGGTCAGAAATCAAAGAGGAAATAAAAAAATACCTAGAAACAAATGACAATGGAGACACGACGACCCAAAACCTGTGGGATGCAGCAAAAGCGGGAAGTTTATAGCAATAAAATCCTACCTTAAGAAACAGGTAACATCTCGAATAAGCAACCTAACCTTGCACCTAAAGCAATTAGAGAAAGAAGAACAACCCCCCCCCAAAGTTAGCAGAAGGAAAGAAATCATAAAAATCAGATCAGAAATAAATGAAAAAGAAATGAAGGAAACGATAGCAAAGATCAATAAAACTAAAAGCTGGTTCTTTGAGAAGATAAACAAAATTGATAAACCATTAGCCAGACTCATCAAGAAAAAAAGGGAGAAGACTCAAATCAATAGAATTAGAAATGAAAAAGGAGAAGTAACAACTGACAGTGTAGAAATACAAAAGATCATGAGAGATTACTACAAGCAACTCTATGCCAATAAAATGGACAACCTGGAAGACATGGACAAATTCTTAGAAAGGTATTACCTTCCAAGACTGAACCAGGAAGAAATATAAAATATGAACAGACAGCTCACATGGTTTTGCAAGTTCTTCTAGTGTGCTGGAAATGGGACGCCAAGGCCCGTGACTGAGGAGATAAGCAGGGTCACTGCCTCCGAGACCCGTCTAGTAGATGCTCAGGAAGGGCAGGACATGATCTCCACCTAGTAGTGACAGCCACACACTTACACAGCCCGTGGAGACCATGGTGGTACTTTGACTTTATTATCCAAACGGACTTAATCCTTCTCTCCATATAGTACTTACCCCTAAGAGTTTATAGTTTTATTGAAGATGTTGTGCTCATGTTGGCAAAAGGGGAGGCTGTGGAGTCTAGCAAATCTGGCTTTTAATATCAGCTGCGCCATTTACTGGCCTGGCTCTGTGTCCTTGGGCATGTGTGCTACCTGCTCTGGGCCTCAATGGCTTTATTTGTAAAAGGGGGCCAGTAATCAGAAATAACACGTGAAGTACTTAGCACAAGCCTAGCTATTCGAGGGGACTTGATAAATGGCAGTCATTATTATCAAAGCAGTGGGGGTGAGGAGAAGTAGAGCAGAGGGAAGAGAACTAACCGTTTCTGCATATGGTGCTGTGTACCAGGCATTGTGCATGGCTCTTGACCCATTAAGAATTTCATTTGGGCTTCCCTGGTGGCGCAGTGGTTGAGAGTCCGCCTGCCGATGCAGGGGATATGGGTTCGTGCCCCGGTCCGGGAAAATCCCACATGCCGCGGAGCAGCTAGGCCCATGAGCCATGGTCACTGAGCCTGCACGTCCAGAGCCTGTGCTCTGCAACGGGAGAGGCCACAACAGTGAGAGGCCCGCGTAACGCAAAAAAAAAAAAGAATTTCATTTGTTTATCCTTTCGGCTTCTATGTAAGTTCAGTGGTGTTATCCTCATTTTACAAATGACTAAACAAATTAAGTAATTTCCTTGAGGTTTCCTATGAGGTTATGGATGGAGCCAGTGAAATATCTAGGTCATTTTATTCCAAAGCCACAGGGCTTTTCCAAAAACACTCTAATTTCCCTTAAAGTCCCAGACAAGTCATGTAGACAGGAAGGCATTCAGAATTCGGAGAAATGACTGCTGAGCTTTAGTGTGGTTGAGGAGGGCTTGGTGATGGAGGATGGAGGAATTGAGGCTGGACTTTGAAGCAGAGGGGCCAGAAAGAGTGAGGGCGGTGTGCATGGGGAACCTGTCTGTTTAGAATTGGCTGTCTTTGGGTGGTGGATGGTGAGAGAGAGCAGGACCAGTTTGCAAAGGGCCTCTTGTGTTCAACCAGTTTGGACCTTCACCTGCAAGTAGTGGTGTAATACTGAAAGTGTTAGAGCAAGGAGAGATGAAATCAGTGTCTAATCTGGCCAAGTCCAAAGACAAAATTGGTAAATCGGGTAGGGAGAAGCAGGAAGATCTCTTAGTTGGGAGGCTCTTGAGGTAACAGGTGAGGAGAGAGGATGGCCTGGAGGAAGGCAGCTGTGAGAACGAAGAGATGGTTGGCTGACTGGCTCTGGGGGCCTAAGGAGAGGGGTGAGCAAAGGGCAGGATGGCAAACCGGGCCGACAGGGTGATGATGGTGCTGGTGACAGCAGGGGAGCTCAGGGGCAGGCCCAGAAGTCAAAGCACAGCTTTACCTGGGAGCCACCCGTGCACAGAGCATCTTGTAGAAGTACCCAGTGGACAGTGCAGGGCCTGAACTCAGGCACAGCTGGATAGCTCTGTTTAGAATTGGCTGTGATGGCTGATGGTTCTTGTATTAGAGAAGAACAAGATCTGGAGCTGCACTGGCCAGTATTGTAGCCTCTAGCCACATGTGGCTATTTAAATTTACTCTAGGTAAATAAAAAATTCAGTTTCTCATTCACTCTTGCCACATTTTAACTGTTCAAGTGTAGCTAGTGGCTACTGTTTTGGGCAGTGCAGTTGTAGAACGTTTCCATCATCGATCGGGTAGCACTGGTCTGGATCTTGGGGAGTACCTGTAAATAACTGGGGGACCTGCAGCGGGGAAGCAGAGCAGGAGGAGGAGACAGAAGGAGCCATTGAATTAAGAAATAATGTTGCTGCCTCTTGGGCAATTCTCAAAAGAAATAGAGTACTTGGATTTTGGTGTGAATTTGCTTTTTCTCCTTGTGTGATGTCATGTTTTTGGAAAAGCCCAGACCCCAAGTCAGTGGCAGGCCTGGCTATAAAACATTGAAATGGAGGCCATGCCTCCTGTCTTTGTTTTGTAGATCTGGGCCTTCAACAGGTCTGGTTTGGCTTCTAGAGGACCTGTTGGCCATGCAGTAAGGGGTGGCCTCGATTAACCATAGAAAAGAAGACAGCAGCCACAGGAGATGGATACTGTTATCTTTGTTCAGTTCAGGAAGCAGAAGCTTAGAGAAGTGAGATAACTTGTTCGGGGTCATACAGCTAGTAAGTAGGGCCAGAAATGGAATCTAAGTCTGACTCCAAAGCCTGTATATATTGATATATATATCTTTATAATATATATATATATATCTTATATATATACTACATATATATCTTTACATAATTATAGTACATTTATATATACATATATACAAATACATCTTATTTTAGCTAACTTTGAAAGTACCTATAAGCAAAAAGAAAAAGCAATCCTATCACCGAGAAATGACTACTGTTGACGTTCAGTGTATAGTTTCCAGACTTTCCCATCTGTATATGTATTTGTCTAAATTTATATATTTATGAACATGTGGTATATATGTACATAGACACATATGTCAATCCTTTCTGATGCCTATAGGCCACACTCTTAACTACCACTCTTTAATTCCTTATCAGCATTTCTGAAGTCCTAAAAGCTCTGAAGGTGGAAAATAAATTTTGTAAATTTGGCCCAAGCTCACTTTGGCAGTAAGATTTGCTTGAACTGACAGGAGACTATTTACAAGCTTTATTTATCCCACTAAGTGTTACCACTCATAAGTTGCGCTGAGGAACTCCTAACGTTACTGGTTTCTGGATGTTGCCTCTGACTGCTGGGGTGCTGTAGAACACTGTACAGGTTATGTATTATCTTTCTAAAATGTCCCAAATTTTGAATTCCAAAATACACTTGGCTTCAAGGGTTTCAGATAAGGGATTGTGGGTCTGTATTAGGTTATAGTGCTGCCTGGGCGAAGGAAGGAGCCTCCAGGGTCAGTGTTATCTATTTAACCAGGCATGTGAGAGGGGATTGGGTTCTGTAATGTGCGCAGTGCAATGCACAGAATTCACAAGAGAAATGGAACACTCTCTACTCCTGTACATCCAGATCAAGGTTGCAGTTGTCGGTCTGGTTGCCCTATTAGGTAGACTCTTACTCAGAAATGGTTTCAGTTGTAGGTGTGAAAGGTGGTCATCAGAAAGCACCCAGAAATGACTGTGAGCTTAACCGCTGCCCTGAGGTTGTTTGCTCAGTGTGTGTTTACTGACTGCCTGCTATATTTCATGTTGCCGTAAGCCAGGGGCCACAGAAGAAGAACATTAGCCCCTGCTCCCAGAAGCCTGTGGTCTAGCTAAAGAGGAAAGATTGATAAAAAGAGTTAAACACGGTTACAGGGAATTCCCTGGCGGTCCAGTGGTTAGGACTCGGTGCTCTCACTGCCGGGGCCGGGTCTGATCCCTGGTTGGGGAACCAAGATCCCACATGCTGTGCAGCTCGGCCAAATAAAATTAAATAAGCCTGGTTACAATTATGATAAATGCCTTGATAGAAGTAAGCACTGGGTATGGAAGAGTAGAAGGAGAGGGCCAGAGAGGGCTTTTCGAAGGAGATGACTCCTGACCTGAGTCTTGAAGGGTGAGTTTGAAGTTTGATACATGCAGGTGGGTTTGAGGGTGGTTAGACTATGCCCAGCATCGGGGCGGGGGTGGTGGTGAAGAGGCAACATTTAAAAAGATAAATGGTTGCCCCCCGCCCCAGTCGCTGCGTGGCTTGTGGGATCTTAGTTCCCCAACCAGGGATCGAAACCGTGCCCTCGGCAGTGAAAGTGAAAGCACCTAACCAGAGTCCTAACCAGTGGACTGCCAGGGAATTCCCTTAAAAAAATAAATGGTTTTGATGTGACTGGATTGCGGGCGAGAGAGGAGTGGTTTGAGTGCTGGGTGGAAGATGAGCCTGGAGAGGTAGTCTGGGGCTGATTATAAAGGTCCCTGTATGTAATACTTAGAGGTTTGAGTTTTACTACAAACGTGTTAGAAGTTATTAAGGGATTTTACACACAGGAAAGACCTGCTGAGATTTGTGTTTCCTTCTAGAGGTTGTCAGTATGCACTGGAGGGGGTGAGAATGGTGGCAGGGAAATCACTGAGTGTGCTCTCCAGAAATATTAAGGGCCCAAACTAAGGCATGGCGGTAGGGATAGGAGAGAAGTTCAGGTATAAAAATACTTAGGAGAGACGATTTGTAGGACGTGATGACCGAACATGGGAAGAAAGGGAAAAAAATCCCTGATGTCGCCTCTTCGATTGGGTGACAAGGGACTGCAGGTCTGAGGTTGGAAAAAGGGCAGCGTTGCAGTAGGGAAGCAGAAGAGGAGGAAGGGCAGGAAGCTGTGGCCGGAGAGGGGACTGTGGGGCTGTGCGATGGTGAACTTGGTAAAGAGCTGCTGACAGCCAGCTTCCGTATCAGATTCAGGAGGGAAGAGATTCCAAGAAGACTGCCCTGTGGCTGGAAATCCCCCCATCCATGCCTTAACGTTTCCTTACATGAAGTCATGAATGAAGATGTTCTAGTTCTTGCTGGACGGAGTCCAGAGAGAGATATGGGGTCAGGGCATCAACGAGACACAGGTCAGCAAGGTGGTTTTCCTGTCAGTACACTGCCCACTCCTGGAAGGAAGCCCAGTCCACAGGACAAACCACTTGTCCCCAGGAGATGGCCTGACGGAGTCCTCAGAAAGCACTGACATGCGGAAACAACACCTAAGCATTATTCCTAAGTTTGCCTTTGCACGTTGTAAAGCCCTATGAGATATTTTTTAAGTACCTGCTTTGTAGATGAAGAAAGTAAGACCCGAAGAAAGGAAGTAACTTGTCATACAGGAAGATGATAGTAGAGCTAGACTTCAACTTAAGTTTCCTGATACTTGCATTTGACGCCTTGAGTACCTGCTATGCACCTGTGCTGCTCCAGGTCCCTGGGAAATAGCATAAAGATGACAAAGTCCCCACCTCATGGGGCTTACACTTTAGCAGAAATAGCATGCAGTAAACCGATGAATATATATAAGATTTAATATCAAGTGGTTTAGTATTAAGGCATAGTCTTGTCCTCAGTAGGCTTACTGGCTAACTGGAGAGACAGTTACAACACACAGCAATCAAGCCTATTGTGGGAGAAGTACAGGGAGCTATGGGAACATCTGTGTCAGGGCATCTGACCAGTTTGGGAGGAATCAGAGAAGGCTTCTTAGAAGAAATGGCCTCTAAGATGTACCTATACCAGGGGTTGGCTAACTACATTCCCCTGGGCCAGATCCAGCCTGCTGCCTGCTTTGGTACAGCCCATGAGCTAAGAATAGTTTCTACATTTTTTAAATGTTTGAAAAGAATTAAAAGAGAATAACATTTCGTGACGTGGAAATTATATAATATGTAAACATCTGTGACCATACAGTTTTATTGGCATACTGATGCTTATAGCTGCTTTTACACTATAATGGCAGAGTTGAATAGTTGCAGAGACTATGTGGCCTGCAAAGCTTAGGACATTTACCCTCTGGCCCTTTATAGAAAAAGTTTGCTGACTCCTGGCCACAGGATGGGTAGGAGTTAGCCATGGAAAGCAGAGTGAGGAAGAAGGAAGTCGGTTTCTGATGGGATCTTTGTATAACTGCAGTAACTTTACTATACTTGGAGTATGGCATTCAAGGAGGTAGGGGGCTGTGGTGAGTGATGTGTCTGGAGAGGTGGGCAGGATCCAGACTGGGAAGAGGCTTGGCAGCTGTATTAAGGGGCTTGGATTTATCCAATGGGGAGCTTTTAAAAGGTTTTAAGCCATGTTGTCATTTTTTCAAAAACTCCTCTGGCCACAGTGTAGAGATTGGATTAGAGAGGGTGGGGTGAAAGAGGAAGCAGGGAGACTAGTTGAGGTCTCCCTCAACTAGTTCCAGGGAATTGTTGGTAACCCTAGGCTAGTATAGTGATATTGGGGATAGGAGTATATTGATTGATTTGAGAGGCAATTTAGGAAGCAAAATTGAAAGCCCTTGTTGATTGATTGGAGGCATTGAAATGTAACTATTTTCATGTTTCAAATGATTGTGTTTTCTTTTTCAACTCCAGTGTTTTGTTTGTTTTTTCTCGTTCTTGTGAATGCATGGTTGACAAATCCATGTTTAGTAATAGTCTTCAGAGCAGAATTCCTTAGTGATGTTTCATGCCCCTGGTGCTCCTTGTACCTTGTGGATCAAAGCAGCATCTTTCTGTGGCCTCTTCATGCTGTTCCCTGTTGACAAGGGATCTGGCTTTTAAGGAGCAAAGAAGCAGTAAATTGGCAGATTGATTTTCCTTTTCCAGTTTGTCTTGATTTAACAACTTTCCCCAAATATTTCTTTGTTGCAGGTCCTTGGGCTCCTTGGTTTTCAAGGCGCTGCGTTGACAATGGCAAGCACTTAGGGCCTTCCCAATTTTACTTCTCTGACCCTTGCCTTTTTCCTCCTCGGAATTTAAGTCTCACTTGCAGTAAATGGTAATAACATCGCTACGTTATATTTTATAATATGTTGCGTGGCTTTCAAAGTGCTTACTCGTGTCAACTATTCAATCCCTACGATAAGCCTGAGAGGAAGGCAGGACAGATCAAGTTACTGAGATCAGGAGAGGCTAGATGGTTTGCGCAAAGTCAAAAGGTTAATAAATAGCAGAGCTGGTGATAGAACTTAGGTCTGCAGATTTCTTAGCTTTTTGTTCCTTCTACAATGCACTCCGTCTCCAAGAAAAGGGGTTCAAGCTAGCTGGGACAGTTATGTTTTCAGTAGTACAGACATCTGGATGAAATAATTTTTTTTCTCCTCTCTATCCTGCTCTCTGGGAGCTTCATCCAGACACCAGCCTAGGCCTTTCCTATGGTTTCAAGCAATATGTAAACCACCAGTCATTCCCAGACTACAGTTTGAGAAGCTGTGGTCTGTATGGTAAAGCATATGTAAGTATGTTTTAATTCCTTCCTCCTCCCCTTAGGTGGTTCTTCCTTTGCTGAGTCAAGACCGGATGGGAAAGGTCTGCTTGTGGACCAAAGCTCCTGGGGTCAGGATAAACAAGAAAACTTGCTCCCAAGGTAATGCAGCTCTCCCTTCACTTATGCCTCTTAGGGCTGAGGTTTTCCTGACTGTAGAACTGAGGCCATTGCTGTGCACGATGTCCATTGTCCCACAGTCGCTGGCCTAGGAAATGTTAGGCTTTTATTGAGCATTTACTATGTGTGCCAGGCATCATACACTTACATGGATTATCTTCCTTTAACCTAAGAGGTAGATACCATTATTTTCTCTGTTTCACAGCTAAGGAAACAAGGTGAAGAAGAGATGTTATATAACTCACCCAAGATCCAGAGCTAGCAAGTGGCAGATCTAGGATTTGAAACTGGCAGTCTAACCCTACCACGGAAATGTAGATTAGAAACATTTGATTTCTCCCTCCCATTCTTTTTTTTTTTGCGGTACGCAGGCCTCTCACTGCTGTGGCCTCTCCCGTTGCGGAGCACAGGCTCCGGACACGCAGGCTCAGCGGCCATGGCTCACGGGCCCAGCCGCTCCGCGGCATGTGGGATATTCCCAGACCGGGGCATGAACCCGTGTCCCCTGCATTGGCAGGCGGACTCAACCACTGCGCCACCAGGGAAGCCCTCTCCCTCCCATTCTTTTAGGAGTTTCCTGACTCTGAAGATACTTCTTTTTCCCCGTTTTCATTTACTCCTTTCTTTTTTCTGATGCGGTTGTATTTAGTGTGTGCTCCAGTGCCCCCTACTGGTCATAGCTGGAATCATCTGGTCAAGATAAAAACTTATTTGTGTCAGTATTTAAATTACACACTTAAACAGTAATGAACAATCGCTGGACTTGAAACGTAGCTAAATCTATCATTCTCAATTCACTTTTGAGCCTTCCTGATATACATAGATGCATTTTACATAGTTTTAATTAGCATGTACATGACAATCTAAAATTAAGCACTTTAGTGGCATTTATTCAATGTCAGAAATTGTTTCAAGTGTTTTATGTATCTTAATTCATTAAGTAATCTTCAACAAAAGTTTTCTGAGCATTTATTAGGATTCTGTTATGTACATATGCCAAATTTTGCTTAACTTTAAATGTTGGCATTTGAATAATTTTTAATATGACTATGAAAACTACACAAATAATAATAAAATATAAATTTTCATTGCCTTTCTTTTTATTTCAGGTATTCCTGTGGATTAGAGATTCAGGGGGATTATCAAGTCAAAAGATCTAGATAGTTCTATAGTCTTGTTACGTGAGGCCCAGGGTCCAGAAAGAGCACTGTTTAAACCCAGTTCTGATTCACACTCTGCTACCACCCAGCCGCATGAGTCATTGACGATGCTGGTCTCATTTTTCTCATTTGAAAAATGAAGGGATCAGATTAGATTATCTTCCAGGTCTCCTTCTGGTCCGAGATTCTACAAACCTATTATCTCTGGACCAATGTACTACACAATCAACAACATATAAGTTTACTTTGTTCTACATAGAAATAGTGTTGTTTTAGGAAATAAGTTTTACTTTAGCCTTTTAAGTCTTCTGAAATTCAGATGCTGATGTGTGGAAACGTCTAGCTTTATATTCATGTACTTTGTCAAGGAGGACTCATCAAAATATGATAAAAACTTTTTTTAATAAAAATTTTTTTTTTGTTTTTCTAGACAGAATAAGTCCAAATCTGAAATAACTGACATGGTTCGCTCCTCCACTATCACAGTATCAGACAAGGCTCATATTTTATCCATGCAGAAGTTTGGACTGCGAGATACAATCGTGAAATCACATCTAATGCAGAAAGAAGAGGATTATACCTATATCCAGAACTTCAGGTAGCTCACTGGGTCTTAGACTGTTTCCGCAGCAAAATGATCACTCACCTCTCTGAAATTTAAGCAATTCCCCCATACCCTGGATTTGAAAGCAAATCCTGTACAGAGTCCCTCCCATCATTTTCTTTTTTCTTTTTCTTTTTCTGGCTGCCTTGGGTCTTCATTGCTGTGCGCAGGCTTTCTCTAGTTGCGGTGAGCGGGGGCTACTCTTCATTGCGGTGCGCGGGCTTCTCTGTGGTGACTTCTCGTGTTGCGGAGCACGGGCTCTAGCCGCGCGGGCTTCGGTAGTCGCAGCACGTGGGCTCAGTAGCTGCAGCGCGCGCAGGCTCGGTAGTTGTGGCTCATGTGCTCTAGAGCACAGGCTCAGTAGTTGTGGCTCACAGGCTTAGTTGCTCCACGGCACGTGGGATCTCCCCAGACCAGGGATTGAACCTGTGTCCCCTGCATTGGCAGGCGGATTCTTAACCACTGCGCCACCAGGGAAGTCCCTGCCATCATTTTCTAAATGAGTGATTCCTTTCACTCTTCCTTAGCAGGCATTTATTCTGTGCCTTTTCTGGCCAGGCACTGTGGGAGGTGTGGTGTAGTGGGAGTGACACAACTTGCAAATGGTTGCAGAAATATTTAAAGAGATACACATGTGCAGAAGAAGGAGAGAGATCCTGATTTTTGCTTATCCCTCTGTGTATCCCTTGGTCATTTGGGGCCTTTTTTTTTTTTTTTTTTTTTGCGGTACGCGGGCCTCTCCTGTTGTGGAGCACAGGCTCCAGACACGCAGGCTCAGTGGCCATCATGGGCCCAGCCGCTCCGTGGCATGTGGGATCTTCCCGGACCGGGACATGAACCTGTGTCCCCTGCATCGGCAGGCGGACTCTCAACCACTGCACCACCAGGGAAGCCCCTTTTGGGGCCTTTGAAGAAAGTCATTTGAATTGAAATTAGTCAGAGGAAGTTAGTGTTTGGTAATCTTCTTAGGTAAGGTAAGCGAAAGTTACATGAATAAAGGGTGCAGGATTCTGTCAGATCTTTTTATTATTTATTTATTTAGTTAGTTTTGAATTTTATTTATTTTCTTATACAGCAGGTTCTTATTGGTTATCTATTTTATACATATTAGTGTATATATGTCAATCCCACTCTCCCAATTCATCCCACCACCCCCACTTTCCCCCCTTGGTGTCCATACGTTTGTTCTCTACGTCTGTGTCTCTATTTCTGCCCTGCAAACCGGTTCATCTGTACTATTCTTCTAGGTTCCACATATATGCGTTAATATACGATATTTGTTTTTCTCTTTCTGACTTACTTCACTCTGTATGACAGTCTCTAGATCCATCCACGTCTCTACAAATGACCCAATTTTGTTCCTTTTTATGACTGTCACATCTTTTAAAATCATTGCATTGGGACTATAACACAAAGTAACGTTGCTTCTAGGAATATAAACAGTGAATTGTCTGAACACTGGTGTTGCTTTCTTTCGGAAAGTAGTTACCAGGGTACTTTCCTTTTTTCATTTCACTGGTACACACAGTAAACAGTCATTTCGTGGATTACGGCTCTCTAATGGCTGTTAAAGCTAAGTAGGAATGTTCGGAGTGGGCCTCTACTGTTTGAAGTTATCACAAAAGCAACAAATATCATGGCAGACTGCACGTCACCCCTTGGTGCCATTTGCACTGGTCTAGGATAGATGTGACATTTCTTAAGGCTTCAAATTCCAGTCCAGAGAGACTGACACCGAGCAGAATCAGCATCCAGTGCTTTCCCTGTCATGTCCATAGTCCTCCCAAGTGACTCATTGATTGTCTTTGGCAACAGGTTTTTTGTGGGAACATACAATGTGAATGGACAGTCCCCTAAGGAGTGCCTCCAGCCCTGGCTCAGCCATGGTATCCAGGCCCCAGATGTATACTGTGTGGGGTGAGTGCTTTTCTTCTAGTTGCCTCTGCATTTTCCAGAACGTGTAGCTGCGGTTGAAGGGATGGGGGCATGGATCTATAACTGAGAATTCACAGCGGGTGAAGGGATTGAAAAATGAGCATATGCTTAGTAACAGCTGTTCCCCTGTTGGTGTGCTTCCTCACAGTAAACAAATTTCTGGCACTATTCAAGTGATGTGCTTGGCATTTGAATGCTAACATTTAATTTTGAGTGCAGCCCTCTGTTAAGATCGGTACACCTTGAACTGAATTTAATTACTTAGACATTCAACACTTTGTTGGTCACAAAGCAAAAATATCTTTTGCCAGGGAAGGAAGGTTAGCTTAAAAGAAAAAAAAGGCCCCATCCATCAGTCTTTTTTTTTTTCACACCTGCTGTCTTGTCACCACTGCACTGGGTACTATTGGTGGGGAGGGGACAGCAAAGAAGCCTGTACAGGAGTGGAAAGGGCCTAGAATTTGGAATTTATGTAGACCTAGGTTTGAACCCATTTGCCACTTGGTGCTTGGGCGAGCTAGTGATCTTGGATATAAAATGGAGACTCTTCTAACTACTTCAGGTTCATTATGAAGAGGAAATGGGCTGCTGCTTGTGAAAGCACCTGGTAAGTTCCTTGGCTGAGGAACTTGGTCCCTTGTCGCGAAGTGTTTATTCTTCTTCCCTCTTGAGGGTCCTGCAGTTTAGCTAGAAAGCTAGGCCTTACACACCCAAACCAACGTGCGAACGTGCCATCTCACACATTACCCTTCTCTACTCTCTGGTTGCTTCTCCTAATAGGTTCCAGGAGCTTGATTTGAGTAAAGAAGCCTTTTTCTTCCATGATACCCCAAAGGAGGAAGAGTGGTTTAAAGCTGTATCAGAGGGTCTTCATCCAGATGCCAAATATGCAAAGGTAAGAGAGGAGTTGGGGACCTTCTAATTTTTTGTTGCAATGCAGGGAAATGCTAAGATAACTTTTCACTTCTTCTGCGACTTTCATCAAAAGCCAGCCCTAATGATTCTGAGATTTTCAGTTCCAGGCCCTCTGGAAGAGGCGTCTCTGGGTGTGGAAGAGGCGTCTCTGGGTGTGAAAGAGGCAGATCTTGGCACTTGTAGGCTGTTGAGGTTATCACGGAGTCACTCGGGTGATTACCCTGTGTCCTGGTGTGGAGGAGGAGATCCGTAATACTCTCAGCCAGCTTCCGGACTACTTTTCCTTTTGACTCCTAGTTAATGCCATGACTTGAATGCTTGTCTCTCTTCCAGGTAAAGCTCATCCGACTGGTTGGGATTATGCTGCTGTTATATGTCAAACAAGAGCATGCAGCGTACATCTCAGAAGTGGAAGCTGAGACGGTGGGGACAGGAATCATGGGGAGGATGGTGAGTTCCTGGTTGGTACGTCTGGCACATGGAGGGCCTTGGTCCCTAAGATTTGGACCCCACTTCTCGTGATACTGTGACTGCACACGTCCCAGTTTGAGGGTGCTGGCGGTACGAGGTGAACTGTACCCTCGTGATCGAGCAGGGCTAGATGGAGCAGACCATTCAGAAATTGTATATTAGTGACTTGCTGGCTGATTTGCCCGACTAGCCAAATCCTCGTGTTCACTTCACACCAGAGCCTCCAGTGGGTCCTCCCATTTGATGCATGACATATGTTGCAGAAATTATGCTGGGTCACCAAGGAAAAGAAAGAATGCTTAGAAAGGAAAAAGAAAGAAAGAATGCTAATAATAGGTTTGCGATTTTCTCTTCTTCTAGAATCTGTTAAATCCTTTTAGGTTCTACTGCGAGAGCGTAGCTTCCCGTGGGGAAGGGAGAGGCATGTGGTTTGCCTGTGATTTACTGAAAAGTGGACTCACCTTTGCCACTGGCCAGCTAGTCGTTCTACCTTCTCGGATGTGTTTTCCTACCTGTAATATGTGGACTGTAACACTGCTTTACTTACCTCCCAGGATTATGATGCGGACTAATGAAGAGAAAACATCTTGCAACCTCTCGGGTTTAAACAACTACTGGTCTTTTTTTGGACTCTTTTCACAGGGTAACAAAGGAGGTGTGGCAATCCGGTTCCAGTTTCACAACACCAGCATCTGCGTTGTCAATTCCCACCTGGCAGCCCACACGGAGGAGTATGAGAGGAGGAACCAAGACTACAAAGACATTTGTTCTCGAATGCAGTTTCGTCAGGTTGACCCAAGCCTCCCCCCTCTCACCATCAGCAAGCACGAGTGAGTCTGGCCTTCCACCCCGACAAGGTGCACCGGGCCCCACGGGCCAAGTTGCGGGCTCTCTGTTTCATTAGGCAGGGGGCCGGGGGAGGCTTCCCACTGCCCGAGTGGGAGCTCCAGCCAACTCTCAGTTACACAGGGATTACCTCTCTTGGAAATTTTTCGTTTCCCAACCTGCCATCTGGCAGACCTCTAGAATCTTTCCCAGACACCATCTGTTCCTGGAAAATGTGTAAGATTTATTTTTAACATGGGTCCGCCTGGATGCAGTGTCATGAGGAAAGCCACCCCAGAGTGAGCATCTCAAGCTCAGGTTTGGTAGTATGTTTCAGGATTCTGTCTGCCTGTTCTCTCCAGAAGCATGTGTAATTGAGAATTGGGCTGCATTTCTCTGTCTTCACTTAGTCTTTTTTGCCTCTTGATTCAACTTTACAGAGCCGTGGTTGCAGCTGCTTGGAGCATCTGGCACTGATTTTTGTCTGTTCTCTGTATTTCCTTTATCTCCAATACTTGCTCTCTGTCTAAATTCAAGGCATACTGGAATTTCAGACTTTACAGTACCACCTGGAGCATGTGCCCCTTCTTTTATGACAAGGAAGAAGCCACTGGGGCTGTGGTGTCTGCCAGGGAGTACACAGAGCCCAGCCTCTCGTCCACCTGCTGTGGTGGTAGACCTGTCTTGATTGGTGTTCTGGAAAGCTGCCAGGATGGCTTCCTTTCTCCAGGGAACCCAGCAGGGACTGTGTCTCCCGTTCCGCTGACCCTGAAGCGTCCTAGTTTGTGAGGTTGCAGCTTGCATGTCAGTTTGTCTGCTTTTAGCTTGTGGATGCATTCATTTTGGTGTGTGTATGCTGCCGCGTGGTTTCTCTCAAGACCTGGTTCTTGGCTTCAAATAAAGCGGTATTGGTCTTCATGGGATGTGCGATGTCACCTGGGAGCATCCAGTCATCATTTTCCCAAAGCAGCAGGTGTGATAAAATACCTGTCACACTCTGCAGAAAGAGCCAACCAATGATACGGTGGTGATTAAAGCCAGACTCCACTGGAAGGGTTGAGCTTTGTTTCAGAGGACCTCAGCTCCAGAAACAAAGGCTGCGAGTGTGTTTTGTGGACTGGAGGGTGGGTAGAGGCAAGAGGCGGCATCATGGCATCATCTGGTCCGGGGTCCCTGAGTGACTGACAGGACTCCCAGTACTTGACCTTTTTTGCCTCTTCCCGGGAGAGAGGTAAATTATTGTCTTGCTTTTAGATCTTATTAGACTATCTTTCCAGCCGTACAAGAATAAAATAGTCAAGGAGAACTCAAGACTGTGTACAGTGAACTTGGACCAAGATGATTGAGTAAGCAGCATGCTAGACACGGTGTTAAATGGGATGGTGTGAGGAAAAGAGACCCTGAGTAGCCGAGTCCCTTCCCCGCCCAGCTCCCCAGAGGCTGAGCCTCGGGGCCCTTCTGTCAGGAGCATACCGGCTGGAGCCGGTGAAGTCCCTCCTAAACCCTGTGACCTTTGTGCTCTGTTCTCGCAGTGTGATCTTGTGGCTGGGGGACCTCAACTACAGAATAGAAGAGCTGGATGTGGAAAAAGTGAAAAAGCTCATCGAAGAGAAGGCCTTTCAAACCCTGTATGCGAATGACCAGGTACCGATGGCCACCTAGGCCCTCTTCAGGCAGCCGTCCCTCCACAGGAGGGCACAGAAAAGCCTGGCTGCCCAACTCCAGCCTCTTCTTGCTCATCTGGGGAGGTTTCCCTGAGGAACTGGTGTCCCATCATTCCTTCCTTCCTTCCTTCCATCTGCGTTCCCCTCTCCCACAGTTGTCTGCCACCTGGCTGTTCCCTTGAGGCTTATCTCCCCCGGGGCAAGAGCCGATCTCTTTCTCTCGCAGGCGTGCCCATTCATTCGGTCATTCAAGATGGGGCCCAAAGGGAACCAAGCGTCTCATAATGAAGATACTTGGTATTTTTAAGATGATTTACTGACGGTTTGGATGGGCCTCCCGCTCCCCCTGCCCCTCACCAGGTCTGTCCAGTGTGCGTGACCACTCTTTTTCGGAATGGCTGTCTTCACTTCCGACAGGAAGCAGTTCTGTATCGTGCTCTCCTCCACCATTGTTTGGGTTAGCGTTCCTTTCTCAAAGCACTGGCCATTTCCCAGGACAAGAGAAATCTGTTTCTCTCTGACCTTCTTCAGGCTACTGCTCTCAATAGATTTCGAAACTGTTCAAGTGGTCAGAGTTGTTCAGAATGTTACAGCCCTTTTTCTTTTTAGCCTGTATCTCCCTTTCAATCTTCTTTGTATTATCATTAGTCTAAATCTTTCTGTTTCCTTTATTTTTCCCCCAGTGCAGATCAGTTGAAGGGGGAAAAAGAAAATCTCGAGTCTGTTATGTCTTTCTTTATGGAATCTCTTTATCGATCCATTTTTCTCTCTCACTCTTTTCCTTAGTAAACTATTCTCTTTAATTCCCATTTCAGCCTTAACCCAGTCTGTTCTGTAACTATCTATTTCTTGCCACTGTTTTCTGGACTGCGGCATTCTCATTTCCCTGGTAGTTCAGTACCATCTCCTCTTGCCTTTTTTATTTTAATTAATTAATTTATTTATGGCTGCGTTGGGTCTTGGTTGCTGTGTGCAGGCTTTCTCCAGTTGCGGCGAGCGGGGGTTACTCTTCGTTGCAGTGTGTGGGCTTCTCATCGTGGTGGCTTCTCTTGTTGCGGAGCATGGGCTCTAGGCTCATGGGCTTCAGTAATTGTGGCACACGGGCTTCAGTAGTTGTGGCTTGTGGGCTCTAGAGCGCAGGCTCAGTAGTTGTGGCTCACGGGCTTAGTTGCTCCGCGGCATGTGGGATCTTCCTGGACCAGGGCTTGAACCCGTGTCCCCTGCATTGGCAGGCAGATTCTTAACCATGGCACCACCAGGGAAGTCCCTCCTCTTGCCTTCTTTTCTGGTCTTTCCTTAAGTAATGGTACCCAGTCTGTGTGTTTCTCTGCTTTCTAGACGGTTTTACGGTCTATATTTACCCATTTAAGAATCATCTTGCACTAATACCTAAATTTTTTAAGTTTCCTGTTGTTTTTTTCTTAATAGTTTTTTTTAGGAATTCACGTTTTGGGGTTTGTCAGCTGCTGTCCCCTGGATAGCTGACTCTGTCTCAAAGTTGGAGCTGACAGCTCTTCACCAGTCCACACAGTGCCGAGCTCGGTGCTCCAGGGAGGAGGCAGGAACACCTATGGTTTCTGTCTTGCTGAGAAGGAGCTCTTAGAATCACTGCAGTGACAAGGGTGCTAGTTACTATCGTAACGTGTCAGGCAGTGTTCTAAGCTGACAGCTTATCTCTGCAACAATCCTGTGAGGCAGATTCTATTATAAATCCAAATTTTACAGATGGGGAAACCAAAGCATAGAGCTTCCCCCAGTTCATATAACTGATTTGACAAACTCCTTTAAAAATTATTTAAATTTAAACTTAATTCATAATGGTTTGTGTATACCTCTACTATATATTTCTGCATACATGGAAGTTCCCCTTTGCTTTTTGGATTGTTTCTTTCCAGACCTTGTTCTATGCAGTTCTATCCCTCTGTATAATTGGAACAACTGTGCTACACAGATGAAGCACAGTTGATACCTGGAAGAGAAAAATCTCTATGTCCTTTGGTACCTAATCCTCCTAGGGACATCTCAGTAAGGTGGTACTCAGGCCCCTCGGATGTGGGTATACTTTTATAAAAGAGCCTTAAAAACTGTATAACAGGTGGAGGGATGGTTAGCATGCTCCTCTTCCTAGGAGTTAATTAACTCAAGATCTTGCAGAATAGCTTTCTCATGGGCCTTTCCTTTGGGGTTAGAGTTTGGATTCTAGATTGATTTCCTTTCCTCTGCTAATTCAAGGTTTGACCTTTTTTTTTTTTCTTTAAATTTATTGTACTTATATTTATTGTTTGCTGCATTGGGTCTTCGTTGCTGCGCACGGGCTTCTCATTGCGGTGGCTTCTCTTGTTGCGGAACACGGGCCCTAGGCGCTCGGGCTTTAGTAGTTGTAGCGCATGGGCTTAGTTGCTCCACGGCACGTGGGATCTTCCCGGACCAGGGCTCAAACCCGTGTCCCCTGCATTGGCAGGTGGATTCTTTTTTTTTTTTTTTTGGCAGGTGGATTCTTAACCACTGCGCCACCAGGGAAGCCCAAGGTTTGACCTTTTTATCCTGAGATTTTTTTTTTTTTTTTTTAGTGTTATCAAAGTCCTGGGAATGCACTTTTATCACGTAGGAAGGCAGGTTAGAGGGGAAAATGCATCAAATAGCAGTTATCCTGAGATTTTTTTTTTTTTTTTCTATCCGTACTTTCGTGTAGCTGAGAGCTCAGGTCGCTGCAAAGGCTGTCTTCGAAGGCTTCAACGAGGGTGAGCTCACGTTCCAGCCCACCTACAAGTATGACACTGGCTCTGACGATTGGGATACCAGGTAGGTCAGAGGTTGCTTCAGGGGGCTGAGCAGATGGAAACTCAGAAAGTTATGGAAGCACTTGCTCTCACTGACCTAAAGAAAAAGATAGGTTTCCTGTCACTTCTTCCCCATGTTTTGTACTCAGGTCAAACATTCTCTGAGTATCTGTTCATTAAGCAGCCTGCCTTCCTGCACGTCATCTTGTTGACTGCCTTAGCCTTTGCTTCATAAGAATTCTTGAGACTCGTTTACCTTCCAGCTACGCTTAGGGTGATGATTGCAGCAAACCGAGCTTGTACTTGGCCTTCACCTAGTAGTTCATATTTTTATTAGTGCCTGTGGGATGCCACGCACTGTTCAATACACTTTACTTGCACCTCATTGAAGTAGGTATGATTTACTATCCTCATTTTATAGATCGGGGAACTGAAACCCCCAAAATTCAAGAGCCTCCCAGGCAGGCAAGCATAGAAGCAGGATTTGAACCCAGGCAGTAGGAATTCACGACCTGTTTTAACCACCATCTTTTGAGGACCACAGAGTCCTTCACCCTCAGATGGCTGTGACTCTTGCCTGATCCCCATAGGACAGTAGAGTGCAGAGAATCATTCTGAATGGCGTTTTGGCTCTGAGCTTTCGCAGTTGTTTGGCGTGATACCCGCAGGATACACATTACCCCTCAGTGGGCCCAAATCGCCCCTGCCCTCTCAGATCTCCGGCTGCATGGACTGGGAGACTGCCCCGTCACCCCTAGCTGAGCCAGGGAGCTCACCAGGTGAGGGCGCTGCTGTGCCTGGGAGGGCTCCCAGTGTGGACTTTGCGTTTCAGCGACAAGTGTCGTGCTCCCGCCTGGTGTGACCGGGTCCTCTGGAAAGGGAAGAACATCACTCAGCTGAGCTACCAGAGCCACATGGCCCTGAAGACCAGTGACCACAAGCCCGTCAGCTCAGTGTTTGACATCGGGGTAGGTGGGCAGCTGGTGCCTCTGGTCATCATCCTCTAGGGAATTGGTTCCCACAGCTGAGACCACTTTTGTCTTTCTGGTCTCCTCCTCCTACCTTGAGTGTGAGGAAGCTGTTTAAATTTAATTCATAATTGTTTTGTAGACTTCTACTATATGTTTCTACATACGTGGAGGTTCCCCTTTGCTCTTTGGACTGTGTCTTTCTAGATCTTTTTCTATGCAAATGTGTGTCAGTATTCTATGTATAGCATAGAGGAAGTTTTTCCCTTTTTGTAAGAGAGATATATCATGCATATTGTTCTGAGAACATCTTTTTTCCCCGCTGGCTATGTTTTAAGAGATCTTTCCATGTCAGTAAAGGGAGAGCTCCCTCCTCATTATTTTTAAGGGCTGCAAAATATTTCATAGTATGGATGAACCGTAATATATTGGGGTTGGCCAAAAAGTTCCTTCGGAGTTTTCATAAAATATTATGGAAAACCCTGAAGGAACTTTTTGGCCAACCCCAATATATATTGATCGTTTAAGTTGTTTCCAGAATGTTGCTATTGTCTTCATTGCTATAGTGATCACCCTTCACATATATCTTTGTGTACCATTGTGAATATTTCTGTAGAGTGAAATTCCTAGAGGTGAAATTCGTGGTTCAAAGAAAAATGTATTCTAAATTTATTTGAGTCTGCTAAATTATCCTCCCGACAGCCCTTACCATTTTACACTTCTACCAACTCTGGATGAGCTAGTGTTCCCACAGCCTGGCTAATATTGGGTTTTATCAATCTTTTAAATCCTGCCAACCCAGTGAGCCAAAAGAGAAAGATACTCCATTATTTTAGATTACACTTCCCTAATTACTAGTGAAGCTGAGCATCTTTTTTTTTCTGTTTCTGTAATCTATTTTTTCTTTTTTTTTAATCAAAGTATAGTTGATTTACAGTAAACATCTTTTTATTTATGTATTCTCCATTTGTATCTCTTCTTCAGTGACTTATGTGTTTCTTTATATTACCAATTCTCAAGGATGCGGGTAGAGGCACATCAGAATCTACGAGGGTGGGGGTGGTTTGCAAAAAGCCTAATGAATGTTATAGGTAAGGTTTTATTACTGGAAAATGACAAAAATTGTAATTCAAAATAAGGAAGGGAAGGCCTGACGAAATCTTCTTGGCTGATGGAGTACATGTTTAAAAAAGCCTGAGAAATGCTGCTTTAAATCAAAGCCCTGGAGAAGCTCCTCACTGCAGACCTGCCGGCAGCAGCAAGCCTAGCAGAGCCAGGCACTGGGCATCTTTCTGCCCCGGGCATAAGACCCAGCAGAACTGCCAGCCAAGCTTTCACTCCCGCATCTGTTTTCTGCTAATCAGGAAGCAGTTGATTTTACCAGAAGCTTTGCCTCTGGGGCACCCTTCTACATCTATTGTTAATTGGGTTCTTTGTTCGTTAAATTAAATCTATTTAGTATTCACTTTCGTGTTGCTATCAACTGCTCTTTCCCAAGGCCGTGAATGTCCTCTAAACTGAAAAAGAGGACATGGGCAGAAGCCAAAGCACTCAGTCTCTGCTGTTTCCCTTCCAGGTGAGGGTCGTAAATGAAGAGCTTTATCGGAAGACTCTGGAGGAGATTGTTCGCTCCCTGGATAAGATGGAAAATGACAGCATTCCTTCTGTGTCCCTCTCCAAGCGAGAGGTAGGAAGGACGTGCTAAGGCATCAGGCTCTTCTCTTCACAGAACGTAAATCTCACCTGCTGGGGTTCAGAATTCCAAGAGACACCTGTCAGACTACTGGACTGTAGTCTTGATCGGCTGCTTCTAGATAAAGTGAGGCTGATGATGCCAGCTGACAAGAGAGGGGTTGTTGGTTCACCTCCTGATCTTCTTAACCAGAAAAGCCTGTAACCTTTTGTGGCTCATATATTTTACCCATACGTGGGCCATCCATGAGTTAAATAAGGCACAGAGGATCCAAAATGTGTTTCATTTGATCTTAGTATAGCTAGTGTGTATTCTTGCACTGGGTTTGTCTTCCTACTGATGCTTGGCTTTGAGAGTAAATTGAGTCCAAAATTTTGGGTACGTATGAGTTGATGGGAAGGATGGCAGTACGGAAAGGTAATGGGCGTTGGGAGAAGTCCAGTTAGGGCTAAAGATGTTTCATAGACGTGCCATAGCATAGATCGTTCAGAATTCACTGTACCAAAAAGTCAGTTAAGTGAGGACTTACGGTGAGGGTATTTTTAATGCCCTAGATGTCCAGCTACTTGGAAGGAGGAGCTTGATTTTGGGAGTGGAATGTGTGAAGGGTGTTTTGGATGTGGTCTTTGCGTATAGAAGATTTAAACTTGGATTCTGTTAGGAAATTATTTATAAAACAACATGAGTTTTTTGAGTTTAGGATTTCTGAGTTAAACACAGACAGCTGGTCTTTCATGGTAGCTGTGACCTCCCAGGTAAATACTTAAAAGCAGAAACATGATTTGAAAGAGATGGTCCTTTGTTTTCTTTCCAGAAAGGGCAAGGATTGCCCATTTGGGGTGGCTAGGCAGGTTGCCAAGGAGAGGGCACTGGTCTGACTGGTCCTGGGCTTGTTCCCAGTTCTGTTTTCAGAACGTGAAGTACATGCAGCTGCAGATAGAGTCCTTTACCATTCGGAATGGACAAGTACCATGTCAGTTTGAATTCATCAACAAGCCTGACGAAGAGTCTTACTGTAAGCAGTGGCTGAGCGCCAACCCCAGCCGAGGGTTCCTCCTGCCAGGTAAGGCCTCCGTTCCCAGGTTCCTGGTTGCTGGTTTGGGGAACACCCTACCCTATCTTTGCTCATTCTCCTGGAATAAGCTTTTTGTGTCTGAGTGTTTTGTTGTCTGCTTGAACATTTTTCAAAGCCCTGTGGATGAACCATCCATAAATAAAATATAAAATAGTAAAGAGGGCTTCCCTGGTGGCGCAGTGGTTGAGAGTCCGCCTGCCGATGCAGGGGACGCGGGTTCGTGCCCCGGTCTGGGAGGATCCCACATGCCGCGGAGCGGCTGGGCCCGTGAGCCATGGCCGCTGAGCCTGCGCGTCCGGAGCCTGTCCTCCGCAACGGGAGAGGCCACAACAGTGAGAGGCCCGCGTAACGCATAAAAAAAAAAAAAAAAAAAAAAAAAAAAAATAGTAAAGAGGGGGCTTCCCTGGTGGGGCAGTGGTTGAGAGTCCGCCTGCCGATGCAGGGGACACGGGTTCGTGCCCCGGTCCGGGAGGATCCCACATGCCGCGGAGCGGCTGGGCCCGTGAGCCATGGCCACTGAGCCTGCGCGTCCGGAGCCTGTGCTCCGCAGTGGGAGAGGCCACAACAGTGAGAGGCTTGCGTACAGCAAAAAAAAAAAAAAAAAAATAGTAAGGAGCATGAGTTCAGTTTCAAAAGCATTCTCAGTCGCGTGGATGTTCCACAGTTTCGCAGGGAGAGAAGGCACAGGAGTGCTGTAAAGCAGGTGTTGCTGTTAAAGGAGCCGTTTTCACCTGTCTCACTATAATCAACTCCCAACTGTCCGCTCTTGTGGGCAAAGGTAATAGGGTGGTCATCCAGAAAAATTATGTCTGGCCCTAGGATGTACCACCCGTGTCTTGCCCCCAACTTCTCCTTGGCGCTCTCCGTAGTGCCGTGAGGCAGAGGAGTTAAGCCTGTCTTGTGGACAGTTCACAGTCTGATAATGTGCTGTATTTTCTACTGGATAGGGTGTCTTCATATGAGCTGGCTCAGGGCAAGCTCTTTGAGCCATGCCTTCTTATTGTAGTAATCATTTCTAGCTTGAGCTGTGCTACTTAGAACACGAGTTTTATAGCAGCTACCTATTCATGTTCTGGTTTACTGTTTTCATATTCCCTCTTGGACTGTAAACTCCTTGTTCACGTGTCTTTTGAGTGCTGAGCATGTAAATTCTTGTTGGTTGGCTGATGCCTCTTATTTTCTCCCCTAACCCTGTATGCCTCACCCTCTTACCGCTCGTCTTCTCTCCCCTTTACTCTTGGCCTTCTGCCAACCAGCGTTACCGTTTACGTTTTTTTTCAGATTCTGCCATTGAGATTGAATTGGAGCTCTTTGTAAATAAGACCACAGCTACGAAGCTCAACTCGGGTGAAGACAAAATCGAGGACATTCTGGTTTTACACTTGGACAGGGGAAAGGATTACTTTTTGTCTGTGTCTGGGAACTACCTGCCCAGCTGTTTTGGATCGCCCATTCACACGTTGTGCTACATGAAGGAGCCAATCTTGGACCTGCCGCTAGAAAGTATTAGAGAGCTGGTGAGTTACCTGCCACAAGGAAACATCCAGAACTGTGTAGCAGCCAAGCCAATCAAACAGGATACTCGCGTGCCTACCTTCCCAGGGACCTGAGGATTCTTCAGCCTCCGTAGTTTGCTTACTGTAGAGTTGTGTACTGCCGTTTAACAGACTCCCTGACATTTTCAGTGGTTTGAAACTGCAGCAACTTATCGCTTCTCATGACTGTGAGTTTCCGGTGTGGCTCTTCTGCTGGTCTCGCCCAGGCTCATTTGTGGGGTTGCAGTCAGACGGCAGCTGTGATGGCCAGAGGGTTCAACGAGGCCTCCTTGACTTTCTTGGTGTTGGCTGCTCACTGGGCCTCTCCCTCAACATGGGCTCTCGTCATTCAGTAGGTTGGCCCGGGCTTCCCTAAGTGGTAGCAAGAGTTTGAGAGCAGAAGGTGTAAGGCTCCTTGTGGCCCAGGCTCCAAAACTCGCATGGTACCACTTCTGCCACGTTTTATTTGTTGGAACAAGTTGTGAGGTCAGCCCAGATTCCGGATGGGGAAAGACTCTACCTCTTGATGGGAAAAGCTGCAAAATGTTATTGCCATGTTTTTCGGTCTTTCATAATAACATATTAGAGAAACTCAGCCATAGATACTAAGATGGTGGAATGTCCCTGGCCCATGGTATTATTCCTTTTTCTGTTTTAATCATCACTTGGTTTATCATCCTAAACTAAATTTTCTGAGATCTAAAAGGCTCCTATGCAGACTTACAGATATTGAACACAAACTTATGGTTACCAAAGGGGAAACGTGGCGGGGAGGGATAAATCAGGAGCTTGGGATTAACATACACGCACTACTATATATAAGATAGATAACCAACAAGGACCTACTGTATAACACAGGGAACTCTACTCAATATTCTGTGGTAACCTATATGAGAAAAGAATCTGAAAAAGAATGAACATATCGGCAATTCCCTGGTGGTCCAGTGGTTAGGACTCAGCACTTTCACTGCTGAGGGCCCAGGTTCGATCCCTGGTGGGGGAACTGAGATCCCACAGGCTGCATGGTGTGGCCAAAAAAAAAAAAGAATGGGTATGTGTATATGTATAACTGAACTACTTTGCTCTACACCAGAAACTAACACAACATTGTAAATCAACTATACTCCAATAAAATTTTAAAAATAAATAAATAAAAGGCTCCTCTGGAGACAATTCTAATACAAGGGAGCTAGTTTGGAGCAGATTTTTGGCAATAGGTATGCTTTCCTTTTTCCTCCATTGCATTTTTTTAAATTCAGGGACTCTTGAACTCTGTCCTCTCCATTATATAGATGAAAACAGAGGCCCAGTGAGGGGCGTGATTTGTCACGGGTCCCTGGCGAGTTAACCCTGGACCTGGACCTTGCTTTTGGGTTTTTGTATTCCCACGCCTGTGTTCTTTTCTCACCAGACCACACCATTTCTCTGGTTCGGACAGTGAAGTGCTATAGGCAGGATGTTTTCCTAAGATGATGCATATTTCACCTGATTGAAACTGCTTGCCGTAAGCCACTCCCAGTTCTCAAAAGTCACCCTTTGTACCTTGATCATGTCACCTGATTTCATTTTTGCCTGCTGAATGTTTGCTTAGGGACGTCAAAACGCTTCCAAGTTCTTCCATGGGTTTGCTGTCTCCATGTCCTGCGTTCTCCTGAAGCCAGCCTGGCAGAAGGTCTATTGGTGGCCCTTCTGATCATGCTTTTTATTTCTTCTCAGACTCTGATGCAACTTCAGACTGAAGATGATGGGAGCCAGTTGGAAAGACCCATGGACATCCCCAAAGAGCTCTTGATGATGGTTGATTACCTGTACCGAAATGCCATCCAGCAGGTAGGTGGATGAAGCAGGCACACCTGGCAGAGGCCATGCTGCCTTAAGAAAAACCATCAGCCCTGAGAACTTCGGGCACAAAAAGCTTTTCCCCTGCAGAACCTGTGGAAAGCTGTTCTTACCCCGGGGAGTGAAGGTCAGTAGGTTCACGTTCCATACCGCTGTGAGGCCCAGCTATTACATACAGCACTTGATTCCTCCCAGGGGAGGCAGCCTCACGTAGCAGGGCCTTCCCAGCACAGCATGTTCCCTCCCTGGTCCTCTGGGGTCCCCCAGATGGAAAGCCCTCTGGAGCCTTCTCAGGATGTCCGGTTGCTCTCCTCTGTGGAAACTCTTGCCAGCTTCTAGGAATGGGAGGGGCAGCTAACTTGTTGACAAGCCAGACAGGCAGGGGACCGGTGGAACTTCCGGGGCCAGGACTCAGGAAGCCTGATTTCTAGAGCTTTCTGAGCCCAGATTGGTCAGTTTCACTGACTCACTTATCTGGGTCCCAGGGAGATAAATAGAAACTCTGATCTACCACAGCTCTGCCACTTCGGAGCAACATACATTCTTAGGATACTCTCTCTCCACTTTTCCCCTCAGATTTATTGAGCGTTACAATGTCCCAAACACTGTTCTAAGTGTTTTACAGCACTACCTCATTTAGTTCTCACAGTAGTACTCAGATGAGGAAACAGATTCCCAGAAATGTTAAGTAACTTGATCAGGGTCCCAAAGCTAACAGATGGGCAGGATTGGGATTTGAACCCAGAGAGTCTATAGAAGTCACATTCTTTTTTTTCTTTTTTTTTTTTTTTTTTTACTTATTTATTTATTTTTGGCTGCGTTGGGTCTTCGTTGCTGAGCTTGGGCTTTCTCTAGTTGCGGCAAGCGGGGGCTACTCTTTGTTGTGGTGTGCGGGCTTCTCATGATGGTGGCTTCTCTTGTTGTGAAGCACGGGCTCTAGGTGCATAGGCTTCAGTAGTTGTGGTGCGCAGGCTTCAGTAATTGTGGCTAGTGGGCTCTAGAGCGCAGGCTCAGTAGTTGTGGCGCACAGGCTTAGTTGCTCCGCCGCGTGTGGGATCTTCCCAGACCAGGGCTGTAACCCGTGTTCCCTGCATTGGCAGGCGGATTCTTAACCACTGCGCGCCACCTGGGGAAGCCCAAAGTCACATTCTTAAGAACTATGCTAGTCTACCTTCTCTACAGAGCTCCTTTCAGGTGTAACTTTTGAGCAATACATATAATCTTGTTATTGTTCACGGTTATAGGACATTAAGTTATTTTATAAAACAAATATAAGGGATCCTAGGACTCATAGAAATACTTTATTGCCATAATCTCATTTTCTCAAAGCACTGAGGTGCCTTGTTAACTTTCTCCATCTTATAAATGATATATTTTCTTCAGTTTTTTCTCTTTCTGGTCAATACCTCCATAACACTGCAGGAAACGTAGCTACTTTAAAGTTTTCCCTTCGGTTGGATCACCAGAGATCAAACCCACACCCCCTGCAGTGGAAACACGGCGTCCTAACCACTGGACCGCCAGGGAATTCTCTTCTAATAGATGTCTTGTGCTGAAGACCTATTGTGGGAGCGTGGCTGGGAAGGCCTGCAAGATGAATTAGCCATATCAGCCTACATCACATTGTCTAGTGGGGTGATTCAAAGGCTTCACCATGCTGCCCCCTTTCGTACCCTGCTGGTGATTATATTTCTAGGTCAGGAAATCATTGCTGCTTTTCTGAAAATAGAATTATTTTGTGACTTTCTTCCCTTTTTCAGGAAGATCTGTTTCAGCAGCCAGGCCTGAGGTTGGAATTTGAGCATATCAGGGACTGTTTGGATACTGGAATGATTGATACCCTCTGTATCCTTCAGACGTTCATGCGCGCACGCGTGTATGTGTGTGTGAATATGAGAAAGAGAGGTGAGCAAAAGGAAAGGATGATATTTTAAGGCTCAAAATCAGATATTGTGTCCTCAGCTGTTATGTTTTTCTTACTTAAAGTTTGTATAGAGAAGACTTTACAACTTTAAGCAACCAATATATAGCAGGAATTCAGGAGGGCCCGGCGAAGCTGACAGGCAGCTTGGCCCCTTCAAGATGTCAGCCCGGCATCCTAGCTCCAGGCAGAGAGCCTGGCTGGGCAGGCAGCACTCTGGCACATGCTGGCTCCTGGGGCTTTTCCTAACCATGACCATGGCAGCAGCATCCTCTATTCCTTAACGATGGGCCCAAAGCTGCTAGCAATCACTCCATAGCCGAAGCCCTGCTGCTTTTCCTGGAGAGCCTGCCAGAGCCCGTCATCTGTTACAGCGTCTACCACAACTGCTTGGAATGTTCTGGCAACCTCACAGCAAGTAAACAGGTGAGGGGAAGCGTGGAGCATCAGCGCGTTCATGTTGCAGCCCCGGGTCTCATTGCGCCTGAGGGAACAAAGTGGGCACCATCCCCCAAATTCAGTGTCTTAGAAACTCAACTCCAAGTCTTTCCTTCCCAAACCCGCTCTTCCCTTCATGTCCCTTTTCCTTTTAATGGCATCACCTTAATTCCAGTGACTCAACCCAGAAACCTGAGTCATTTCTGACTCCCCCTCTCCTCACCTCCCACACGCTCAGTCCCCTTGCTCTGTCATTTGTCTTCCGTACTAGTTCCACTTTCCTTGGTTCAGGACCCTGCATTCATGCTTTCCCTCTGCTGATTTGTTTTGCGTACTGCCATTAGATTTGGGGTTCTAAAGCTCTTGTCATGTTGCTGTTGGTCAGAAACGCTCTCCATTGCCAATTAAGGATTTTCTTAAACAAATGTTAGGGACTTTTTATGATCTAGTCTAGTCATTCACATATGTAACCTGCCATAGAAGAAGAATCTAAAAAACATGCTAACAATACATGATCCAGAGCCTTACCCCCCACCTCCACTAAATCAAAATCTCTCTCTTCTTTTTTTTTTTTTTTTTTTTGGCTGTACCACTTGGTATGCGAGATCTTAGTTCCCTGACCAGGGATTGAACCCATGCCCCCTGCAGTGGAAGCGTGGAGTCTTAACCACTGGACTGCCAGGGAGGTCCCTCAAAATCTCTTTTGGGATATATTTTGTACAGGCTTCCCAACCGATTCTGAAATGCAGATAGCCAGAGTACTCATTGAATTCTAGCCTGATCAGCCCTTCCAAGCTCAGGGCCTGTTCAAACAGTAGTGCTCCTGCCAAAATTGACTTCTCACGATGTGTTCTTTCTTCTTATCTCACTGTTTTCCTTACCTCGCCTTTTCTACACTTTCTTTTGCCCTAAATGCCCTAGTCCTTACCTCTGCAAGTGCAATCTTCTCTTATATTCAAGACGCAACCAAAATGTTTTCGGTTCTCTTAAGTCTTTTGAGAACGTGCAGTTAGAAGTTTGACCTCTAAATTCATGTAACGCTTGATCTATGCTTCTGTTTGGGCACCTGTGGCAGGTGATCAAGGTTTTCAGTGTACAGTCTTACTACTCATGTACCCGGATCATGTACTCAGTTCCTGGAGTATAGCAGGCACTTGGGAAACGATTGAATGAACGAAAAGACAAATCCCAGTTCTCCCTCTTTCAGGTCATTGCTACCCTTCCCGCATGCCACAGAAATGTCTTCATCTACTTGATGGCGTTTTTGCAAGAACTGCTGAAAAATTCAGCAAAAAATCATTTGGATGGTAATATTCTAGGTAAGCCACCAAGTGTGTGTGGAAAGCATCTCTGCAGACTGACTCATTAATAAGAGAAATGTGGTTGAGGAATGTCCCAAGTCCACTGCAGTAGAACTAAAATCTCAAGCTCTGAGCAAAGTTTACTCTCGAATCGTTATTTTAAAGCAGAAAATACTGCTTTGGGGCACCCCTCCCCACTCCTAAGAACACGAGAATAAGTAGTACTTCTTATGCTGAATCATATGTTCTCTGGGTTTTTCATACAGCTAGCATATTTGGTAGCTTACTGCTTCGAAACCCAGCTGGTCACCAAAAGCTTGAAGTGGCAGAGAAGAAGAAGGCTCAAGAATTTATTCACCAGTTCCTCTGCAACTCACCCTGAGCCTGTCCATCTCCTCTCCTACTCTGCCTGAGGCAGCCAATTACCAGCCCCACCTGTCTCAGCTCCAAAGCTTCCCTAAGAGCACGTGAGCCCACTGGGATGCCACAGTGGCAGCTGCCTGTTTCCTGAGCCCAGACTGCCCTCCCCACCATGACTGCCACACTCAGTGCTGCTGCGAGCCGTGAAGACATGAGGGGAAATCCACCACAATAAAACTGACATTCAACGTTCAAATTTAGTTACTTAACAGATAGATCTTTTTTTTTTTTTTTTTAATGTTTAAACGACTGTACTTCTTGTGCTCACTCAACCTGCCTCCAGGGCATATAGTGCCTTCCCTGTAGCTTGGGCCGGGCTCCCCATGATCAGATATTTGAACAAACTTTGGAGTCCTGAAGGATGGATGAGTTGGACGGCAAGAATGCAAATGGAAGCTGCTGGATAAAGAGCCCACAGCCACCCCAGATGCTTCCAGTTCTCTGAGGACATGTGTGTACACATATTGCAAACCCTACCCCACTTCCCACTCAGATATGGCTCAACAACTCTGGAGCTGGCCACTCAGCTTCCGAGGGCAATGTAGTGGCTTGAAAATGAAAATATTGAAGAAATTGGTGTTCTGGTGACACAAGTGGAATTTTCTGGGCCAACAAATCCTCCAAACTGTATATAATGCATCCCCTCTCTTATATGTGTAATATATTTTAATGATAAATGTATTTTTAACAGTGGTTGATTGCTTTTATTTTTTAAGAAATGGCAGCTCTCAGCAGCTGGACATTTGTGGCTTAAGCACTGGGGCGGGGTGGTCCCTGGTGGTCCAGTGGTTAAGAATCCGCCTTCCAACGCAGGGAATGCGGGTTCAATCCCTAGTCGAGGAACTAAAGTCCCACATGCGGCAACTAGAGAGAAGCCCGCGCACCGCAACGAAGAGCCTGCTCGTCACAACAAAGATCCCATGCGCCGCAATTAAGGCCCGACGCAGCCAAATAAATAAATAAATAAAATAAAATAAAATAAAATAAAAAAGCACTGGGGCAGCTGGTCAGGGGCCAGAGAGATATTTGCCTGGCAGTCTGGTGATAACAGCCACTATTTACCTTTTTCAAGCAAGAGATAGTACAGGCATGGCCCCAACCCCTTGACCCCTGATCTAGTTTCTGAGGGTTGTTCCACTTTTAATATTCTAGAGAAGTAGCTTATGGGGAAAATGGCAGCGGCTGCTAAGAGGTTCTGACAGCTAGATATTTACAGGTCAGGAGCAGAGTAAAGGCACATGCAAAATCGCTTCTTGGATCACCACTACTCCTTGGCAGTGTAAGTGATTTAGATACCGGCCGGTACGATGACAATGTGAACGGTTAAAGAAAGAATGGCCAGTAGGTGGCGTTGCCTGGCCCGGGCACGAGTTCCATGGAAGCCGACAGTCCTCTGCAGGGGAAAAAGCCGGGAGAGACGGCCTGGGCAGGGGTGTGAGGAGGAAGGGAGTTGAGCGTCTTAAGCGAGGCTGTGAAGTGGGGAAGAGGTGGTGGCGTCCTCTGGCCAGGCTTGGAATACTCCCCATTTCTGCCATTTGGGTCCAGTCTTCCTTTCTGGGACCCTCTTCCCCATATTAACTTTGTTAGGTGAGAAGGGGAAGCTGGGGCCACAAGGAGAAACCCGGAATGTCACAGCCTTCCAGGCTTCCCCCTTGCGGTCCGGGTACGAATTCGGCGGCTAACTGGGGTCCTTCCCGCTGCGGTTGTGGCTGCTAAGGTGAGGGGAGCGCAAGCCGGGCTGGGGCTACTTCGGATTAGTGGCCGGGGGTCTGATCACTCTTCCTTGCGTCTGGTGCCTCTTGAGCCGAGCCCCGACTCCCCGCAGGCAACCCCCGCCCCCCCCCCGCCCCCCCCCAGGTGGAGGACAAGGCGGGCGCTGCCCTGCGCGGGACGAACTCGTGGCCCCGCGAGGTCTCCGTGGTGCCCACCCCGCCCCCCCTTCCGCTCGCCAATTGGAGGCTCGAGCTCAGCCCCCACACCGACTAAACCAACCAGAAGCGTCAGGGAGAGGCGGAGCCACTATCTCCTCCTTCCTCCGGAAAGCGGAAGCGGAAGTGACGTTCGAGGGAAGGTGGGGGCAATCATGGTGCCGCTGGGGAGGGGAGAAGCTGCTGCCGCCGCCGCCGTTGCCGGGAGCCGCGGAGGTAAAAGGCGAAACCAGACGCGGCCTGGGCTGGGGACTTCCCGGGGGGCGCGGGACTTAGGCTCCCTCCTGAAGCATTTTCCAGTAGGGACCCTAGACCGGTCACCATAGGGACCCCACCCCTCCTCCGTTTCCATGGGGATGGGTATCCAGCCCCCCTCCCCTGTTTCCATGGAGATCCGGACCCTGCCCCTCTTCGCCCGGCTTGGAGCCCCCCAGCCTGACTTCGGGTTTTTCCGTGTAGCCCTGGACTGGGGACTGTCCCAGACAGGTTCCTTTTACCAGCCTCCTCTCAAGGGTGCTCTGTTTGTATTTCTCGTTTGCCACCCTCAAACCTCCTGGTCTTGTTTGTTCCGGACAGTTGGTCTCCGCGTTGCCGCCTGTGGTGCTGGGGCAGCCCAATGGGGCCCCCGGTGCTCTTATCTCTCCTCTCAGATGCAGCGAAATGTGCATCTACCGGGTTGCGTAAGCCAGAGCAAGGGGTCGGGCCGGTTCCTCCCGGCTCAGATCCCTTGGCCTGTCTCTGGTAACTACCACTCTAACCGCCCTACCGAGTAAGGGTTCACTTTCTAATCCGGAGCAGAAGAGAAAGATAAAGTGCAAAGCCAGACTGAAAGCTAAAAGTGATTATTTTTAAATTCTCTGTTATGTCTGCCAAACCCGCGTTTGTAGAACCTGTGTGTTTACAGGTAGAAGAAGAATCACTATTCCAGAACAGGAAAACTTCAAATTTGGTATTTTTCCCAAGAGAGTTTATCTTTCCAAGAGAGTATATCCGCAGGCCTTTCATTCATTTAACTGACATATCCTGAACTCGTGTCAGTGTACTGTGCTAGGGGCAGTAGAAACAAAAATAAGACTCATCATTTCCTCATTGCAGAGAGCACGCTATAAAGCATAGCTTCTAGTGGACACCAGATTGCTTTAGGAGATAAATAGATAAAGTGATCTTCATTACATATACCTGATAAGAGATTAGCCCCACTACCCAGAAGCTGAAACATCTGTTCTCGGAAGGAGGGAACAGATTCACACTTGATTTCTCTACTGTTGTCTTACATTGTGCTTTAACATACATTGTGTCTTTTACTCTGCATAACAATTTCCTGAGAACAGGAATTACCAGTTCCACCTTACATATGAGAAAAGTGAGGCACAGAAAGCAACCCAAGTAGTATGTAGTAAAGCCGGGATTTGTGGGTAGGTGAACCTGCCTCCAAAGCCCTACTCCTTCCAGCATAGACTTACTGCCTCACGGTCTGATTTGGGGGATATTTAGGTGGAGTTCCCTTGCTTTAAGATGTGTAGCAACTCAGCTTTGAAACAGTTTGCCCCTATTTCCCCTTAAGTGTTTTGACCAGCCTTCACAGTGTTTGGCAGTAAGGCACATTTGGAAGGTCTTATAAGCTGCTGCTTATTACTTCCATTTTTTATTTTCATTTTGATTAAAAATCTTTTTGGCCGCGCTAAGCGGCTTTCGGCATCTTAGTTCCCTGACCAGGGATTGAACCTGGGCCCTCAACAGTGAAAGTGTGGAGTCCTAACCACTGGACCGCCAGGGAATTCCCATTACTTCAATTTATTAAAAAAGATATTGTTTTTCCTTCAAAATGACTTGATGGTTTTAAACCTAAAAAAAAAAAAAAGTCGCAAGGAAGATGTTTTTCATTTACTTTGTCCTGCTCTTGAAAGAAGAGGATAAAAGAGCCCTGTGGTTGCTGAGGAGGTCCCTGGGTCCTATGGTATGGCTCTGACTCTGGCTTTGTTCTGTTGCAGACAGGTCACTACCTTTCCATTTCTCACAATTGGGCTGAGCACGACTGAACCATGGGGGAACACAGTCCAGACGACAGCATCAGCTACTTTGAGGTAGAGGAAGATGAGCTGACCCCCGATGACAAGATGCTCAGGTTTGTGGATAAGAATGGACTGGTGCCTTCCTCATCTGGAACTGTTTATGATAGGACAACTGTTCTTATCGAGCAGGATCCTGGCACTTTGGAAGATGACGATGACGATGGACAGTGTGGAGAACACTTGCCTTTTCTAGTAGGGGGTGAAGAGGGCTTTCATCTAATAGATCATGAAGCAATGTCCCAGGGTTATGTGCAACACATTA
Organism: Phocoena phocoena; assembly: GCF_963924675.1. Classification (NCBI taxonomy): domain Eukaryota; kingdom Metazoa; phylum Chordata; class Mammalia; order Artiodactyla; family Phocoenidae; genus Phocoena; species Phocoena phocoena. The sequence continues at coordinate 30,484,979 of NC_089219.1, read as the reverse complement.
TCTCACCAGATCAGATTCATTTAACAATAAACCCTGGTTCCACGCCCATGCCAAGAAATATCGAAGGTGCAACCCTCACACTGCAGTCGGAATGTCCAGAAACGAAACGTAAAGAAGTAAGTAAAGCAGTGGGTGAGGGCCCAGTTTGGCTTTGGGGAAGTCCTTACACAACTCTTATCAGCAGTTTCAGCCAGGGAGTATAGGAGCCCCTGGAATTAGGACCTACAATGGCTTTCCTTACTGTATATGCTTCATGTTTTTTGTTGTGACTGCTTTCTGGAACTTTTGGTGTGTATGGCTGCATTGAAATCTGGGAAAACTAAATTGCAAATATCTTCCCCAGATCATAAATAAAATAGACATTTCACTGAGGTAAATCCGTGTCTCTAATGTGGAAATAACTGGATTTGGCTTATCTCTGAGTTGTGTAAAAATGACTTGTTTTGGAGAGATAAGTATTTGCTGGACTATATTAGTGAAAGTTTAATGGATAATAAAGGCTAGCTTTCTTTTTTTTTAATTGATTAATTTATTTTTATTTTTGGCTGAGTTGGGTCTTTGTTGCTGCGTGTGGGCTGCGCGCCTGCTTTCTCTAGTTGTGGCGAGCGGGGGCTACTCTTCGTTGCGGTGCACGGGCTTCTCATTGCGGTGGCTTCTCTTATTGTGGAGCACGGGCTCTAGGCACACAGGCTTCAGTAGTTGTGGCACGCGGTTTCAGTAGTTGTGGCTTGCGGGCTGTAGAGCGCAGGCTCAGAAGTTGTGGCTCACGGGCTTAGTTGCTCCGCGGCATGTGGGATCTTCCCAGACCAGGGCTCGAACGTGTCCCCTGCACTGGCAGACGGATTCTTAACCACTGTGCTACCAGGGAAGCCCAAGGCTAGCTTTCTTTTGTAAGAAACTCGGGCAGGAGGCAGTAAATGAGAGCAGGTTATCTAAAAGAAGTTTTCGTCTCATATTTAGCTAATGTGCGGAAGGTAACACATATTACAATGCTTCGAAAACTGTAAAGCATTGTACAAATTGTACTAGGGGTGATAATTAGCAGAGTAAAAGATGTGGTTTAAAGGTAGTGATATACATTATCTGGGTACTAATTGCAGGTCAACTAGGAAAAAAAACGATCCCTGGTAGTTGCAATGCCAGGGACTAAATGTAAGATGTTACCAAACAGCCATTGGGTAAATTGTTTAGCAGGATATTTTTCTCTTTTGCTGTAATTCAGGTCTTGAAACTGGAGAATCTTTTTTTTTCGTGGCATTTGGTTTTCCTTTGCTAGCCTTAGAACCTCAGAGCTGGAAGGAACCCTAGTGAGACCATCTTGTCTTACCTCCCACCTCATGTAGGGATCTCTCTGCAGCATCTCTGACACCAATTCCTCTGGTCTCTGCTTGAACACTTACAGAATGACGAGAGCACAGTGTTTCACAGTTCAGCCTAATACAAAGTTTGTTGGCCAGATCTGATTGTTAGAAAGCTTTTGCTCGTATGGAGCCAAAATCTGCTTTCCTGCAGCTGCTGCCCGCTGGTCCCAGTGCTTCCTTTCTTCTTTTTTTAAAAAATTTATTTATTTTATTTTTGACTGTGTTGGGTCTTCGTTGTTGTGCGCAGGCTTTCTCTAGTTGTGGCGAGCGGGGGTTATTCTTCGTTGTGGCGCGTGGGCTTCTCATTGCAGTGGCTTCTCTTTTTGCGGAGCACGGGCTCTAGGTGCGTGGGCTTCAGTAGTTGTGGCACGCAGGCTCAGCAGTTGTGGCTCACAGGCTCCAGAGCGCAGGCTCAGCAGTTGTGGCACGCGGGCTTAGTTGCTCCATGGCATGTGGGATCTTCCCGGACCAGGGCTCGAACCCGTGTCCCCTGCATTAGCAGGCAGATTCTTAACCACCGTGCCACCAGGGAAGCCTCCAGTGCTTCCTTTCTGAGCAGCAAGCTAAATCTTCCTCCCACCCGACAACCCCTCAGGTAATTGAAGATCATGGGTTTCTCTACATCTTTTCCTGTGCAGGCTCGACATCTCCATTTACTTAAATGTTCCTCTTACGACATTTTCCTCTAGTTTCTCATCAGCCTGGTCACCTTTGATTGCACAAGTTCCGGTTTTCCAAAGTCCTTAAAATTTGTAATTGAGCACAGTCTCACAAGTGTGAGTCAACTGGTACTGAATACTGTGCGACTCTTTATCTCTTCATCTGGACGCTGTACTACAATTGTGATATGGTCTGTATTTTATTAGCAACAACATCCTACTGTTAGCTGGCACTTGGAAATCTCTAGAATGGTGTTTCTTAGCTGGGGGTAGTTTTGTCCCCCAGGAGACACATTTGGCAATATCTGAAGACGTTTTTCGGTTGTCGCACTGGGGAAGTGCTACTGGAATCTAGTGGGTAGAGCCCAAAGGTCTGTAAACATCAACAGTGCACGGGACAGCTCCCTACAACACATAAATAATTGTCTGGCCCCAAATGTCAGTTAGCTGTATTCCAATAATTCCAATAGTAGGCTACCCTGACTACCCTTAGTCTAGAACATAGGGAGTCGTAGCAGAGAAGGATGGAAGTACAGCAGAGATTCAGACATGGAAGGCAGTGATAGCATGCAGAGGAATCTGGACTGTATCCTGGAAATACCCTGAAGGTGTTTGAGCCAGGAAGTGTCGTGGTTGGAGTGGTGTTTTAGAAAGGTTGCTCTGGTCGCTGTGGCAGCTTGATTGCCTGCTTAGGAGATAGTTGCAGTTTAGGTTTGGGGTTTCCTTTGAGTCTGATGAAGGATGGTGTGGAAAGAATCCAGGGCTTTTGTTGAAGTATAAGAGAACTTGGCATATTATTGGAGTTTGAAGAATGAGCCATGAATTGAGTCTGACTCAAAGGATTCATCCGTTTTTCCAAGTGTGTTGAGTTTCTTCTGTCTCTTAGCACAGGGGCCACATGGGTGACTGATGGAGCTTCAGATCTCAGTAGTGAGTTAAGTAGTTCGAGTCCACTGTGATAGGTACTTTGAGGCTCATTCAGAGTGCTCTGTGTATGCTGAGGAGAAAGCGGCCGACTCTGCTGTCCCCCTTGCCCTCCATGAATGTTGATTCCATAACAGGAATCAAGAAGACAGGAAGAGGAGAATGTTTGGTGAGGAAATTGATGAGATGGTTGGAGTATAATGAATGTATAGTCCTTGGAGAAAAGCAAAGTGAACAAGTTGAGAAGCCCTTTGGAAATGTGGACCTGAAGTTGAGGAAGTGGCTGGGGAATAGAATTGCGGATCCATGAAGGAGCAGTAGTTCAAACTGTGGGCAAACAACCCAAGGGAGAAGTAGGAATTGTTCTGAGAATTTAAGGGTTGGAAAGAGAAAGAGGAACCAGAGTTCCCTTGGTCCCAGGGATGGGTGGAACGCAGTGCTGTGGAAGCTGAGGGAAGAGAGGTTTAAGAAGTGACCCTGCAGAGGGATTGAGGGGCCGAAGAGGAGCCATTAGTTCTTCTGCTTGTGCAATTGATCACCTCATGGGAAGACTTGTGCTAGAGCGCTGGAGGCTGAAGGCAGATGTCAAGCTATGGAGCAGTGAGTGGGCGGTGAGGAAACAGGAGGCAGGAAGCATCAGCTTTTTCTTTTCTTTTTCTAATAGGGTAGTTGGAGGAAGAAGAGTGATGAGGCGGTAGTAAGTCAAGGGGACTGGATCATTTTTTTAGCAGAGAAAATTTGAACATGGCTTAGGGCCTAAACTTTGGGCCATCCTCAGTTAATGATTACTATGTGAGAGTGTTTCAAGAGCAGATGTTTGGGAAACATAAAGTTAAATCAAGACAGAGATTTGCTTATTAGTGTGGGATTTCTCAAGAGCTTTTGATAATAACTAAGAAGGAAGGACATGCAGAATTCTCCAAATATTTTGAACTTGGGAAACCATGTTTCGGGCCTTATTTCCACAGTCAGTGTTTTGTGGAACACATTTTGGGAAATGCTGATCTAGGCAGAAAAGGAGGAGAGGGTAGAGAAGGAATGATTATGCAGTCAGTGATATGAGCTGTCACTTTTCCCACTTCCTCCTACTTGCAAGCCTGGTTTACCACTCATGTCTTCTGATCCTTGATAATCATGTAATAGGACAAGGTCAAGGGCACTGTAAGCACCTTGTTCAGTCTGCCGTGGATTTAGCTCATTCTACTTCCCTCTCACCACATTTTCCCATTCTATCCATGAGACCTACACGGAAGGTTCTAGAAACTATTTTTGAAATCATTAGTTGCAGGGTTGGTTGGGGACTGAGGGAGAAGCAGCAGTGGCTTTCAGCCTTTGAAAATTTTGCTAAATGACCAGGCATTCAGGAGACTCGCCTTCCTGAAGCACCATCTTAACCCTAGCTTTTGTTTTAACAGAGGTGTTATTTTATTTTATTTTTTGGCATTTAAATCCATTTAATTGCCCTGAAGAGGCCAGTGTTTATGACTATTTGATAACACTCTTCATGATTTCTTTACATTCCCCCACCCCCACCTTTAAAAAAAACCGAAAAACAAAAAACTTGGTCTTTTCTCCATCTCTACACCCAGGTGTTACTCTTGAGAAATCAGATCATTTGATAACTAGTTAGTCTTCTTGGCTTCCGAAGCAGCTTATTTTCAGAGTCAGATTTTTGCTTGATTTTCCTGTTTACCCTTGATTGTTCCATTGTTTCCTATAGTGTGTGGTTGGCTTACCTATTACTTCATTTTTTTCCCCTCGTGCTTGTCTTGTGCAAAAATAAACCAACCAGAACCTTGCTACAGGTGCTGTCTTCTCCTTCCGCAGGGCCATTGGTCATTCCCATTCAAATTGCACATGTCTTATTCTCGAACTTGCTACTTTACTACTGTCTGCCTGTTGATTTGGTAGCTTTGAAAACTCTCAGATCAAAACATTGTCATTTTGGGCTTCCCTGGTGGCGCAGTGGTTGAGAGTCCACCTGCCGATGCAGGGGACACGGGTTCGTGCCCCGGTCTGGGAAGATCCCACATGCCGCGGAGCGGCTGGGCCCGTGAGCCTGTGCTCCGCAACGGGAGAGGCCACAACAGTGAGAGGCCCGCGTACCGCAAAAAAAAACCCCAAAACATTGTCATTTTGCTGAGGATCAGCATTCTTTTTTTAAAAAATTAATTTATTTATGGCTGCGTTGGGTCTTGGTTGCTGCACGCGGGCTTTCCCTAGTTGCGGCGAGCAGGGGCTACTCTTCATTGCAGTGCAGGGGCTTCTCACTGCGGTAGCTTCTTGTTGTGCAACACAGGCTCTAGGCGTGTGGGCTTCAGTAGTTGTGGCACTCGGGCTTCAGTAGTTGTGGCTTGTGGTCTTAGTTGCTCCGTGGCATGTGGGATCTTCCCGGACCAGGGCTCGAACCCATGTCCTCTGCCTTGGCAGGAGGATTCTTAACCACTGTGCCACCAGGAAAGTCCAGGATCAGCATTCTTAAGCGTTGCTCTTTTAAAACCTTTCTACTCAGCTGTATTTCTAAGGAGCTGTATTTCCTTTAGTCAGTTCATGCAGTCGATGGTTTCCCAAACTTTCTTGCGTCTGTGCCCTTCCTGAGACCTTTCCAGGACTGTTGGGTTATCTGTTCATCTACCTCTGTCTGAACCACATCGGTGAACATAACATTCCCGCCCCCCCCCCGCCTGCCACCGCTTCACCAACTGATCTTGCACTTTTCTGCTGCATGGTTGGCCAAGAAGCATGAAGAAGCCCAGGAATCACATACCAAATATGCTCTTCATGATGCATCAGAGTATTCCAGTGTATTGACTAGGAGAGAATAGCTTTTTCTACCAAGAAGCACAGCTACAGTGATGCTTTATGAATTAGGCTGCTTGCTGCGTTGGTCAGTGACATTCCAAGGGGTCTGGTTTTTTCAGTGTGACAAATTTTAAGTATAAAAATAAGGGGGAAAATTTGACTCCAGTGTTTCAGAGCCTTTTTGCAACATGCCCTTTACCTTGGGAGACCCAGTTCCAATCTCATTCCTCATTATCAATCCCACAGGCAGTGGAAGGATCCACTCAGACAAACCAGGTTGTTGCTGACTCTGCAAAGGGGACCCACCCACTTTTAGTCTTTGCACACAGTGATTACATTCCTTTACAGGTTCCCTTCTGAATACCCACGGAATTGCCCTTCAGAACTAGGACAGAGACTGTTTCTGCTTGAAAAGCTAGTGTTAAGGATCCATTCATTCTTTCCACAAGCTTTTGCTTATTGAGTATCTACATTTGTCAAATACCAGGAAGAACAAAGAAATAATCCCTGCCCTGAGGGACTCTAGGGGAGTCTAGAAGGGAGACTGCTAGAGGCTGTATGTGCGAGGTTTGGTAGGAAACCAGGGCTGGAAGCATTTTCTGTTTACCAGCAGACGAAGCCATTTGAGCGCTGTCCCCTGCATGCCTGCATGTGTGTCACATACCTCTGTGCAGCATTCAGCATTTCCATCACTGAGGCCCACTGGCTTGGAAAAGGGACAAGGGTGGTTTTATGTTCATTCTAGTTTTCCAGCATAATGCTGCAGGAATAACAGTTCTCGGATTTACATTTTACATAGGCTGTACCTGTTGAGTATTGCTAAAATTTTGCTGTGGTAGGACATTGGAGAAAGAATCCGAATGTTAATGTTTTTCTCTTATTTAAATCAAGCTTAGCCTTAAAATTGTTTCTTCTGTGATGTGCACAGGGATAATTTAGACCTAGGTTCCGTCTTTGTTCTGGCATATACTGTGTGGCCTTGGGTAAGCTGCTCTGTTTCCTCTTTTGTAAAACTGAAATGAAAATACCCCGTTGCGTTTTGTGACGGTGAAATGAGATTTATTCATTTATAAATATATAACGGGGTAAATAAAACATTTAGCATAGTGTCTGGTGCAAGGTGGTTGTTTGGTGAATGTTCATTTACTTTCTCTTCCTCGTAGGCCCACATAGTTCTTGAAGGAGGTACGGAAGGAGGTATTCTGTTAAAGAAAAGGTTAAAATTGTCTTTGTTAGAAACCCTTTGGGAAGCATTTTCTCCTAAAACTGGGTTATAAATTGTGTTTGGGTTCCCTGGAACCCAGTGACCCCTAATTTGCTGAACTGTCATATTAATACAGCTATGGAATGTGACCCACCACTTAGAACCGTGTTTTGCAAGGGGAACATGTTGGTAGTCCCGCTGGAGGGGTTCTAGGTGCAGCCCTTGCCACAGGTAACCTTCCATGCTCATGCTCTGCTCCCTTGGACTTCTTGGCCTTCCATAGCAGCAGGCTCCCGAAAGTTACTTCCATGGTGGGCAGTTGGGGCATGAAGCAAAGCTGGGGGCTCTTTTTAAATATTATTCATAATTTTTTACAATTGAGATAAAATTGACATATAACATTATATAACATAATGATTCAGTAATTGTATATATTGCCAAATGATCACCACTGTAAGTCTAGTTATCATCCATCCCCACGCATAGTTACAATCTTTTTTTTTTTGCGGTACGCGGGCCCCTCACTGTTGTGGCCTCTCCCGTTGCGGAGCACAGGCTCCGGACGCGCAGGCTTAGCGGCCATGGCTCACGGGCCCAGCCGCTCCGCGGCATGTGGGATCTTCCCAGACCGGGGCACGAACCCGTGTCCCCTGCATCGGCAGGCGGACTCCCAACCACTGCACCACCAGGGAAGCCCTTTTTTTTCTCGTGATGAGAACTTTTAAGATCTACTCTCTCAGCAACTTTCAAATATACAATACAGTATTATTAACTATAGTTACCATGCTGTACATTACATTCCCATGACTGACTTACTTCATAAGCTGAGGACTCTTACAGCTAAAGAATGAGGATTCCTGTTATGCTGGCAGTGACAGTGGCAAGAGGATTCGATGGTTAGCATCCTGCTGAGTGCCTGCTGTGTACTAGGCACTGTGTTAGGGACTCTGATCGTTTGCTATTTTCATGACAATCTTATAAAATAGGTACTGTTAGCTCTCATTTTACAGATGAGAAAACGGAGGCTTAGAGACATACAACTGGCAAGTGGTAGAGTTGAGATTTGAACTGAGGACTTTGTGCTTTCCTATCATACACACCACCTTTGTGAAGACAGAGAGGAGAATCAGGCACTGAAACCCGTTAGCTATGAAAAGGGCTGAGAAATGAGGGGCAACAGGATGGCATTAGTTCTGTAAGGGTAAAGGATTTAGGTGTGGGAGCAGCTATGTAAATTCAGCTCTGAGATGGGCAGTGGAGGTCACTGCAGAGCTCTTCCATTCCTGCTTCGAGCTCTTTGGTTGCACATTATGGAGTGGGAGAAAGGAGATCACTGCCAGTGTGGAAACAGAGTTGGTACTGGGCAGAGGGATGGGAAGTCCCTAGTGATGGGAAGGAAAGGGCAGCTCCTACAGCTGTAACGGCCAAGCCAATCATTTATTTATAAGAATGTTCAGATGCTGGGTGCTCACAATCAGAGGCTCCCTTTCCTTATTGAGAATGGCGCTGTTAATGTGTGTAGGATCTAGTTCTCTCGGACTCATTTCTTTTTCCTCCAGCAGAAACCCAGCCTTTCTTCTCTTCTGAATTTTTTAAAGCTTTTGTCTCCTAGAGTTCCAGTGTTTTTCTCATTTTTGCCTATCTCATTCATCTTTCCTCCTCTGATCCTGTTAACAGGGCAGTCATCCTTGTTAAATACTTCTCTATTCTAGAACTACTCAGAACACTTTATGAATCAACATTAGTTCTCTGAAAGCTCATGCCTCCTGCCCATTCCTAGCATTAGACCTGGTCCGTCCTCAGTGAGCCCAAACTGTGCTGTCTCTGAGCTCCTTAACTTTGTAATCGACAGCCATTTAAGTGATGCAGTGCTCAAACTCTTTTGGAGAAACGTGTTTTCCAATGGAATCTTTGGTGACATTATGTTCATATTACAGATACTTTAGTTAATTTCGATAGGCCAATTTATTATGTGTCACCTCTCCCTCAAGTTCTTTAAATTTAGCTTGGGTATCACCTCCTTCGAGAAGCTTTTCTTAGTCATCCCCAAGTTTAAGTTTTTTGTAGTTTTTTTTTCCTAAGTTTTTCTCTATATTCTAGTATCCATACAACTTCTCATACCATATTGTTCTTGTCTGTTTGAATTGCCTCTTGACTTTGAGCTCCTTGAGAGCAGGGGCCATTTTTTTCTCTATCCCTAGCACCTGGGAGAATATAATCCCTGGAACATAAGGTTTATCATGCATGTACGCATTCAAAAAAAAATAAATTGTATTTAAATGTACCAAATGTTGCAACACCTCCTCTGTGTAACGTGTTTTTTGCAACTTCCTCCTCTGATCCAGTTTGAGGAGGTTTAGTTTTCCCTTTTTGTGAAATGTGGTGCTGTTTAGAAACGATTCTGAAAGACACAGTATAGAGACTTCCATTTACTGCCTTCCTCCAGATGGGGTGAGGTTGTGCGTTTATTCAGCATACTGTTGGGGAGCATTTGCTTTGACGGTCATCTGTCCCCCCGTTAAATATAAATACCTTCCCCACTCTTCGTCCTCTCTCCTAACTTTCCCCTCTCTCTCCTCAGCCGTTCCGTGAAAGAGTAGGTACATTCATTGTCTCTAGCTCCTCGCTTTTCCCTGACTTTTCAGCCTGTTACGTCCTGGCTTCTGCTTCTACCCCTCCAGTGAAGCTAGTCTTGCTGGGGCAGTTCTGACCTTGTGAATTGGCTGAGTCCAAGAAATGCTCCCTCAGTCACCTCTGCTACATTTGACCTGGTTGACCATCCTCCTTGAAACTCTGTTGCTTTGTCACTTATAGTCCTTGCCACTACTTTCCTCAACACTAAGTCCTGTTGGTTTGGTTTTGTTTGTTCGTTTAGTCATCCATTCCTTCACTCAACAAATCTGAGTTACTTCTCCACAAGGCTAGTTCCTGAGGCTGTTGGCAGTGAACAAGACGGATGTGGTCCTTGCTCTCATGGAGCCTACAGTCCAGCTGGAGAGTAGCCGTTTATTCATTTAACTCCACAAATATCTACTTAGTGCCTCCTGCTTTCCAGCTACTGCTGTGCCTAGATTCCAAATAGATAATCATGTAAATTATCTACGTGCTTTAAAGAAATACAGGATGCTATGAGAACCTGTAATAAGGGTACCTCTTCTAGTTTGGGGAGGGGGTAGGGATCGGTCAGGGAAGAGGTCTTTGAGGAAGGAACACTTAATGGAAGCTTGAACTGGCCAAGTAAGAAAACCTAGATGGGAGCAGGGGTTGGTAGGGCTGGGAGACAGGGAGGGATAGTTAGTTGTGCTTGTTACTTACAAAGTTATCAATTGCTGTAGCGTCTTAAGAATGAAATTCTGCTCTTGTCATTCACTGTCGTCGTAAGCTCTACGATGGAGACATGCAGACTTCTTTATCGGTTCTCCTTCCTGGTCAGTGATCATTTTGAAATCTCTATCTTGCAGCACCAAAGAGGTTTGTTTTTAGTCTTGATGAAAAATCAGGACATGTGTGTGAGAGGATAATTAACCATGTACACTGAGTGGCATAGTTAAATATTATTAGAATTCAGAGAAGGGCACTGTCACATAGATATGGAGTGATAGTGGCGGGCATCAGAGGTAGTGAGGCTTGAATGGAAGAGAGAGACACAGAAAAGCAGAGAAGAAAGGAACCAGGCATTTCCAGTAGAGAGAAAAGAGAGAGAACAAAGGCACACGAGTGGGAATTCAGTGTTGCAGTTAGGGAAGGGGTTACCGTCCCCTGTAGGCCTCAACAGAGCCTGCTTTTGGCCTGGTGACAGAAGAGGACCTGGAAGGACTTTGAGTACAAGGCTAGGGAATTGGGACTTAATCATTTGAGCAGAGAGGTGGTACATGTGGGACACTGTTTTAGAATAAATCTGGCAGTGATTGGCTTCAAAGCTAGGCACTGAGATATGAGAATGCCTGGTCAGTAGTTCAGTTCAGCAGATGTTTATGGAGCATGTCCTGTGTGGCATGGGGAAGGGAAAGGGATGAATGAGCGAGAGAGCACTTGCCTGGGGAACCTAAAGACATGTGCAAGATCCTATCGGTGGTTGGGCTTTTGAGAGAAGGACAAGGAGCCAGAGGCTAGATGGGCTTTTTTTTTTTTTTTTAACATCTTTATTGGAGTATAATTGCTTTACAGTGGTGTGTTAGTTTCTGCTTTATAACAAAGTGAATCAGCTATACACATACGTATATCCCGTATCTCCTCCCTCTTGCATCTCCCTCCCACCCTCCCTATCCCACCCCTCTAGGTGGTCACAAAGCACCGAGCTGATCTCCCTGTGCTATATGGCTGCTTCTCACTAGCTATCTGTTTTACATTTGGTAGTGTATACATGTCCATGCCACTCTCTCACTTCGTCCCAGCTTACCCTTCCCGCTCCCGTGTCCTCAAGTCCATTCTCTACATCTGCATCTTTATTCCTCTCCTGCCCCTGGGTTCTTCATAACCATTTTTTTTTTAAGATTCCATATATATGTGTTAGCATACTGTGTTTGTTTTTCTCTTTCTGACTTCACTCTGTATGACAGACTCGAGGTCCATCCACCTCTCTACAAATAACTCAATTTCGTTTCTTTTTATGGCTGAGTAATATTCCATTGTATATATGTGCCACATCTTCTTTATCCATGCATCTGTCGATGGACACTTAGGTTGCTTCCATGGCCTGGCTATTGTAAATAGAGCTGCAGTGGACATTGTGGTACAGGACTCTTTTTGAATTATGGTTTTCTCAGGGTACATGCCCAGTAGTGGGATTGCTGGGTTGTATGGTAGTTCTATTTTTAGTTTTTTAAGGAACCTCCATACCGTTCTCCATAGTGGCTGTATCAGTTTGCATTCCCACCAACTGTGCAAGAGGGTTCCCTTTTCTCCACACCTGGGAGATGGGCTTTTGAGAGAAGGGCAAGGAGCCAGAGGGGAGATGGGCCCCTCCCTTCCCCACGCCCACAGGTTTTCAGGGTTTGGCAAACTGTGGTCCACAGGCCAAGTCCATACAGACGCCGGTTTTTGTAGAATGGTTTTCACATTTTTAAATTATTTTTAAAATCAAAAGAACATTATTTCATGATATATGAAAATGATATGAAATTCAGATTTCATTGCCCATAAATAAAGGTTTTTTGGTGCACAGCCTTGCTTGTCCATTTATATATTGTCTATGGTTACTGTCACATACAGCAGCAGAGTTGAGTGGCTGTGAGAGAGACCGCATGGCTCACAAGGCCCTTGAATCATACGCACCCTCACCTCAGATCCTCCTTCTCTGAAACTGAATGTCCTTCCCCCTACCTGAGGCTTTTCCCTCCACCCAGGCTTTTAAATATCCTTGTGGTCTTTATGTTCCTCCCAGATCCTCAGCTTCTTTTTTCCAGGACCTTTCTCCTTCCAGATAACGCTCAAGACCTATCTTACTTCAAACAGACAAACAACACTTTATCAACTCAGAAGTCCACTTGTGCTACTGCTCTCCATCTCCAGTCTCTATCCCTGCCTTTCCTTATTCACCTTCGTCCAGACTTCTGACCTCATCAGTCCATTAAAACTAGCCTTGCTGAGTCATTGGTGAACTCCTAGCTGCTGGATCCAGTAGTTTTCCCAGTCCTATCTTCCTTGTTTTCTCTGACATTTAACATTTCGATCATTCTCTTTTCCTTGAGACTCTTTATCTTCTGGCTTCTGTGACATCCGTCTCCTTTGCTTCTCTTCCTAATTCCCCAGCCCTGTCTCCCACTCATCCATCTCATCCATCAATGGCTTCTCTTCTTTGACCAGTTCCTTAAACACTGGTGACATTTAGGAGCCCGTCCTTTGTCCTCGTAGCCAAGATTTTACTGAGCATCTACTATATGTCAGTCCGTGTTACTGAAATACTTTACGCAGATTATTCCTAATTATTACAACAACCCCAAAAAGATCGATTTTGTTTCCTTGTTATAAACAGGAAATTGAGACTCAGCTTAAGTAATTTTCCAAAGGTTACACAGTAAGTGGCAGAGCTGGGGCTTGAGCCAGCCTGCTTTAGTGTATAGTAAAGTCATCTATTATCTGTGTACCAGGGGCTCCTGCTGTAGACTTTCTTTTTAGCTTCCAGCCTATATGTCTGTCTACTAGACATTTCTACCTGGCAGCACCTCAAACCCAACTTATCGTCTCTCCCCAGCCCCCATCCAGTCCAAAATTGGTATGTGACCATCTCTTTGGTCGTCCAGGCCCCAATCACGGGAGTTGATCTTGACTTTGCCTCTCCCCGACCACTGCCATGCACCCAGTTGTCACTACAGCCACTCATTTCTCCCCTTTTAATTTCTCTGCAATTCATCTCTCATGATGTCCACTGTCACTTCCCTAGTTCAGATTCTTCTCATCTCTATCTTGGACTATTGTCTCTCTTCTCTTAATCTCTACCCCTTTTTCTATTAGCCTTCCAGTCTGTCTTCCATAGCTTCCAGAATGATCTTTTCTAAACCCCACATCTGATTGTGTTGCGATATTGGTTAAAACCTACTGATGGCTCCCATTGTCCTATTCCTCTACTCCATAGCTTAACTAAGGAGGCTTCACCTTATTTTTCTGGATTCTTTTTCCAGTCTCTTACCTACTCAGGTGTGTTTGTGGTCCCCTGTACCGGCGTACTCATTTATCTCTCCAGTGTAGTTCTCAAGGTGTTACTTCTTTCTGGAATGCCCATCTCTTCCAGTTTGTCTGAGGAACACTTTTTCAGTTTAATCCCTAAAAAATGGACAAATAGGCAAACCAGAAAACACCCTCAGTTCAGAGAGAGTGCCTCAGCTTCTGAGCCTTCACCGTTTCCAGTCTTTCTTAGAGGGGTTAGGTTTCCCTTCTTCATGCTTCCCCAGCACCGCGGGTGTGTATCTGTTGTCCGACTCAGCACAGTGTATGATAATTTGTGCGCGTCTTCCTCATTAAAATGGTACTCTTTGAAGACAGAGCTTTATGTCTTGGTCGCCTTTTTATCTGTGGTATCTAGCTTGTTGCCTGGGACATAGTAGTTCATTAACTGTTGAATGAATACCAATAGTGTGGTGAGAGCTATGGACTGAAGCTTTAGAGAAAGATGAGGATTAAAGGATGAAGATGTTCGCTAAAGCTGAAGAATAGGCAGAACTAGCACCCTGATACGTATAGCGTCAGATCAATGACAAAGTCTTTCCACAGATGCTTTATCTCATTTTGTTCTGCTCAGAAGCACCGTCAGACAGGCAGGGCAGGCATTCAGTTTTGCCTTTTAGAAATGAAGAATCTTTAGTTCAGAGACGTGAAAAGACCCACCCAAAGTCCTGAACCTAAGTGCCAGAATTCAGTCTTCTCCAGCCAAGGCTACGATGCTTCCTCTGAACCAGTGGCGAGATGGGGAAGGTTTGGGAGATGAGAGAGAAGTTTTGGGCTAAACCTACATTTAGAGGTTAAAGAAAAGGAGTGAGTGGCTCAGGGAAGACGATAAAGAGCCCCAGAGAATGACTGTGTGGTGAAAGACAAGTTTTCAGAAGGAGAAGGCATTGTTGATGAGATTTTTTTTTCAAATACTAAAGGAAAATTGGGAAGGAGGAAAGAGTTTTACCACCGGGAAGCTCAAGAGAATGGTTTTGTCCGGTGAAGCCCACCTGGCCAAGTGGTTCCACGGGCATTGAGGGAGGTGGAGGCACCTGTGGATAGCACCCTTTCCAGAAGGGTGTGATGGTGGGAAGGAGACCAATAGGCTGGAAGCTTGGAGAAACGTTGTACTACCAAATACTCCCAGAAATTCATGGTACATTTTTTTCATTCTGTAGACCTGAAAATAATGCAGTGGAAATTATGCTAGTACAAAACTGTGCTAGTATACCTATGACTGAGTATATAAATTTCAGAGTGTTTTAAAGTCAATTTAACATTGGTCAATTCCAGTCAAGATATAGTGCCAGAGGGCAGGATGTTCAATCAAGCCTTAAAGTCAAATTGTATTTTAATATGGGTAAGTGTAGTAGTATGTGCCCACCTATGGGAGTAGACTTTTACAAGTCCGAAAACACTGTTCTTATATTCTTTTAGAGTGTTTACCTACCTACGAGCTTGTCTCTTGGGCATTACTCGCATCATTTGTCGTCCGGGTATAATTTGGTCAACGGGAAGATTTTCCCCACTTCTGTTAGAGGGTGTTTTCTGTGTTGATGATAAAAACCTGTGTGTTTCATCTGCATCTCCTGAGAGCCAAGCCCTGCGGGGAGTTAGGCCCTGAGCAGCTCTTCTGTCCCACTGACAAGGTGTCTTCTGTCTGCCAGGTAAAGCGGTACCAGTGCACCTTTGAGGGCTGTCCCCGCACCTACAGCACAGCAGGCAACCTGCGCACCCACCAGAAGACCCACCGGGGAGAGTACACCTTTGTCTGTAATCAGGAGGGCTGCGGCAAGGCCTTCCTCACCTCCTACAGTCTCAGGATCCACGTGCGGGTGCACACGAAGGAGAAGCCGTTTGAGTGCGACGTGCAGGGCTGTGAGAAGGCGTTCAACACGCTATACAGGTCAGCCCATTCCTCCCTCCCTGCACCACCAGCCTCTGACCCCAGCTCTGACTGCAGAGCTCTCCCTGTACAGTACAGACGTTCACTTTCAGGGCTTTAAAGAGGACAGGAATGCTCAACTGTTGACAGTTCATTAGAGGAACTTGTAACTTAAAGATTGACACATACTGGGTTGGTTAAAAATCAGAGTCCATTTGTGTCCAGATTCATATCTCCTGGAATGCCATCCTGGCCTCAGGATTTTAGTATTTAGCATAGAATAATATCTCCTGTTGGCTCAGGAGCTTGGAACCAAGGTTTCTTTCACTTCCTTCCCTGCCTCACCTTAAAGATTAACTTTTTCTACCCGCAAGAAATGGGGAGTGGTCCACTCAGCCATTTCCCTTTTCCACCGTTTGTGTCAAGAGACTTATATTAGTGTTCAACATTGCGTATAAAATAGCACACATGATAAATACTAGCTGACACTTAAAAAGCACCCATTGTGTGCTAGGAAGTGTTCTGAGTGCTGGCCCTCACAGCCACTGCTCAGGAAATGGAAGCACGGAGAGGTTTTGTAACTGGCTCAAGGTCCCCCTTCTGGTAGAGGAGAACAGAATTTGAGTCCCAGGCAGCCTGGCTCCAGGGTCACACTCACACCACTACGCCATATACTTCTCTGAATTTCTCTTTGAGCACAAAATGTTGGATACTAATGTATTATGGCTATAGAATTCTTATGCACTTGACCCTGATGCACATTAAGCTGACGTGGGAAGGCTCTGTAGTACATTATGACAAAGGGGATTTCTCTGGGATACCTTGCAGGCTGAAAGCACATCAGAGGCTTCACACAGGGAAGACGTTTAACTGTGAATCTGAAGGCTGCAGCAAGTACTTCACCACGCTCAGTGATCTGAGGAAGCACATTCGAACCCATACAGGAGAAAAGCCATTTCGGTGGGTCTTGCTGTTTTCTATTTGTCACTGACGAGGTTTCAGCTGAGTGTTTTGATGTCCTCTAAAATTTGTCAAAGTGGAAAGGAAATTCCCTTCGCTGGTTCTTTGGGCAGTGTTTGCTTTCCCCAGGATAGTTGTAACCAACTACTGCAGACTGGAGGAGTGGCGATGGATTCCAGGAGCATCCCTACCTACTCTGCGGGTGGTGGCCTCTCTGCCTCATTCTTTCCCTTTCTTTTCTTCCTTTTTTTAAAAAATAAATGTATTTATTTTATTTATTTACTTTTTATTTTTGGCTGCATTGGGTCTTTGTTACTGCACACGGGCTTTCTCTAGTTGCGCTGTGCGGGCTTCTCATCGTGGTGGCTTCTCTTGTTGCAGAGCACGTGGGCTTCAATAACTGTGGCACGCAGGTGCAGTAGTTGTGGCTCGCCGGCCCTAGAGCACAGGCTCAGTAGTTTTGGCGCGTGGGCTTAGTTGCTCCGCAGCATGTGGGATCTTCCCGGACCAGGGCTCGAAC